>NC_139955.1:34326833-34665191 GCF_963454915.1 Gymnoscopelus microlampas
GAAAATGTATTTTATGCTTAATAAAGAGCTGAAGAGATGGGGAGACCCCAAACACTCCATGACAATGATTGCGCCGCATTCTGAGCTTGTAAATCTGCTATTTTTAGCTTATGTTGTATACAGAGGTTCAAGTGGTTGAGAGGCAATACTCACACTTAGATGCTTGGTGAGTATGTGATCTCCCACCCCCCCCAAAAAAGAAAGCATGGAGACAGTTTTGATCTTTCACCATTAAGCGTCTTGTACAGTCCATTATGACATCCTGTGATAAATTATTCATGACGTGGTTCAGAGACAGTTGTGTGGGGGTCACCTCCTACCTTTGTAAACATGGGCTTCCCGTGCTGGGTGACCATGGTGCACTGGTCACAGTCCACAGTGATGCAGGAGTTGTGGAAGGACTCCTTGGAGTGTTTAAGGATGTAGTGGAGCTCCGTCACACCGCCCTCGAACACCGTACTAAAGTAGCGGGGGATCAGCGTCCGGCCAATCGCTGCAAACGAATGAGGAGAGGGACATGTTAACCACTTAAGCCCTATTTTCAAAAGGTTTAAGAAATATTTCACAACATTAACAAAAAAATATTTCAACTGAAAACCACACTTTGTTTTAACACACACACACAAAAATCTGAATTATTCACATTTCTCTTCTTTTTCCACCCTAAACTTGCCGATCTACAAGCTCACAACGCTTGCAGATCAGCTATTTTGGAAAGATTTTCACCTTTAATGACATTCCCAAAATATGGACGGCGGAGGGTAGGTTATGGAAAGAGGTCAAGTGCTCAATAATGTATGAAATGTTAGTATTACAAGTGCAATTTATGATGAAGTTATGATGATGAGGGTTACTGTATTTGTTTAGCTCCTTTCAAATATAGAATGCCACATAAAGTGCTTTACAATCGTGAGCCGGATAGATATAGGGTGTCATCATTGTATTATTATAGTAGTAGTATAATATTAGTAGCAGCAGTAGTTTTATTCTTTCATAACTCATAATCCTCCAGATGGTTATATTCAGTTGTTAGAGGGATGCAGGGCAACAGCTGCTACTGAGACTGTCTAACCAGAAGCACTAGAAGTTCCGCCCATGGAAGTTACACCGGTGCTTTGCAGATCTCTTTACATCCCCTGTACATGAAACCCGTGTTGTGATTGGTCGAAAAAGACAGCTTCCGGGGGAAGTACATACAACGGAAGTCGCGCCCTATAGAGCGTGCCAACGCGTCGTCACCACGGGGGGGGGGGGGGGGGGGGGGGGGGGGCGGCATAGTAGCGCAGACCTGTTTGTTTTGGGCAATGTTAAGTCAACCTGGTTTATACCCCTCAAAGATGTCCGCTGCTACCAAAAGACACTTGTTGACGCCCCCTTCAGGATTTTTGGCACGCTCTATTGACACGCTCTGCATTAGGTCGTTACGAGGCTTTTCTCCTCGGCGATGAGAAAAGGCTGGGAATGAGGCTACGGGGAGGTAACTTTGGTCCTTGCACTGCCTTATAATTTGTTGCCATCATCACTCAGTACAGCGTCAACAATGATCTGAATTGTAAATATGAGATGCAGTTTAACTTCAAAATACCTTGAAATACCTTGTAATCACATGGAATAACAAAATGCTTTCTAAAAGTTACAAACAGTTTATTTGTATAGCAGCATGCAGCCCAAAAAAATGTTTTTGCATCAAGGCAGGAGTGGGCGACTAATTTATTTTCTCTTTAGTTAATCGGCCCACACAGCCGTGGTAAGCACCTCACCAACACAGGTGTGCATTCCTTTAAATACATTTTTTTAAATCTCTTTTTTTCTATCATATAAAACAAGTTTGAAAGAAAATAATAACATTTTGCATTGGTTTGGTCGGTCATCATCCCATACGTCCAGCGCCTATCCATTTGGTCAATAGAAGTGGATAGCATACAGTACAAGTATACAGTATTTCAACATACAAGATTAAAGTTGAATTGCAGTCTAGAAGCCAACCCCTGTTAGTGCTCTGCTCGCTGTGACCTTATCGTGCATTTATGCTATCAGTCTTATAGGAGCACTCAACAGTTTACATCAAAGATTCACCTCGAGATTAAACCGCTTCTGGGTGTTGCAGAGAAAAGTGGCGGCAGTGTAAATTACTCCATCTCTGGTTGTAGGAAGCCGACTGACAGCGTTGCTTGCGATTCATCATGTCAAAGTCACAAGTTTGCTAGTTTCACGATGTTGCAGAACATATATACGTGTTGGAATTATTTTGCGAGTATAGTTGCCAGTTTAAAATCGACTTGTTGCGAGTACTCTGATGTAAACTGTGGCCGTAAGACCACAAATAATGTGCTCTTGGTCAACTTGTCTTGTTAAAGAACAATGTGTTCTTATTTCATTTTCCTTGTTAAAATGAGAATGAGCTCTCACTCAACCTCGTTAAATAATACAATTTTGGCAGTTTTCCATTTAATAATGGATGTGCTCTCGTCCACACAGTCCTCACTCATCATATACTTTCCTTAACCGTCTTAATCAAAACTGTACTTTCTCTCTGAAGACACACCGCTCCTTCCTGGTAACCTTGGATTCACAGCAGCCTCAGAGTTCTGTCTACCTCACAGTTTCTCTGCCTCTGTAACATCAGCAAAAAATAGCACCCTACCTCTCCCACTAAGCAGCCAAAATCCTGATACAGTACATGCCTTTCCCTCCACCATGCCCAGAGAAAAGTACATCCTGCATGAGGACTGCATGACATTACCGACAAATTAAAATGTTTTTTTGTTAGTTTTCTTTTTGCTTAACATTGTGATTTTAGTATGAAGTGCGATAAGCACAGCTTCATAGAGATCATTTTGTTTTTCAGCACTTGAGGGGGGGGAAAAAAGTATGTTTTGGGGTTGAGAAATGAGATGCTAATGTTTAGGGGTGTACACAGTATGAATATAAAGCGAAGTTTTCTCCGAATGCTGCAGCTTAGTATGTAGATCAGGGATTCTGTACGGTGTCACGGAGCATCATTTAGCGAGGCCTGTCTGAAACAGTGTTTACCCCGACAAAAAAATACTCCTTGATTTAGAAACTGCAGTACAGCTGTAGTCAGTATTGCTGTTTCAATTGTTTTGCAGCTCTGATTTGCTGTTTCCTGAGTCACCATCACACATTTTTAGAGACCACAAGCATTACTTACCACGCACCAACAACACATTTTGACAACATTCTTAAAATAATTAAAAATATTACATTTTATTATCTGTACAAGGAAATGAAGTGAGGCAGTTTGTGAGCCAGATTTGAACTCAAGACAAGGTTTGTAACTATGAATTACACACACTATCCAAGACACCATGCCTTCTAAATTATTATTATTATTTTTAAATAAACCTTTATTGATAGTAGAGGCTGTAACTTTAACTGCCCAGATTATCACGGCCAATCTGAAGATTTGAAATAGCAACGCTCTGGTTGCAATCCCACGCCGCTGACCTTTAGAGTACCAACTGTCCATCAACAAAACTCTCTCAACTCCTTCTCCACACCCCAAATCAATTGCTACAGCCGACTGGCTCCAAACACACTGTAGTGTACAGCAAACTGCAGCTCAGGAAAAACAAGTGCACTAGATACACTTTGAAATGTTATTAACATTTGTAGTAACTCTTTGGAAAACATGTTGTACTACAGGTGATGATTTTATCAAACAGTTTTTAGTATGGGTGGTCGCCATAGAAACCACCCCCATCACCCCTCCTGTTAGTGTCAGTGCTACGCTGTCATGCCTACTGAGATCTGTGGGACAAACACAAACCAACTAATAATGACATTTTGGAATTACAATCGAGTGTGTAGCTCACACTGTTCCTCTCCATGGAGGTACATGTGTTAGTTCCTCTTCTGTCTAACTTTCATCATTAGAACATTGCCAGGCCAAAAACAAAGCGAAACGAAACAAAGAGAAAACTAACGAAAACATGAAACCGTACCATTATACCAGCGGAGTACGGCCTCGGATACCAGGCTGAGATGATCCATCTCAGAGTCATCACTATGTTGGCTAAAATGATGCTCCTGTCTCCTCAGCACCCCTCTCCTCTCCTCTCCTCTGCCTCTCATCCCTTCCTCTCCTACCCTCCCCATCCTCTGCTACCCTACCCTCTCCTCTCTTCCAAAATAAAACCCTACATCCACCCATCGCTCCCTGAGCTGAAGCTATGCCGAAGGAGTAAAAATGTCATTTCGGAAATGAGAATGTCCCTAAAGACGCTGCCTGGCTCCTGGAGAAGTTGGACCTCAGCTATAGGCTACAGATGAGAGACACAGGGGGGGGGGCGGGGGGGGGCTGGTGCTGGCAGGGGTAGGAGCTGGTGTGGTGGTGCGGGTGTAGCCTTGACTGGTGTGTTTTGTTTTAATTCGATAAAGTCAGGCATGACTAAATAAACACATGAAATGTTTGGCGGCATGCAAGCAGTATGGGGGGGTTGGGTAAATCGTTCTCTCTACCACTTGCTCGCTCCTCTCCCTCTCTCTTTCTATCACTTGCTCTCTCTTGCATTTTCCATCTCTCTCTCTCTCTCTCTCTCTCTCTCTCTCTCTCTCTCTCCCTCTCCCTCTCCCTCTCTCTCTCTCTCTCTCTCTCTCTCTCTCTCCGTATCACTTGCTCTCCTCCGCCCGCTACTGCTTTCCCTCTCTCTGTCTTTCCCTCTCTCTCTCTCTATCTCTACCTCACGGTTGAAAAACAAAGTGCGTCTAGGAGTGGAGCTGACTGTTAATGTGGAGGAGCTCTGAGGAGAGGGGTGGGGGGGAGACAGAGAGAGAGAGAGCGGTGCAGCAGAAATGAGCGAGCTAGGGATGAAAGAGGGTGTGGGTGGGTGGGTGTGTGTGCGGGGGGGGGGGGGGGGGCAGGGCTTGTCAAGGAGGGAAAGATTCGTGGTGGGAAGAATGAGGAAGACGAAAAGAAATATTGAGAAAAGCAAGAGAGAGAGAAAAAATAGCATGGGAGAAAGAAAGAGAGACAGAGAGAGAGAGAGAGAGAGAGAGAGAGAGAGAGAGAGAGAGAGAGAGAGAGAGAGAGAGAGAGAGAGAGAGAGAGAGAGAGAGAGAGAGGTAGATGGGGAGAGAGAGAGCGAAAGACAAAAGAGTAAGAAGGGAGAGGGTAGAAGGACACACAGATGTGCTTCTTACCTACCTGACCAAGCCAGTAGTTTTTGGGTGGAGACTTGTCAAGCAAAACAAGGCCTATAATAAAAGCCAGCGAGCGTAGCCCGCGGTGACAGAGTGATAGATAGATAAGCACGTCACGGTAGCCATGCTAGCACGACTCTGACCATATCAGGCTCCTCCATTCTTGTGCTTCCCTTCGGATATTTTCTGAAGCCTCCGAACTCCCAAATATTATTTTTCTCGGGCTCTCTTGAGTTTGCAGTGACTTTGAACCAGTGGTGGAAAAAGTACTCAAATGTTTTACTTAAGTAAAAGTATCAATACTGCAATTTAGAAGTACTTTGTTACAAGTAAAGGTCTGTTGTTCAACATTTACTTGAGTAAAAGTACAAAAGTATTGGTATCAACATGTACTTAAAGTACCAAAAGTAAAAGTACTGTACTGAACGATGCGACGCGTTGTGAGCTTGTAGATCGGCTATTTTCAAATAGCCTATAGGTATAAAATAGGACTAAAGTGTTTAATAATAATAATAATAATTGTAGTGGAGTAAAAGTACAATATTTTACTTTGGAGTAGAAGTAAAAGTACTGATAATTGGAAATACTCCAGTAAAGTAAAAGTACCTCAAAATTGTACTTACTGTAAGTACATTACTTGAGTAAATGTACAGTACTTAGTTAGTTTACACCAGTGGTTTGCAGTGACTTTGAACTGAGCGAGCGGGTTGGATCGGTTGGGCGTCCTGCTCAAGATCCACTGTTGGACCTTTCAGTTCAGGGCTCGCTCAGACTAAATAATAATCCGCTCCGACTGACAACCGATCACAATCAGAATCAGTTACAATCACAAACACTGTATGGCAGAGTATAACAGCCGTGCAAAGAAACATGTTATCTGGGAGACATTTCAGACTTGTGTGTCGATTGGGTATCTGCATGAAAGAAGCACTACGCTACTATTCATCATCCCTCAACGCTCCCCTTTATGAAGGGAAGAGTCTGTTTGAAAATCACTTAAAAATGTAAAACTGCCCTTATCAGTCCTGACAATACCCCCGTTCTTTTGTGTTACGAGGAGAAAGTAATAGGTTAGCAACACAGTGAGAGCTTAAATAGACCCCGAGGTTATACAAAAGATTAGCAGCCCTAACAAACTTCAAACACAATTTAATACCAAATGGAAACCAACAACGGGAGAAAGAAGCAAAACTTCAAGCTGAGACGGAGCGCTCTGCTTACACCCACACCTCTCTCTCCCCCTGTCTCTCTCTCTCTCTATCTCTCTCTCTCTCTCTCTCTCTCTCCCTCTCTCTCTGTTACCGCCTGTCTCTCTCTCTCCACCAGCTGTCGTCAGCGCGTTGATTGGCCCGTCTTCAGAGGCGGGACGCTCCAGAGATGGGGATTAGCTGGCGCCGGATTTCGGTGCGAACAAGACAAGCAACATATGCCTCTCAAGTAACATGTACCCAAACATGCAATTTAACAAATAATTAACGTTGTGTTAATTAGTCACATTAATTCTTGCCACTTTGTTGGGATCCCCCCCCCCAGCTCCCCCTCCCCCTCCTCTCTCCCCTGCCGGTTCCCCAGGACTCCTGCCAGCAGCAGCAGCAGCCAACCAGACAGCTCCGATGCACGAGGCTCCGGGCAACATGAGGAGAATGAAGGAGGCCTGCAGTCTGGCATGGTGCTTACTACACGGCACACTGGAAGGTGCAACAGTTAATCCATTCAGACCGGGAACGCATCTGTGTGTCATTTTTAGATTTCAAGATATACAAGCTCATAGCGCTGCACCGAGGGCCGCGCTACGAGCTTGTAGGTCTGCTATTTTTGAAAAAATCGTGAACGTATTGTGCAAATCTTGTGAATATATATAATTTTTTTAAGCGAAAACGTTAAACTCTAATCTTGTTTCCATATCAATGGATTGCAAACTCTTTCATGTCAAGGACCCCCCAAAATTATATGTATTTGGCCACAGACCCCCATCTCAAAATATTTTGTAATAGGGACCACCAGAAGCAAAGATTTGAGTAAAAAAAAAATCATTCAAGATAAAAAGAAATTGCAGATCTACAGTATAAGCTCATAGCGAGGCACTCGGCTCATACTCGGCTCAAGCTCATAGCGAGGCACTCGGTGCCGCGCTATGAGCTTGTATATCTGCTATTTTTGAATAGCCAAAGAAATCTAAAATGACACAGATGCGTCCCTGGATTGAATGGGTTAATCCAACACATCGATTTTATCCATTATAAAAGAACTATCGATAAAATAATCAATTAATAATCGATTCCTATTTTGGGATTGTCACTATAGGCGAACTGTCTCAATAGTTTTTTACACAATAAAGTGAAAATAGCTGAACTACGAGCTCACTGAGCTTCTATCTGCTATTTCACTATTTCTGCTCGACACAAAGTATAAAATAATGCTTAAGTGCTTTATCAATGTAATTAATAGAAAAAGTAATTGATTGAATAATCGCTAGGAAAATAATTGATAGTTGCAGCCCTACAGTACACACGGTTTCACAGATACACACACACGTGCGCGTGCACACAAGGGCACACATGTGTATCTAGTAGATACACATGCGTGCCCTTGTGTGCGCGCGTGCACATGGCGTGAACATGGATCAACATATGAGCGTAGATACTATCTACGCTCATATGTTGATCCATGTTCATCCTCCCCCCTAATAAGACACATGCATGCACCCACACATCTGCACCCATGGCCACACATTGTGTGTGTGTGCGCGTGCGTGTGTGTGTGAGACTGTGTACGCGTGCGTGCGTGCGTACTGTGTGTGTGTGTGTGTGTGTGTGTGTGTGTGTGTGTGTGTGTAAATGTGAGTGTGTGTGTGTGTGTGTGTGTGTGTGTGTGTGTGTGTGTGTGCGTGCGCGCTGCGTGTATGTTTGTGTGCGCTGCGTGTGTGTGCGCTCATACGTGCTGTAGCAAGTGTGTGTGTGTGTGTGGGTGTGTGTGTGTGTGTGTGCTTGTTTGTGTGCATGCGTGCATGCGCTTGTGTGTGTGTCCGTGTGTGCTTAGAGGAAAACAGAAACTGGGAGCTTCAGTTTCAGAGAAAAATAATGATTGTGTGCGTGCGTGCGTGCATGTGTGTGTTTGTGTGTGTTGCATTCAGCTGTGTGGGCATGTTGTGCATAACTAATGGGTGTGCACGTGCATGCATGCAACTGTGCATTCGTGTGGATGTTTGTGCGAGATACCACGTGTGCGAGCGTTAATATGTGTTTGTGTGCATGCGTGACTGCACTGTATGTGTGCTGATGGAAGGGAAAAGAGCTGTGCAGAAGATGGGGGCTGGTTGGAGAGGCTGAGTTCTGTCCACTACCACTACCATCAGTAATGATGCACCAAGGGAGCAGAGAAACGCTCGGCTAACAGCATAATATCCTCGTGTATGCACATACCCACATGCATATACACAAATGAATGCATGTAAACACGCTCAGAGGCACCGAGACATACGGTACGACTACATGAACTGCACTCCCCGAAGTCCCTGGCCCCAACGTCAATAAACACGCTTAAATGTTTGATTAGAGAATAGCCCAAGCAGAACATATATATTTACACGGTTGATGCCATCGTTGAGTATCAACGTTAATTAGCGTTAATAGCCGTTAACCATTTCTAATTTGTGCTGATGGAATTTCAGCGGTCAAGCACTTCACCGTACGTCCACAGTCTTTTTTTAAGTTCCTTTTACAAAAATATGTCAATTATGGCATAAATATTCTTATTTATGTGAATAAATAGCATACAATTTAGGGGCCTATTTCACATAACTGTTTTGAGCCATACTGAAAACATTTCATTGCATTTGACGGAAACAAAAGTCTAAAAGCCCCTCTAGCACCCTCTACGCTTACGATTTGTCCTGCAATCTGTCTATTACGAGAAATATTGAGTGCAAAAGTTGGCCTGAGGGTGGCGCTAGAGGAAAGGTAATGGGATAGTTCAAATGAATAGAGCTCAGCCCCCGGGGGATCATGAGTGCGTGCAGCACGTTTCACGGCAATCTTGCCTGTTCAATTATGAGATATCTTGTATGTAAATGGAACTTTTGGCCTAAGGGTGGCACTAGCGGTAAGCCCTGAGGTTAACCACATGCAAAAATACTGCAGGATTCATCCGCTGGGGGAGCATGAAGGTGCACACATAAAATCCCAGGGCAATCTGGCAAGTTGTTTTAAAGATATTCAAGAAATTTAGTTTGGGACTAAAGGGTTGGATGGAAGAAAGAACAGACCAACCCACCAACATCGACCCTTAGAGCACCTGTGCCACTTCATTTGTTCAAAGTTCATAATGTTATTACAAAGTAAATATATCCCCCACAAATGAATGAATGGCTTTTATAAAATAATTTATAGTGTTTAGAGCAGTGGTTCTCAACCTCTTCTGGATCAAATCTTTAAAGTGTTCGTGGCCCACCCACCTGCCGCTGTGTTAAGTGGTCAGGTGGGTGGGAGTGAGCATTTTCAGAGCATGTTTATTTTAATGATCAATCAATTGATTGTGTTCCCGGCTTGGATCAGAGGAACTAACATAGTTTTTTTTTCTATATTAATGTTATATTATCATTAAAATGTTTGTGTTTTGCTAATTAAATTATTTGGGGCCCCACTTGCGATATCCTCACGACCCACTGGTTGAGACCCGCTGGCTTAGAGAAACCATCATATCAGTAAAACCCATCACTGCATTAATCCCATTTGCACATACTGTAGGTGAGAAAGTGTCCATTGGTGGTACTACAGTACATATATATTCAAGAACGCTCGCCCCAACACACGCTTGCCCCGGGTCAATTCCGGTGACCTTGGAACGGTCGCCACCAGGTATTCCTAAACTTAACCTCAGTAAAACAATGCCTAAACCTAACCTTATCCCTAAACTTAACCTCAGTAAAACTATGCCAAAACCTAACCTTATTCCTAAACTTAACCTCAGTAAAACTATGCCTAAACCTAACCTTATTCCTAAACTTAACCTCAGTAAAACTATGCCTAAACTGGGAAAAAAATGGGGGCGAGTGTGTTTTGGGGCGAGTGTTCGCGTTACCCAGAATACAGTAGTGGTCAAGTTGCTCACCTCTGACACTATATGCACCGCTGCTGCTCTAAGATCACATTCTGCACAAGTCTTGTCTCATAAAATATGCCTCACCTATGTTTCCCCCTTAGCTTTCTACAACTTGCCTCCCAACAGAGAATCTTGTTTTTTGGAGTAAAACTTGAAAAGAACGATAGGCTAAACAGCAAGTACATACAGTACAGTATATACCCTGCATTTTTTCATTAAACTATGTAACAGCTTCGATGACAAACTATCACCACACAACTTCACTAGCTTGACGTTTATCATTCACCCGTTCTGAAACAAAGAGTGTTTCCTGTCGGCGAGGTTGTTATTGTCACCCATGGACTGAAGTTATCTGCAGCTATCCAATCCTAACTTTTTTTAATTCAAACTCATCAATCACTTCGCTAAAGACGATGGGTGTTGCCGATGCTGTCGCTCACACGGTGTGTCTCATTTGGGAGGAAAAACTCTTGAGATGGAACCCGTCTCAGGTTTCTCAGCGCTGGCTGCCTGTGCAGCCCAGCCAGCCTGCTGGTGATTAGGCTGCAGACTGTTAGAGTGGAGCTCACGCAGAATGAAGCAGAATTAAAAAGGGAAGAGGAAAAAAAAAATAGAGGCGAGAAAGTCGGGAGATATACTCAGTGGGCGATTATGCAGCAAATGCTGCTCTCCGCACTGCAGAAGAGAGAAGAGATGGAAATGAGAAAGGGGGGCTAGAGAGGATGAAGAAATGGTAGATGTTCCAAAATGTCTGTATGCAAATACAAGCACATTCATCAAATTACCGGGCAGCGCAGGGCTCGCATAGCGGCCGGGGTTAAGGGTTCCACTCCTTGTCTAGCTCAAGTTTAGGAGTTCTGTTCCCTGTGCGTGTGCAGGTACAGTACGGTATGGCTTCGGTGCTTTGCTAAAGGGCACTTGGACAGGAATCTTGGCTGCTGTTAGGAACTAAAGCCACCAATGAGTCTCATCTGTTGTCTAGAAATACTGACCTGTGACCTCTAAGAAGCAAAACGGCTGCTTTTTTTTTTACCAAAATAATTTAGACTAGAAGCTAACTTTTATTGGAACTGGAAGAAAACAGCATATCACCAGACACAAATAAATGTTATGGATTCCTTTTATTTTCCTTATGCGGAAACCGGTGCTTACACCGTAATCCATAAACAGCTACAAATAATTAAATTGATTAATATCCCTTAGTGTGTCCAAATTCCTCCGTGTGTGTGTGTGCTACCATCAATGCTCCGCGGGAGCCAGAGATGGCTTTTCGAGAACAAAGCTGACATATTGATCAGAGAGTATGGAATCGATGAGTGAAGGGAGCCACGCAACCTGGCAAAAAAACATCTTGTCGTATCGACCCATATCACTATCTAAATACCCCATCATTAGCAAGCAGCTGCAGGTCAACCCGGGGAGTACTTTAAGAAGATGTAGTAGTAAGAAGATGGCCCTTGTGCCTGTCTACGCCTACACGTCAGCCTCTGGTCTCACTGTGTGCTGATAAGGACTATAGGAACATTTCATGTAACGTTTATTGTGGCCAAAATAATTGCGATTAACAATGTTATCATGATTATCATGGGTGGGTGGGGGGGGGGGGGCAGCACGAACCAGGGCAAAGGGAAATGCTAAGCTACCCCCCCCCCCCCAACCATCCGTCCTTTTCTTGCACTATTATGCCTCAACTGCACCTACTGTACCTAATCTGCTGTATATAGAATATACTGTCAAGTTGTTTACACAAAATGAGGTGGCAGCTACTGAAGAAAAAATGCTGTTCTTTTTATGCACATGTACATTTAATTTGATGATGCTCTTTTTATTCTCTTTTTGCTCTTTTTGCACTCTCTTTTCTTTAAATCCCTTTACGTTTTCTATCAATATTCTATTTGTTGTTATTACGTACGCTGCTGCATTGTCTGAAGGAAGCCAAACCAAAATACGTTTTACTCTTATGTACCTGTACACAAGATGTAACTATAAAGTACAACCTTGAACCTTAATCAAAATATGCTTAAAAATCCTACTTTTGTTAACCACTTGAACCACCAGCATCCCTATTCTGGGGGGAACCTTCACAAAAAAATTGCCGATCTACAAGCTCACAATGACGCGTTGTGAGCTTGTAGATCGGCTATTTTTGGCTACTGGATATTCAGCTCGGCAAAAATAAATTGATCCCAGTGTATGATGGAGGAAAATATCACGATAAATTCAAATCTCTGCGATTCGATTATTGTTGTCACGATAAACGATAATAACAATTTATAGTCCCATCACTAGTACTGATGTACTGTAATGGCCCGGCTGGGCTTGAAATGTAAACTTGTTGTAACTCCCCTTTATGAGTTAAAGGGTCTACACCATGAATTTAAATAATAATAATAATATTTAATATCATATTGTTTATGTCCCTCAAACGTTTTTCAAAAGGTTTGAGCCTAAATCAAACCTCAGATATACTCATTCCAACTAACTTCTCTCTGGCTTATGAAGCACTTTCACCTGCAATACCACATTGTCCTGGTTCTGTGTGGAAAAAGTAAAAAAAAAAAAAATGAAAAAAATAAGAAAAAAAAATGTTTTAAAAAAATATATATTTTTTGTTTTTTTGGGTTGGAACTGAAAAACGGGAGGAATTGTTCCCTGACGTGACGTAGGCAGGGGGAATAAATCTGACGGACTGTTTTCAGACCAATTTACATAAAAACCACAGATGAAACCTATGAAAGCCTGCATGCTCGAAGTTGGGTATTTTTTGGAACAGAAGAGAGGTGGGGGAGACCAAAAACACACAAAAATTAAGAAAAAGTTAAAATTCATGGTGTAGAGTAGACCCTTTAAGTACCATACCACTGGTCTGGCATGTTTAGTCCATTGACTACAACGTAACAGGATACTTGCAAGCCCACAGAACCCAGTGGTTGCATTGAAGCTAAATGGACATGCTGGCCATTCGTAGGTACTGCAGCTTAAACGGACGGGGCCACTGCACAATGTACGAGCGAAAACGGTTTCGACCAATGGGCTTGACTCACAAGCTTGCGCACAAGCTTGCGCACGGGGCCGCGCACCTCTGTGACGTAAAACGCGTCACTTCTGTGACGCAGAACGTATCACAGTGGCCCCAAATAGGCTACGCCCATCACACTTTTTAACCCGGAAGAAGGGGTGAATTCGCTTCATGCGCTGGGTGAGCAACTCAATGCAAGTGGATGGGAGGGGATTTCGGGTGCCCTCTCTATTATTTTTAACTCTATGGATACTTGGCATTCATGCCAACCAATCTAAATATGACGTTAGATTTTCAAGGAGGTTACTGGAATCCATTCATTTCAGTACAGTATCAAAATCAACTTGCAATGACATGAATTATTTTGTCAAAGTTATATTATCATTGCATTTTGATACATTTTAAAGCACCAAAAATGTGTCTCTGGAGAAAACGCAAAATCTAAAAATAAAGCAATTCGCGGGAAAATGATCTGTGTTTATGTATGATAAATGGTCAAAGCTGTGAGTCGAAAATTACATGTATTGACGCTCGTATGGTCCTTTAATGATTAAAAGATTTAAAAGGATCCATGTTCTCTCCCTTTTACAATCACTATGGCTAAATGAAGTCAACTACAGTCAACTTTATTGATATAGTGTTTGTGACAAAATACTTAATCAATAGAGTCACTTAAGTCACTTTGTGTGACTAAGTGCTTCACGGAGAACTGAAGACCAAAAGAAATACAATAATATGTGATTAAGACCAGAGTGAGGGTACGGGGCCAAGGCAGTTTGTAGGGGAATGTGCATGTGCATACATGCATACTATGTTTGTGTGTGCCGCAAACCACATGAACACCAACGCCCCCATTCTGGGGCAATCTACAGTACAAGCTCACAACGCATCACAACAAGACAACACTTTGTGAGCTTGTATATTGGTTATTTTCAACAAAGAGATGTGGTATAGAAGGGAAAAAAGAGCAGACCACGTACAGAGCCCAAGGGGGCCCCGGTCAACTAAGTATTGTACAGTATATAGGGTTTAAGTGGTTAATGACTTCCCATAATTAGTAATAACTCTATGCAGTAGGAGCTTCCCATCTTGGCAGAGAAACGGTCAAAACCATACATTATATAGGTAGTGTATACTAAGGCACACTACCAAACACATACTGGAGTATTTGTACATAAACACACACACACACACACACACACACATCCACTCCCGTACCACATGCTCATGCACACACACACTCTCTCATAAACGCACTGGGTATATATACACACACACACGCACGCACGCACGCACACACACACACACACACACACACACACACACACACACACACACACACACACACACACACACACACACACACACACACACACACACACACACACACACACACACACACACACACACACACACACACACACACACACACAGCTAGAATGTGGGAATCACTGCCCAGGACATGAAATATTCATCAGTCATAAAACTTTAATTCAATCTCTTTCTCTCTCTATCTCTCTCTCTCTCTCTCTTGCTCTCTTTCTCTCACTAGTTCTCTTCCCCTCCATCGTCCTCTCTCTCTCCACCCCCTCCCTCTCTTCCCCACCCCCTCTCCCTCTCTACCCCCTCTCCATCTCTCTCTTTCTGACTCACCTTCCCTGCATTTCCATCACTTTCGTGGCATATGTATTTTTACCTCTCTTTCTTATATTTGTGGTAAACATTTTCATCTCCCGCCTGCAGTGAAAGCAATATCACATTCATTGGAAAATACAAATATGACTTGCCTAATTGTCCTTAATTATTGTTAAGCAAGACTAATGGGATATTTCAACTGGAGCGAAGAGTCTTTGAGACGAATTTCGCTTCATTTGCGTCGCCCAGTTCGCCTCATTCGCACCTCCCAGTGCAACATCGCATAGTGCCGTCTTTGCATTGTCCTTGTATGTATTCTTGCCGCACCAAAAAATATCTTCGCTAGTGTCAATGCACCATGAGAGTATAAAAGCCACGCTGGTTGTGCTGCTCCAAGTTTCATGGCAAGCTGCCCATTATATTTTGAGATATAATGCCAGAGCAGTGGTTCTCGATCTTTTTCTGGATCGGGGCCCACTTGAAAATGGGCCCTGATCCAGGGTCCACTTGAAAATGCACGTGGCCCACCCATCTGACCACATAAGTGGTCAGATGGATGGGCCACGTGCATTTTCAGGGCATGTTTATTTTAATGATCAATCAATTGTGTTCCGGCTTAGATCAATGGAACTAACATACGACTTTAAGTATCTCAATGAAAACTCACTTTTCAAGATTCTTTTTCCTATGACATTTTTTTTACATATAATTTTGTTTAATGTTTAAAATTAAAATCTTAGTGTTTAGACAACTATTTGAGTGCCCACTTCCCTCAATACCCTCACAGGGTGAGAACCAGTGTGCTAGAAGAAAGGCCATGGGGTCACCAAAATAAGCTGGGTGCATCCTCTGGGAAGCATGAAGGTACACAGCAAATGACATGGCTATCTAGCTTGTAGTTCTTTATCTTGTTTAGGGCCTAGCTAAGTATTGAAAGCACACACATTGCCATCCTTAAAGGAGTAGTTGACCCAAAAAAGTACTTATTTTCTATCAATTACACACCCCATGAAGCCTTGAATTCATGGCGATTTGGGGTTTTTGTCGCATTCCTAAGCCAATAATTTGATGACCGGCGGAATCTCCGGTAGGACACTCAAGGAGTCTCCCACTGAGTCTCCTATTGACCAATGACACGCTCATCAAATTATTGGCTCAGGAGTGAAAAAAATAAAAATAAAACTTCAAGGCTTCATGGGTTGTGTAACTGATAGAAAATAAGCATTTTTTGGGGTGAACTACTCCTTTAAATCCCCATCACTAGCAGGGGTAAAGACCACAACTTTTAAGAGGGGAAAAAGCTCTTTGAAGTGTTTAAAATGTCATTTTAGAAAGCAAAGGGACAAGTGGTCCTGAGGTCTCTCCTTGCCCAAAATTGGCGTCATTCGAGACTTGTATTAACAGGAAGTACTCAACTGATCTTATCAAGACCTTAGTTGAGAGAGAGAAGCATTATTCTATAGCATTAGCAACACAAAGTTGTAGGTATTGGATTATAAGCTCTTGTCTGTCTGTTTAAGCTTTTGTCCGTCTTTTATATCACTGACATTTATTTTTATCACTGATATTACTTTGTATGTGCATGTACTGTATGTATGACACACACACACACACACACACACACACACACACACACACACACACACACACACACACACACACACACACACACACACACACACACACACACACACACACACTGTGATAAGTGAGGATATAAGGTACAGAGAGAAAAGGTAACAGCTTTGTAGAAATTCAAGCGAATAAACAAGCGCGCGCGCACGCACACACACACACACACACACACACACACACACACACACACACACACACACACACACACACACACACACACACACACACACACACACACACACACACACACACACACACACACACACACACACGTATACTATAAGTGCATGTACATTTATGTGTGCATTTGTTTATGTGTACAATCTATAAAGTACCAGGTGCCTGTGTGTGGGAGGGGTTGAAATAATATAGTAGATGTGTGGGGTGCTGTGTGTGTGTGTGTGTGTGTGTGTGTGTGTGTGTGTGTGTGTGTGTGTGTGTGTGTGTGTGTGTGTGTGTGTGTGTGTGTGTGTGTGTGTGTGTGTGTGTGTGTGTGTGTTGTAGGTCATGCCTCCATAAATGAAGCATGCTGTGTGTGTGTGATTGTGTGTGCATAGCTGCCTCTGTGTGTGCACGCGCACACGCGCATGTGTGTGCGTACGTAAGTGCATGCGTGTGTGAGAGTAGTAGGCAGACAGACAACAGGCCTTTTTTTGCCATAACCATTTTTTCTCCCCAATTTAGTCATTATGCCAATTGATTCATCCCCACACACATTTCTGTGTGTTGTCACTGCTGTTGTTCCCCTTACTGACTCACCTGCCAGTGAGGAGCCCCTACCAGGAGGACATAGCACCTCCGTACTAGTCCTCCCGCCCAACACTCCTCGCTGACAGGTGCCGCCCCCAGCCCGTAGGAGTACGTGCAGTGACAAATATCACCACCCCCTGTCCGGCTTCCCTCCCCCTAACACCTGCCGATTGTGTTCGTATATAGACGGTCGACCAAGCCGGATGCACCACGGCGCATTGGCAACAGGCTTGCCGTGTTAAATGGTCGGATGGGTGGGCCGCGAACGCTTTCGAGATTGTCAAGTGGGCCCTGATCCAAAAATGTTTTTTGAGAACCACTGCAGTAGGCTACTGATGGACACAATGTCCACCCAACAGTCCTCTCCCAGCACACATTTCATAGTGTGTGAAAAAAGCACCGACACCACAAACCCAAAGAATTTCCTGAAACATTTCTCCCAGAGTATGTAAGTGTATTTGAAAAAAGCAATATTTTTTGCCTAGAGAAAGTATTGTGGTTTAATCCATTAAGACCGGGAAAGTATCCGTGTAATTTTTTTGATTTCTTTAGGCTATTCAAAACTAGTAGATCTACAAGTTCATAGCGTGGCACTCGGTGCCGTGCTATGAGCTTGTAGATCTGCTATTTTTGAAAAATCCACAAATGTTCAAGATTTTTCAAAAATAGCAGATTTGCTATTTTTTAATAGCCAAAGTATCAAATACTGATTGAAGTGGTTATACAGATGCGCTCCCGGTTTTAATGGGTTAAGACCACAAGTAGTGGCTCAAAATCAAAAACAAAAAACGTGGGGAAAAGGCGCGACAAAAACAGACCAGAATAGGACCGAGAAATACTGTAGGGAAGATGAGAGAGAGAGCAGGCAACAGAACGGTAGAGCAACTCCAGTAGAAGAACAGCAAGAGGGGTAGCAGTGAAAAGCAAATGAGAGAGAGAGAGGGAGGGTGAGGGGTAGAGAGAGGGATAAGGAAGGAGAGAGGAAGAGGAGGGAGAGGAAGAAGAGAGAGACAGAGTGGTTAGAGAGAAAGGGGGGAAGGAGCGAGAGAGAGAGGAAGAGGGGAGAGAGAAAGAGAGAGAGAAGGAGGGAGAGTGGAAGAGAGAGAGAAAAGAGAATGAAAGAGAGTGAGAGACAGGAAGAGAGAGAGAGAGAGAGAGAGAGAGAGAGAGAGAGAGAGAGAGAGAGAGAGAGAGAGAGAGAGAGAGAGAGAGAGAGAGAGAGAGAAATAGAGACTACAAGAGCATAGGAAAGACAGAAAAAGAGGGAGACTGTTTTGAAAAAAGAGAGATGTATCTCCAGTCACCCTGATCCAACCTTGCACCACGGCTGAATAGTGGCGAATTTGAAGAGAGAGGAGAGAGTGAAGGAGAGGAGAGATGAGGAGGAGAGAAGATGAGGACAGCAACAACATAGAAAAAGAGGAATTGAGAGGAGAAGGAGGAGAGGAGAGGGCATTGTGGGGGAGGAGAGGCAGGAGGAAGCAAAGGTATAGGGGAGGGAGCGGTGGGGGTGGTATACCCCCCTGGAGACCAGCCCCTGTTTCCCCTCTTCAACCCCATCCATAATTCAAACACCTCCACCCCCCTCCCCCCATGCCTCAACATAGATAAACCCTCCACTACCCCCAATACCCCACACACCCCACCCACAGGACACATAGTCCCGTAGGGAGGGACACAGGGGGGGAGAGGGGTTCTTCCCCTTGGGCAATAACACCCACCCAGTATAGCCTAACCATGTTACACCACATCAATAACCATGTAGAGGGTTATTGATGTGGTTATTGATTTATATATATATATATATATATATATATATATATATATATATATATACCTGTATACCACTATAACCATGCTATACCCCATATTTTTGATTTTTATGTATGTTTTATGTATCGTAAATTAACTCGCTACTTTGTCATATTACAGCGTCACGCAAAAGTAGCCAAAAACAGCCTATCTACAAGCTCAAAACACGTCACGTTTTGAGCTTATAGATCTGGTATTTTTTGCTATTTTTGAATTTGAATTCAATGAAAGAAACGTTTTGGACATATGAGGTTTCCACCCGACAGCAATCCCTGTATACCCCAATAACCACTCTATGCCACACCTATAACCCTATATACCACTATAATCATGCAATACCATTATTGTAATGGTATCATTTGTATGCACCAATCGTCAACCTACCATCCACACCACCAGCACTATCACTACTACTGTACTATTAGTACTACTGCCTGCTAAAACAACCAACTGCATGCTTATCAGCTGCACTGTTACATTTAATCACCACACAACCCAGCATCATTACCATGGCAACGTCCAAACAAAAGCTGCAGCACTGTCGTTTTCATGATTAAACGTTAGAGCGCCTTCACCGGCTCGAGGTATTCCAATGCAACAGGACAAAAATGAAAAGGTATTGATTCAAATGACATTCATACAGACAGACAGACAGACTCATTTTGGGGGTCCCAAAATTGTATGTTTTTGGCCGCCGACCCCATCAAAACATTTTGTTCCAGGGACCCCCCAGAAGCACAGATTTGAGTTAAAAATGTTGTTTCAAAAAATATATGTATTCAAAGATTTGCACAAAATGTTTGGCACTTGGTGCCGCGCTATGAGCTTGTATATCTGTATGCCCCCTATGAGCTTGTATATCTGTATGCCCCCTATGAGCTTGTATATCTGCATGCCCTCAAGGTGTGTGGGCATACACTGATTACATTACTTGCTCACTGATAACACTTTCCTTTTCTTTCTTCTTTTTTTTCTTGTAACTTCTCCTTAAGCCCTATTTCAAATATAGTGAAATTAGCCGATCTACAAGTTCACATATTTTTTGGAAGATTTCATGGAAATCTTAAAATTTATTTGGGAAAATGTCTAAATGTCAATACAGCAATGCATCGATATTAATAAGAGAATATACTTTACAAATATAATTTGTACTTTTGAATACTTAAAGCTGCACTAAGTAACTTTCCGGTTCTACCCCAGGTTTGAGTGCTGAAACTAGTGCTGAAACTAGTGCTGAAACTTTTACCACTGAGCTAATAGAGCCTGCCTGCTTGCTCTGGGGAGAAATTGAATCTTGACCTTCAGGTAAAAAATTGTGTCAAACCAGAAACAGGATTGTGTCAAAGTGTGTGTCCAACCTACAGACACAGGATGTAAATGTCAATATAAGAGCAGGGAGACCAAATATAGCCACTTCAATTGTATAAGTTATATTGTATTAACATACTCTACCATACAGATTGCACAAAATAACGTTTTATTCACAACTTCTTTTTTTACTTATTTTTTTAATAGAGCTTTAAGTATTACTTTAAAAAAAATAATAATGTACTTTTGAATACTTTAAAACTTTGACTCCAGTACTGAGGTTGAGTACTTTGTCCACCATTGACAGTGAGAGATGAACATGGGAGGGAGAGGAGCAGGGAACGGGGGAAAGAGACAGGGAGAGATGAATAGAAGACAGGGAGAGATGAATAGAAGACAGGGAGAGATGAACATAGAAGACAGGGAGAGATGAATAGAAGACAGGGAGAGATGAACATAGAAGACAGGGAGAGATGAATAGAAGACAGGGAGAGATGAACATAGAAGACAGGGAGAGATGAATAGAAGACAGGGAGAGATGAACATAGAAGACAGGGAGAGATGAATAGAAGACAGGGAGAGATGAATAGAAGACAGGGAGAGATGAATAGAAGACAGGGAGAGATGAATAGAAGACAGGGAGAGATGAACATAGAAGACAGGGAGAGATGAATAGAAGACAGGGAGAGATGAATAGAAGACAGGGAGAGATGAATAGAAGACAGGGAGAGATGAACATAGAAGACAGGCAGGGAGAAGAGCAGGGAACGAGGTAAAGAGACAGGGAGAGATGAATATGGTCTCTGTCCGGTGGAAACCTATTATGTCCAAAACTGTTACTTTTCACTTGCATTAAGACCTGAGGCAGATTCTACAAATGCCTTCTAAATCAGTAGTTCTCAAACGTTTTCGTGCCAAGGACCCCCAAATATATATTTTTCAAAAATGGCACATGTGCAAGCTTCGTGCCGTGCTGTGAGCTTGTATATCTGCTATTTTTTGAATAGCCAATGCTAAAATCTAAAATGACACAGATGCTTTCCCGGTTTTTAGTGGGTTAAAAAGAAAAAAATTAAAATAGCAAAAGCATTAATTTACGGAAAGGAAAAACATGACAAGTTGAAATATGCAGATACAAGGTTTCTGCCCGACCGCAACGATATAGAAACAGGGACATTCTCTCCCCCAGGTAAGACCTGTGAGATGAGGGGAGGGGGGGGAGGGGAGGAGTTAGGCCGTTCCCTGTTGGTACAGGTGTCTGTTTTAGATCATAGGTGGATTAACCCATTCAATCCGGGAACGGATCATTTCAGATGTCTTTGGCTATTCAAAAATAGCAGATGTACAAGCTCATAGCGCGGCTATGAGCTTGCAGATCTGCTATTTCTTAAGAATCGTGAAAATGTGTGCAAATCTTTGAAAATGTATTTTTCAAAGCGAACATTTGTAAACTATTTTGTTCCAGGGACCCCCTTTAAAAAAGCAGATCTATACAAGCTCATAGCTCGGCACTCTGTGCCGCACTATGCGCTTGCATATCTGCTATTTTTGAATAGCCAAAGAAATCTTAAAATGACACAGATGCGTTCCCGGTCTAAATGGATTAACAGATGTCAAACAGAGGGCTGCTTGTTACTATTGATCTAGCCTCAGTGGGAATCAGAGACACACAGGCCATTTCCAATACACTGTGTGTGTGTGTGTGTGTGTGTGTGTGTGTGTGTGTGTGTGTGTGTGTGTGTGTGTGTGTGTGTGTGTGTGTGTGTGTGTGTGTGCCTTTATATCAAATTTATTATCACTTTATTTATTATTAATTTGTATAGCAAGTTTCCTCGTAAAATGGTATAATCTGATAGCAGCATTGTATGCACCCGTGTGTGGATACAGTAATTACATTGGTTCTCAATTCATGCCTAGGGGACTTCGAGCACTTTAACACGTGGTAGAGCATGTCAAAAATAAAGAAAAAGGTTTATTTTTCTACTCTCTGTCTTAGGAGTCTTCCTTTAATTTTTTTTCCCACCAATTTAGTTCTCAAATGATGCTGCATGAGCTGAACAAATCTGTGTTGTGCGCATGTTGACAAATACGAATCAGTCATAAATCAGAAGTGTGTTCACACATCCCTTAACAGAAATTAACACAATTGTGCCCCGTTTGAGAAAGACAATATCAAGCAAAGCAGAACGCCCTCAAAAGTGAACCCGGACAATTCTCCGTCAACCTCTGAGGCGTGCTACCATCGACGGATAGGAATATAACGAACCAGCGGTGTGCTGAAGGCAAAGTGGAGCCGTCCTTCTCTGAAAAATACTAATGAGAACGATAAATGAGGCCTCATTATGTCTGGCTGTAAAATGTTACACGGGCATAAACAAAGAGTCCCCAGAAAACTGGATTTTGAGAAGCACTGATCAAAAAAACTAAACAGAAATAGTCAAAGCCAGTCCTGGACTTTGAAAATCCACCATGGTCACTTCTAACCGGTCGTCTAACCCTTTTAAAAACTGGACAAATCAGGTTCTCAGATGTGGTGCGATGATATTTTTGAAACTTTTACCACTTGAACCCCCGGCATCCCTATCCTGGGGTGAACATTAGAAAAAAAAGATAGCCGATCTACAATCTCATTCGTGAGCTTGTTTTTACACCTCCGAATCTGTGATGTGACAATAAAGTTGATTCTGATTCTGTAGATGGCAACCAAGGAGACTATACAGTCCATTCTCACTACTGTAAAGTGAAAACGAACGTGAGCATATTTCTGAGGTGGACGTTTAGTCTCCTCCACCTTAACAAATGAAAAACTAATCAGATCCAAAATGGTAGAGCCTAGATTTGACAGCCAACTCAACAGGCACAGCAGAACCATCCCTCCAGATGATGGGATCAGAATAATAATACGTAACGTCACTCTCATAGCCAAATGCCAGTTAAAGCAATTCTCTCCGGGGATCGATACAGTTTTATCTAAAGATTAGCTTATGGTGTTAAATTTTACGCTCAAAATACACGTATTTGTCAAAAGTTGTGACCCTGGAATCAATGTACATCACTACAGATTGGCACTGACAAAAAAGGACGACTTCACCCATTTTCAACCGGTCTTCATATAATTGGTCCTCAATAATGCTCATTATAACATGGCACCATTTTTGTCTACCCCGTTTGTGTCTCAGAGGAGTGCTGTGGACAGTTCAGAAACCCAGTGACATCATCAGTGACAGTGACATCATCGATGGGGAATCCAAGCTAATAGAAACTAAAGGCTTTCTATTCCTGGAAAGTTAGCATGCTATAATGGAAGCGATTGTTCCTGCGTTAATAAAGAAAATAATAATAATGAATAAATATTGAAGAAAGAAAAAAACCTTCCTAACGATGATTTCACTGGTAGACAGGTTTCTGATTTTATTTCATCAGGAGCATTAGTGAGGATCTATTATGAAGATAGGTTGAAAATGGGTGAAGTCGTCCTTTAACGGCAACAAAACAAAAAAACAAAACCCCCATCTAAAAGTTTGATGAATACCAAAAAAAGTGCAATTCTTCAACTTTCTAAAATGTACACTAAAAAATCATTATTCTCAGATTCTATGAATGAGACGAGTTAGATTCATGTACTGTATTTGTGTGTACGCAGTACGCACAAGTAGGTATTTGTGTGAGAGCATGCACTCATGTGTGTGTGGGGGTGTGTGTGTGTGTGTGTGTGTGTGTGTGTGTGTGTGTGTGTGTGTGTGTGTGTGTGTGTGTGTGTGTGTGTGTGTGTGTGTGTGTGTGTGTGTGTGTGTGTGTGTGTGTGTGTGTGTGTGTGTGTGTGTGTGTGTGTTGAGAGAGAGAGGATTATTGAGAGTTGAAAGAGCCTCACATAAACATTTAATACTTTAAGTGAAGCAGCTAAGCTCCTTTCATAGTGCAGACTGATGGATCTCCACCACACTGGGTTCTACATAAAGATATGGATTTCTCCATGTGTCAATAACTCTGTGTGTGTGTGTGTGTGTGTGTGTGTGTGTGTGTGTGTGTGTGTGTGTGTGTGTGTGTGTGTGTGTGTGTGTGTGTGTGTGTGTGTGTGTGTGTGTGTGTGTGTGGGGGTGTGGGGGTGTGGGGGGGGGGGGGGTGCGTGTGCGTGCGTGCATGCGTGTGTTTGTTTTCCAGGTGGAATTCTTCTCTCCAGTGTGCAGATGAGAATTCTATTCATTATTGATAAAACTGCCCTCTCTCTCCCTCTCTCTCTCTCCCATCTCCCTCTATCTCTCCCTCTCCTTCCCTTCTATCATTTCTTTCTCAACAACCCCCCCCCCCCCCACCACCCCCCACCACTCGACCCCAGCCTCCCCGAGCCCGTCTTGTTGATTCTTCTGGAATGTTTCAGTGTTTAAAAGCTCGCCTTGCACTTCTCTCCTCTTCATTTTTTCATGACCGTATGTTTTTACAGGGTGTTTTTCCATGTCGTGTGACTCGTAGCAAACATTCACAAATTTCACTTACTCAGAGAGAGGGAAAACAAACCGGGGAGAGCCTTGTCAGCAAGCAACACCCCTCAGGGTGAAACCGAGGTTTCTGCGGTACATCTCCAGTGTTAAAACGGTTGTCTGGTTTTTATACGTTACAAAGTGGGCTAAGCGCACAAAATCGGAAAAATACAGTAAATATCAGAATTGTGGCATCTATAGTACTGCGTTTTCCACATCACTAGAGGCTGCGGGTTTTTATTATAGTGGGAGAGACGCGTTTCAGCCTGTGCCCTTGAACAAAGGTGTTTTGGCGTTGCGGACTATAAATCCAAACGGCAGGAGGAGGAGAAGGACAAAGAGAAGGGGGACAGAGGAGGAGAAGAAGAAGGAGAGGGCTAGAAGGGTCTGTTATGCGACCTCCATTGTTCCCCGGCTGCCTGGAAGGGGAAGCCGGGATTGTTTTGCTGCGCTGCGCACACACTGGTGAGAAACAGGAAGTGCAGAGACCTGCCCATCCTAACAGACAGCTGGTGCCCTCCGATAGCCTTCCCCACATCCTGTCAGCCGCACACAGTGGTTCCCACCCTCGTTCAGTACAACCTGGAAACTACCTTATGGACCGGCGTTTCCCAACCGATGGCTCAGGACCCCAGAAGTGGCCTGCGACGTAAAAGGCACGCTATCCTGAGTTGGTGGTTCGCGGGTTTAAAAATAAATCACATGGCGCGTCTTGAGGTGTAGATCAGCTACTTTGATATTTGTCGTACAACCAAGTGAACAGGACTTAAATGGTTAAAGCTTGTTCTTTGTTGAGGGACCACATGTACATCAGTGCTGGTTATGTATATTTATATCAGGGGTTCTCAACCTGTTCTGGGCGCGCTAATCTCTAAATTGTTTGCGGCCCACCCATCTGACCACTTAACGGCTGCCGTGTTAAGTGGTCAAATGGGTGGGCCGTGTGCATTTCCAGAGAATGTCTACTGTAATGATCAATCAATCGAGTATGTTCCTGCGCGGGTCAACGGCAAAGTTCCTATTTATCGATATAACAATGAAAACTAATTTGAGGTTATAAAAGATTTTTTTTACATTCATTTCTATTATCATAATAAGGTATTGATATTACATTATCATTAGAATCGTAGTGTTTTGCCAATTATTTGGGGGCCCACACGCAGTATCCTCACAGCCCACCAGTGGGGCCCCCGGCCCGCAGGTTGAGCATCACTGATTTTAGATCACACCAAGAGTATTCTGCAAGCCCCTCATGCAGTACCTGCTGCTGTGCCGTCGTCATTACCATAGTAATGCCAGTAAAGGCAGTCCTGTCAAGCATTCCTGCTACAGTGACAGAGTCAGCATCAATACATTTTCTGGGCACCCGATTCTACTGTCAGCTGAACGTGCAACTCATACTGCATGCTGTAGAGTACGTGTCACTAACAACATTCTACAACGGCGGTATACATCCTCTCACACGCACGCACACACACACACACACACACACACACACACACACACACACACACACACACACACACACACACACACACACACACACACACACACACACACACACACACACACACACACACACACACACACACACACACACACAGTGATGGAAGAAGTACTCACATGTTTAACTTAAGTAAAAGTATCAATAATGCAATGTGCTGAAGATATACTCCGTTACAAGTAGAAGTCCCGTATTAAAAATGTACTTGAGTGAACGTGCAAAAAAAATGTCCCATTTCACAAGTTCAAAATGTATTAAAAAATCTTTTGAAAATAGCAGATCTACAAGCTCACAATGCGTCGCATCGCCAAAATATATACGGCTGAAGTGGTTTGTGTGTTTTGTAATAATAATGAAAATCTACATAGTACTAGAAACTAAAGTTTTCATATAATTGTAGTGGAGTAAAAAGTATAATACTTTCGTCTGGGATGTGGTGGGGTAGAAGTATTGAAAAAATTAAATACTGAAAAAAGTAGAAATACCTCAAAATTGTACTTAAAGGTAGGGTAAGTGATATTTTTTGGTTAAAACAAAAGTATTTTGTTAAAAGGTTAAAGCACTATATTCTGATAGTAATCATTGCTATAGAGTGTTTGTTCAGTAACAGATGTCTCCCCGTCTCTCCAGCTCTTTAATAAACAGAAAATACATTTTCCGGTAGGTGTCAAAATCTCAGCCAATCAGGAGAAAGTACCCATTTTTAAGCTTCATCTGTATAGTGTTCCAGTTCCAATTTTGCCTGCTCATTTCTTAGTGTCATCACTTCCAATTTCACTTGTTTAATCTATATCCTGATTGAGTTCTCTATCCTGATTGGATAACATTGGAAATGAAACTGAAACTGAAACGAAAATGCATTTTCTGTTTTATAAAGAGCTGGAGAGACAAGGAGACTCCTTTTACTGAACAAACACTCTATAGCAATGAGTACTATCAGAATATAGAGCTATTTAACACTTATTTTAACCAAAGCAAATCACTTACCCTACCTTTAAGTACGGTACTTGAGTACATGTACTTAGCTACTTTACACAACTGCACACACGCACACACACGCGCACACACACACACACACACACACACACACACACACACACACACACACACACACACACACACACACACACACACACTTTTATCTGCATGTTATAATTTTTGTCTAGATTTACGTCCTTTGAGAAAACAAACGTCTTTGCTAAAACAAGACATGTGTCACTACTTAAGCAGATTAAGGGGTACACAACAAACTTTGACAGCTATTATGAGCTCAAGATAGCTTCATTTGTGTTTGGAAAAATTAGCAGAGAAATATCAGGAGACAAACAAGCGTTTTATACATTTCATGCCAGCAATCATTTTCTAACGGCAGGAGTCAATTATTCCAGACGGTGGGTGTCTGACTCTGTAGCGAAAGGCTTCCTTTCCTCCGCAGCCTCAAACCAAACAAATTGTCTCTTTGTAACGTCTCAGTCTTCCGTTGGTCACCCTGAATGACTAGGGTTGGGATCATTTCGATTTTTTAACGATTGTGGTTCGTTAACGATTCCCTCTTAGCGGTCCGATTCCTTAACGGTTCCCTTTAACTCTTTACCTACCAATGACGAGATGTCTCGTCATATTTTGCTAAATTACAGTCTGCCAATGACGAGAATGGGGGAGATTTTGTGTTTTCAGGGGTTTTCCACTAGATGGCGCTGTTCCCTCACCTATGGGGTCACCGTTTGGCTCTCTGTGAAGCAGAGGAGCAGTGGGTCACTTAATCGCAAAATAACAGCCCATTCATTTCCTTGTTATTCGATTGGGGAGAATGGCCTTTTCTCTGTTTGTGTTGCTTTTTGGCGATTGTGAAATCAAGCGAGCACCGCATTTTTCGCATATTTTGCACGGTTATTATAGGCGAAGATTTTCCCCCCAAAATTCAAACATACAGTACAGGTAGCGAAAATAGGTGATGTACAGTCTCACTATGTGCTGCGACGGGATGCTCGCAGATCTGCTATGTTTGCAGCGCAACACCATCGCACGACAAAATATAAAACAGGGCTTACTGTACAGTATGTGGTTAAATGTACACAGAAAAATGTATACAGTAAATGCACGTTTACAGTCACACATTATCACATACATTAGGTAAGTGTGTGTCGTTGATGGCATGCCTGGCTAATGAGTGGCTTTGTGAAAACCTGTGATAATGGTTACGTTTTAATACCTTCTGTTCTGTCTCTCTCTCTCTACTAGAGCCACACCGATATATCAGTTTGGTCAATATATATCAGCGATTACTTGACTTTTCTTGTGGACATTCAGTATAGGCAATTATGCAGCCTATGTGTCCAGATTTTTTGCCACTTTAAATCTGCCGTTCCTATTGATCCACAAGCTCACAACGTGTGGCATTGTGAAGTATTGTGAGTTTGTAAATTGCCAATCTTTTTATTGTTAAATCAAATAAAGTTCATTCATGTAATTTTTTTATGCATCAAAACATTATCTGTGTTTTTTTATGAAAATATTTTTGCTTAGAAGTTAAATGTTCTTCAAATAGGTTTTCAAGATTTCACACTTTTTATATACGAAATATCAGTCAAAACATTGGTAATTGGTGGTCTAGGACTCTCCAAAATCAGCACCAGAACCAAAAACCTGACATCATGTGGCTCCCCTCACACACACAGAGGCACACACACACACACACACACACACACACACCTCATTATGTCTATCAGTTTCTTTGTGTGTGCGCGTGTGTGTGTGCGTGTGCGTGTGTGTGCATTCTACTATGTCCCTTCAGCACATAAAAGGGCTGTCCACACTAAGCACTATAACTATAACTACTGTATAGTTATGAATATAACCAAATACATACGTATATCGTTCAACACTGTTGTCGTTATAGCTGTGGTGTGGACTGTGGACTTTGCCATCCACTTGAGTTAGAACGACTTTTAAAACTACATATTTATAGATATATTTATAGTTATCGTGCTTGGTGTGAACGGCCCTTAAATCTGTGTGTGTGTGCGCGCACACACACACACACACACACACACACACACACACACACACACACACACACACACACACACACACACACACACACACACACACACACACACACACACACACACACACACACACACACACACACACACACACACACACACACACACACACACTTCTTGTGCATCTGCCCAAGTATCAATTTGTTCACCTCTACTCTCAACAGACAGACAATGAACGCAACACCTACACATCTCTACAGATAAAACTCTCTCTCTCTCTCTCTCTCTCTCTGGTCAATTCAACGATGCTTCATTGGAATGCCTGTGCACTGAACAACACTGAATCAGGTTTACAGTATGCTACAATGTACTGTATGATTATCGTTAATAACACACACAGCAGGGCAATATGAGCAAATATCTTTTGTCTGTTTCACATCTGAACATACAAGCACTCACACAGTTAAGCACGCACGCTCGCTTTCACACACACACACACACACACACACACACACACACACACACACACACACACACACACACACACACACACACACACACACACACTTTAGCCTTATTTTATACCTAGGCTATTTGAAAATAGCCGATCTACAAGCTAACAATGTGTCGTGATGCGACGCGTTGTGAGCTTGTAGATCTGCTATTTTCAAACATTTTAGTACTTTTACTTTTGGTACTTTAAGTACATTTTGATACCAATACCTTTGTACTTTTACTCAAGTCAATTTTTAATTCCAGACTTTTACTTGTAACAGAGTACTTCTACATTGCAGTATTGATACTTTTACTTAAGTAAAAATTTGAGTACTTTTTCCACCACTGCACACACACACACACACACACACACACACACACACACCCTTTTCTCCCTCTCTTCCTCTCTCACCCGTCCCACTCTTACCGTCTCTCTATTTCCTGCATCTACCTCTCTCACTGTCCTGCCTCCTTTCCCTCTTTTTTTGACTTCCTCGTCTTTCTCCCTCTCCATCTCCCACAATGCACCTCCCTCCAACTTCCTCCCCTCTCTCTCTCTCTCTATAGCTTGGTATCACTTTTTTGCCGTTTCTTCTCACTCCCCTTTACCTCACAACGCCCCCCCCCCCCCGTCAGCCCCCTACCCCCGCCCCCCAATCTCTTTCCTATCCCACCCAGCCTCCCCCGCCGTATCCGTCGCCGTGGTTCCCAGGCCTGTCAGTCAAACCTGCGGTCGACATCTCGTTGCTGCAGCTGAGCCAGGGCTGCATCATCCCGCCTGTCAATCAACACTCTCCACCTTCACCCTCCCCCCTCTCTCCTCACTCCACTCCATCCATCTCTCTCTCTCTCTCTCTCTCTCTCTCTCTGTGTGTGTGTGTGTGTGAAGGAGGTTCGTACTGCCCCCCCCCTCTCACACACACACACACACACACACACACACACACACACACACACACACACACACACACACACAGCAGCAGCACAGAGTACCCCCTTTACACTCTGAACAACACAACAAAACACACACGATACAGGCACAGGCTGTTGCACAAAAGCACACACACACACACACGCACGCACGCGCGCGCACAAACATTTGCCATTCTCTCTCTCACTCCCTCGCTCACAAAAGAAAGAAAGAAAAAACACTGATATAAAGGAGAGGAGAAAGGCGCGCGTGTACATTCGTGCACAAAGAGAGGCAGACCGGGCGAACAGACAGAAAGACAGGTGGTGATACTGATAGGCCGACAGACAGACGGACAGGGAGGCAGGCAGACAGACAGACAGACGGGCAGACAGACTGACAGACAGGTATAGCGCTGCTTCCATACCTTCACTGAGGCCCCTATACTACCCACACACACACCCCCCACCCCCCGTCTCCCTGTCAATCTTTAATTCAGCAGGCTGAAAGAGGGATCATGGCTCTCGTCTTTAACCACCACCTCACGGCCCCTCTTCAGCTTCCAGCACGCCGCTATGACAGCCTTAAGACTGCTCATTAACACCTTAAGTAAAGACAGGCCCACTATGACTGCCTAGTAACACCAAGTGCTTCTCAAACGTTTCCATGTCAAAGACCCCCAGATAGCTGATGTAATTTGGCCACGGACCACCATCTGAAAAGAGTTTGTCCCAGGGACCCTCATAGAAGATTTATATAAAAGAGTTTTTTGAAAATAGCCGATCCACATTGTTATAGTGGTTCAACCGATTTTGACGCTGTATTAACACATTTTGCTGGGGACCCCCTGGAACCCCCCCCCAAGAACCTTGGGGGGGGGGGCTGGGGGTCCAGACCCCACTTTGAGAACCACTGGTGAGAGCTAAGAAGACTGGCTGCTGATGTCACTACAACAGCATTGTCTGATTTCCCTGCTTTTATTAGTAAAAAGGCTTAAGACGTATTCACATCATAATGACCAGACCGATCCAAAAGACATCAGCATGATATGTATGAAAGGAAATAACTGCCTGTCAACTTTACTGAACGCACATGACTGGCAAAACTCACAGCTATTGACATCATTAAAATACCTACGTGACTCATGGCTAATTTGTTTTATACTCCCTTTGTTAAGATGGAACGCTACCAGAGACTACAGAGGGATCGCAGTTAATCAGGATTAGGTCCATATGCTGCTTACCTGGTGTCATTATTTAAAGAGTACTAGCGCTGGCTGGTCATTTTAAAACTGTAATTATCGCATGCTGCAACACCAGCTCATAACTTGTAGAGAAACTGTAAATGAGTCCATTTCACAGTTTCCCCCCGCCGAGTGAGTCCACGATCCATTGAACATGAAGAGTTTCGTCTCTTCTCTCTTCTTTGAGCTAGTTGTAAAACCGAGGCTTGCTCTTTGATTGCATCATGGAGAGGGGCTTTCATCAGATAGCTGGTGGATTGCAGGGTGAGACGAGGTACTGGTCGGGGGGGGTGGGGGTGGGGAGAAGGGGGTTGGCGGGGCGGTTGGTGGGGGGGGGGGAGCAAGGGCTGCAATTATAAAGTGCTAGGGGAAGAAGGTTCTGTGCACAAAACAATGAGTTAGCCGAGCACACGTGTGCCACATTCGGTGATGTGGCACTGATGTGTTTACTTTGTTGTGTTATACGGTGTCGCATGGTGTCCCGTTTGTTGCGTCGTGTCACATCATGTCATGTCATGGGAGAAAAACTGAGGGGAGAGAGAGAGAGAGAGAGAGAGAGAGAGAGAGAGAGAGAGAGAGAGAGAGAGAGAGAAAGAGTGAGAGAGAAAGCAACAGAGAGAGAAAGATAGAGAAAGAAACAGAGAGAGAGAGAGAGAAAGCAACAGGGAGAGAGAGCTCACGGAAATAACCTGTGCCTCAGCGAGCGATGGCTTTTTCACAATCAACGCCAGGCGTTTTGAAAGGGATGTCCTTTCACTGAAATGACACTACCAACACCCAGCGAGAGACTTTACAGTATAACTATTCAATTGCTTTACACCTCTGAAGGAGCCCACCACCACCCCCAGACAACAGGGATTATAGGGGAAAGTGTCTGTTTAAAACGTGGCTGTCTGTCATATTCTATTGAATGAACGTCTTGGCGGAACGGAATTAATAGATTTTTCTTCATAATCTGCATAATGGTCATCATTCAAATAATCTAGGCATAATTAATTTGAAGATGGATTAAAGATAAGGCACTCATACATCAACACGCGACACGAGCATGGCCACTGAATAGTTAATCAAAGACAATTTCATTAATTAATTAAATAATTAATCAATATTAAATATGCAAGTACTCTCTTTAAAAAGGTGAGAGCTTTTTTTCTGTTACTCAAATAGTACTCCATTCCACAATGCACGTTAATTGATGTTGTGTTGTACCCTGCCGAGTACACAATAAAATCCATAGTATTTATTTAACAGAGAATGTTAAATGGACCCATAACTCTGAAAGTTAAATTCACACTGAGGATTTGACTGTGTACTACAGTATAACCCATCTCATGGTATTCTAGAACATTGGTTCCTAAACAGTGGGTCGGGACACATTTGAGGGTCGTGGATCTGTTTTCATGGGTTGCGAGTAAATATTCCTTTATTTTGTTGTTTTTATACATTTAGTTTTTAATTATTATTTCCCGAAACAAATTATTTTTTTTAAGAAGTAGTGAAATTCAAAGAAATTCCATAAATTATAAGAAAAAAAAGAACAGTGTAGTTTGGGGTCCCAGAGTAAAAAAAATGTAATCAAATGGGCGTCTATGTATTAATGCATATCAAACTGGGGGTCATTGAAATAAATAAATTGAGAATCACTGCTCTATAGATCCCATGGCTATAGCTCTAGCGTATCCTATATAACCTGAATACACAGGACAGCTAACATTTAGTGAGAGGCATCGTGTGTCAGGTCCTGTTGTCCTTCATGCCATGTGTGTAGTGTGTAGCAGTGGTTCTCAAACCTTTTCAAGTCAAAGACCCCCAAAATGATTGTATGTTAATGATTGACCCCTAGAAGCAAAGATTTGTGTAAAAAAATAACTATTATTCACACATTTTCAAGATTTTACAAAAATGGCAGATCTACAAGGTCACAGCGAGCTTGTAGTTCTGCTATTTTTGAATAGCCTAAGTATAAAATATGGTTAAAGTGATTAAAATAATTATTGTGATGCTATATTAACACATTGAGTGCCAAAACCGTAAACATCCGCTTACATCCGGGTGCTCGTCATCGATTCTACAGCTCTAAACAGCCCAGCGTAAATGGTAAGAACGCTGGCACTAGATGTACCCTGTTTTAATAAACCTCTGGCACCGAATGTGTTAACTAATTTTGCTGGGACCCCCTGGAGACCCCTGGGGGTCCCCGGATCCAACTTTGAGAACCACTGCCATAGAGCACACTGCAACACCCTTACGGGTGCATTTTTTCACAGTTACTTTAAAGGCGGGATTTTGCAGTGTACTGCTCAAGGTCCTTGGGTTATTGTGCTAGGTTTTCACCACTTGAACCCCAACATCCCTATTCTGGGGGGAACCATTCACCAAGAATATCAGATCTACAAGATCGGCTACTGTAGATCTCAACTCAACTCAAACTTTACTTAAATATGCAGCACATTTAAAAACAACCAAAGTGCTTTACAGAAGCATAAAAACACAGAAAAAATACAAGAGCTATAAAAGACAAAAAGAAAAAAGAAAATGAAGTGAAATACAAAAAGACATGCAACACACGATAAGGGCCGTAGATGGGCTATTTTTCACGAATCGATTTGGTGTAGACAGAAATAAAGTGGTCCAAGTACCGTTGTAACTCAGATTTGTTTCACTATAGAGTGTTTTTGTTTTTTTCAGGGAGGGACCAGGGTGATAATTGTCACTGTACACATAATCCACCTGTCAGCAGGTGGTGTTGGGCGGGAGGAATAGGATGAAGGCTCCATGTCCTCCCGGTGGGGGCTCCTCGCTGGTAGGTGAGTCAGTAGGATAGTGACAACACAGAAATATCACTTGGCATAACTGACTAAATTGGGGTGACGAATTGGTAAAAAGAAAAAAAGAAAGAAAAAGAAAATAAGAATAGAGGGTTTAAGTGGGGTTTTAACAGGCACAACTCACATGGAGATTCAACATTTTCCTCTACAATTTCAGGAACAACGCAGCTATCTCTCTCTCTCTCTTTTTATATGCAGCATATTTTTTTTTATGATTCAATGTTTATTCATTTTTCAGTTATACACAAAAAGTAGAAGATAAAAAAAAGGAGAATGTTAAACACAAGAAGCAGACATACAAATAGACACCAAATCCATTTGCCAAATAAAAGCCCATCTACGGCCCTTATTGTGTGTGGCTTGCCTTTTTGTATTTCACTTCATTTTCATTTCTCTTTTTGTCTTTTATAGCTTTTGTATTTTTTCTGTGTTTTCATACTTCTGTAATGCACTTTGGTAAAAGGGCTGCATAAGTAAAGTTTGAGTTGAGTATATATTTACATATATATATGTATATATACTGTGTGTATACATATATACATACTGTAGGTATGGTTTTGCTGGGGGGGATGGGGCAGAAATCCATGCCTCTGCTTCCGATACCCCCTCTGGTCATTCATTTGTATCGCCGTGGGGAGGAGAGGATTTATCCCTGCTTCTGGTCAGACTGAATTAAATACATGCATTTCCTTTAGGCAAATGCAGAGATTCTAATATGTTTGATATTTTATGTTGTTTGATATATGTGACAAATATCACAAACAATGTAATTTAAAAAAAATGCATGTTAACCACATTAACCCTGCATGGCATCTCTATTTGGGATTTCTCTAAATTTTTCACAAAATTGCTGTTCTACAAGCTGACAATGTGTCACGATGCATTGCCATTTTCGCTTTTTGTACATCTAGGGCTTAAGTGTTTAAGAAAATGTTAACCCCTCTGTTTTTTTTGTTACAAATCAAGCTCTGTACATACAGTATATGTGGGCGTGTATCTATCTATCTATCTATGGCAGTGGTTCTCAAACGTTTTCGTGCCAAGGACCCCCAAATAGACGCTTATTAGACCGCGGACCCCCATTTGAAAAGATAAGCCAGGGACCCCCATAATAGAAGATTTTTACGGCTCTCTAGCAGTGATTTCAACCATTTTAATTTCAAGGACCCCCAGTTTGACATGCATTAGGCTACGGACCCCCATTTAATGGCACGTATGTCTCTGGGACCCCAATTCATATTGTAAAATCAATGTTAATTTAACTCTGAGAGTGTACAAATGGAACCAAATGGTTTCCATTTGGTTCCATTTGTACACTCTCAGAGTTACAGACCCATAAGGGTCCATTTGGTCCCTGTCCATCATTTAGCTGGGGACCCCCTGGAACCCCCTCAAGTACCCCTGGGGGTCCTCGGACCCCACTTTGAGAACCAATGATGTATGGTATCCATCTATCTATATATTATGTGTATGTATGTATATATGTATATGAGTGGGTGCAATGTTTCTCTCTACAGAGATAGATTAGTAGGAACTGCTGAGTGGGAGGCAGCACACAAGAGATGACTCCAGCACGACTTGGCTCTACAGCCAGCGGTGTACGTGGTCCCACATATAGGGGGAGGGGCAGCTCTTCTTTAACCACCAACATATCGGCGCAGTCCGGCAGAAACCATGTATCTCCATACTTCAACTTTTGATGTTTTTTATTAATGCCCCACTTCATCATACAAGAGCGTCACACTAAAATTGTGAAAATAGCAGATCTACAAGCTCACAACGTGTCACGACGCTACACGTTGTGAGCTTGTAGCTATAGGGTATTTTCACAATTTTCCTTTTCTTTATAATAATAAAAAAGGAACGGTTTTGGACATCCGACCGACGGTGTGCTATACAGTACAGATCAGGACATGCTGGTTGTAGCATAAAATCCTGAGTGTTAATTTATTTGTAAGAATTTACAAATGCAGCCAAATGTACCCTCGATGAATTGAATACACAGGACCTTAATGGAAACAAGCCCTGGGGGCTTACCTGGGTTATCCTTTTGACATTATTTTGTATAAATCTGTGACACCGTGCCTTGTTTTTGCAAACTGTAAATAAAGTACTCAATTCAATAAGGGTAATTTGGGCTCATTTGAGGTGATCAATTCAGTTGATCAAACACAACCACTATTAATCATTATTGTTTGAGGTGCAGGAAACTTTTCTCCCCTGTCCCCAGATAGTCACAGTAGATCTGCTATTTTCTGCAAACGTTTTCAGCAGAATACGGATTCTGGGGGTTCAAGTGGTTAAAAGATGTATGATAGTGGTATGTACACCTACTAAAATGTAACATTTAAAATGATATAACCATGGCCATTAGGCTATACATACTGCATGTTGAGTTCCTGCTTGTAATGCTGCAGCTGATGGTAATATTCCAGCAGTTTAACATCAGCTTGTTTGTGATGCTTTGGTCTTACTTTATAGAAACCTCTCTCTATAGATAGACATATATAGGTGGTGGGCGGAAGGGAGTTATGTGTGTTTGTGGATGCGTGAGTGTCTGTGAGTGTCCATGTGTGTGTGTGTGTGTGTGTGTGTGTGTGTGTGTGTGTGTGTGTGTGTGTGTGTGTGTGTGTGTGTGTGTGTGTGTGTGTGTGTGTGTCCATGTGTGTCCGTGTGTGTGTGTGTGTGTGTGTGTGTGTGTGTGTCCGAGTGTGTGTGTGTGTGTCCGTGTGTCCGTGTGTGTGTGTGTGTGTGTGTGTGTACGCGTGCGCGTCCACACTACTCTGTAGTACACCTGGATGGAGGAAGGCTTGCGGCTGGTGGTGACTCATCATCGCCATGGCGTTAAGCCTGCTGTTCCCGTGGGAACAGGGGACCATCTTTTAGCCGCCGGGGGATTTTTACCTTTACATTTGAAAAGCGAAAACCGAGAACCTGGCTAGCAACAATCCTCCACTCCCTCTGTCTGTCTGTCTGTCGTTCTGCCTGCCTGTCTCTCTCTCACTCTGTCTTTCTCTCTTGCTCTTCTCCGTAACTTTGCTGACTCTCTCTCCCACTCTCCCTCTCTCTCTCTCTCTCTCTCTCTCGCACGTCGGCTCCTGCATTTCAGAGCTGCCGAGTCCTTATCTCTCTGCCTGTGTGATATCCAATATGTTTCTGATATCATAGGACCAAACCTATGCAGATGAGCTGAACGGCACACAATACTGCAAACACAATATCGTCGCTGACGAGCAGAAACCTTGTATCTCCACATTTCAACATTTTATGTTTTCGTTTTTTTTTGTAAATTAATGCCCTACTTCATCATGCGAGAGTGTCGCACAAAAGTAGAGAAAATAGCCGATCTACAAGCTCCCAACGTGTCGCATCGCGTTCTATTTTCACTATCTTAAAATGTTTTTAAAATAATCTCATAATCTTTCAAATGTTTTTAAAATAATAACACAAAAAAGGAAAGGTTTTGGACATAAAAGGTTTCCACCCGACAGCAACTATATGAGCCCTGCCCCCTGCTGTGGGACGTATCACCACTGTCGGTTACAAAACACATAGCCGCTTTTTCTTTCCTTTCCTTAAAAGGTACAAAGTGTAATTTTTTTTACAGCAATACATCATAGTAAAATTCATTCTGATAACAGAGTATAATGGCTATAGCAAAATGAGACCGCTGCTGAAAAAGATTGGTTTCTTTCTTTGTCTCACTTTTCTTGGAGTATACTGTCTACCGTATCTCCAGAGAAAAGCACAGGATCGATTTATGGCACAAAGGAAGTCTGTCAAGCAAAACAGGAAGAGGAACTCTGCTCTTGCACTGCTGTTGTGAACAGCTACTCTGGCATTTCTAAAATGGCAGAAACAACCAAAATGTATTTTTAAAACAAGGGAAAAAAGAAGTGGAGAAAAAAAACTTTGTAAAACTTTTTGCAAGAGCCAAACTTTTTGCAAGAGTGTAGCTTAAAAGGAATGTTAACCCACTAAAGTATTGAGCTTAGGCCAAGGAGAGACAAAACCTCACTTCTTAAATCACCTTGTATTTTTGTTTCTTCTTTCCTATGCATGTTTTTATGCATTTATGCATCGATTTCAACACTTCTTCTAAGGTCGGTTATTTATTTATCTTCCCTGCGTTATTATTCTTTATGAAGCACTTTGTAACAGTTCTAAAGAAGCATAAGAAGCATAAGAAGAACGTGCTTTGAGTGTGTGGTTGTTGTGTGGTGAGAGAGTAGTGACTGATTGAGATATTCATATTATCAAAAGTTGGCATTGGACATAGAGCAGTTTGAGGCAATACTTTTACACCCCCATTCATTTCCCCATTAGTCTGCCAAGATGATGGACCCAGAGTCCTATAATAGGGTGTAAAATGTACATCCCGCATCGATGGTCTACTCCAGTGGTTTTCAACCCTTTTCATATCAAGGTCCATTATTTATTCGGCATTTGAGCCACGGACCACCATTTGATGAGATTTAGCCTCTCAGACCCAAAACTTAAAGAATATTTTGTTATCGTTAGATAAGATTGTGTCCATAATTCCATGTGTTGATGTGGTACCAATAGGAGAGATAAACAGGAAAACTTTGATCAAAATATGAATTATTTAATTGAGTAATGCAGATGTTTAACAATAATTGAACTCTTGAGAGTGTAAAATGCTCTCAAGAATTAAAGATCTATAAGGGTCCATTTGGTTACCAACTCTCCATCATTTAGCTGGGGACCACCTGGAACCCCCTCAAGGACCACCGGTGGTCCCCGGACCACTGGTTGAGAACCACTGGTCTACTCTAATCTGAATGCACGTCTCAGACGTTCACACGAATAACACAAATCACACAAATAACTGGCAGACGTGACACCTGCTCGTTATTTGTGTGAACCCGGTGCATTGAAGGAGGTATCTTACTGTATCTCTTTGGTCCGTCTTCCAGACAGAAGGAGAGGGTCAGCGTAGCGTCTTCCTCAAAGAACTCTGTGGCAAACGCGTCCCACCACAAACTGTCGCTTTCCTGTCAGAGGAAGACATATAGGGGTTGAGGGTCAACGGAGAGGATGACAGAGATAACTTGTTCTGGTTAATAATTGACCTACCTTTAGATTTATCTAATCTTAACTTGAATTCACACAAAAGGCTTTCTGATTGAAAACACATTTATGCTTTGTGTGGAGGGAGAAAAGAGCGGACCAAGTACAGAGCCCGACCCCGGTCAAGTAAGTATTAGTTTAGAGTATAGAGAAGTGACATACAAGAACATCACACTTGCTAAAAACGCTATATGGCTGACTTCAAATAAGTGTTAATACAGAAGAAGTTGGTATATAAACAGAAAACCTGAGGAATGCAAAAAAAAAACAGTAATTCTATAAAAGGTGACAGCTCAACTTATAAAGGACAACATGCGCTATAACACGTGACAATGTGTTTGGTTCAGTGTTAGGGTTATGGATCATCCACCCCTCCTTATACAAAATGATAATGTTGGCAGGGACCCTCAAAACCCCTTCGACTGACGCTAATCTGCCCTGGCATGTTATGACATATCAGCGTGTTTCATCGCTTCGTCGCCAGGGCCGCGGGTGATCACTAGCAACCTCCCCATATGTCCACAATTAGCGCTGTCACCACCAAGCACCATCAAGCAACAATGAGCGGTAACCTGGACATACACACACCACACACACAGATGCGCCCACGCACACACACACACACACACACACACACACACACACACACACACACAGGGGTCACATTTTCTCATAGCAGAAGAGCGTGCGTACTGAGCGGCTGTGGCAATGATCCGAGCGGCTGAGCCCTGACCCCTCTTGCACTGCTCAGCCGATCAATCAGGTGATTATCAATCAATAGGTGATTATGAGCCGGTGTTAGGGGATAACCAACTAGCCGAACAGTCAGTTAACCCCGATTAACAGACCGGCCAGGAGTCTTGTGGAATGACAATACAGGTCACATTACACAATACAGCTGTGTTATTTTTGTCTTTGTTTCGTTTTTTTAACATTTCTGCTTTGTCTTGAAGAGAGTGAAAGCTGACAGGAAAGTGAGGGCAACGGGGAAAGGTCACACGCGAGCCCGGAGTTTTGTAATACAGTATGAGGTTTACAAATTAACTGGCTGAGTCACCACAGATTAAAATGTTTATAAAACATCCCAATGATCAGTTATGAAAATGTCAAGTCCAGTGAGGAGCCAGAGTGGGTCTCCATCCTAAACTGGGTTTTCGGTGTAATTCGGTGTAGACTGAAATAAAGCGGTCCACATACAGAGCCAACTCAGGTCCAGTTTACCAAGTCTAGAGGGTTTAAGTGGTTAAAGATTATTTCAATAGAGTATATATAGAAGTCCTGACATTAGCTTTATTGTTTGTATTGGATTTCCCATAGGGGAATCTTAGATTGCGTCATATAAGAACTGTGTTCCAAAAATAAACAAACCCCCCCCCCCCCCCCCCCCCCCCCCCCCGGCGATTTCGTCAGGCATGTGTCGTTTATGATATTGAGTTACATTTGATAACGTCTGTGTTTGGAGAAACACAGTTGATGCTTCACATCCACATGAGTAAAATCACCCAGCTGATTTGTTTATTTCTGGAACACAGTTCTTATATGACACAATCTAAGATTCCGCTATGGGAAATCCATTCCAAAAAATAACACTGTGATAGTGCCATCTAGCGTCAATGATGTCAGACCTCGGTGCTCTATTCATTTGTTTGGATGAGACAGTTAAGTTAGGGTGGAGCGAAAGAATGCCACATGGGCCCTCTCTGGAATGGAGTTGTTGAATTTGCAGTTTACAGCCCAACAGATATATTGGTCTGGACGATATCTTGGCCGTTGTTTGACTTTTTTAACGACATCGGTATTGGCAATCATGCAGCTGATGTGTCCCACTTTATAACCACTTTCTACCTGGTGTCTCTATTTTGGACAAAAGCGTTTTTTGGGTGAGGAGATTTGGTGTAGACAGAAGAAAGCAGTTCAAGTGGTTGCCCAGTAAACTCCACAACGCCTCTGATCAACAGTAACACACACACACACACACACACACACACACACACACACACACACACACACACACACACACACACACACACACACACACACACACACACACACACACACACACACACACACACACACACACACACACACACACAAAAAGAGAGAGTAAAAGACATAGGAGGGGGAGACATAAAGAGAGAGAGGTATTAAGAAAATAAGATGAGATATGAGAAACACGTGACAGAATGAGAGACAGAATCTGCTCATTGAATTCACTAGATCCTCTTGTGAGCCTCTTGGGATTGAGAGTCAAGCCAAGGGTTAACAAGACTCTCATGCACACATACTCACTATCTGACTAAATGACCAGCTTTTATTCTGTTCTATATGCTCTGCCACTTGAATTTGATACAGTAAAATGTAGCCTACAATACATTTGTGCGCATTTCATTAAACATACAGTAGAAGGCACTGTATATTTCCACTGTGATTTTTAACAGTAAATGTATTAGGCCATATTTTAACCACTTACACCCTATACTTTGTTGACCAGAGTCCCCCAGGGGCCAATACTAGACCCCCTCCTTTTTTCCCTCTACATCAAAATCTCTTCAGTGAAAATACTCAATCTACAAGCTCACAACACAAAGCATTGTGAGCTTGTAGATCTGCTATTTTCGCCAAATGTTTGCCTATTATGACATGCCCAGAATAGGCACACTAGTCTAGGATAGTGGTTAAACACTAACTTATTAGATCAGTAAAAATGTCCTGTAAACACATTTTGTTTTATCCATGCTGCTGCCAAAACAAGGAAAGAAACAAGAAAAGAAAAATGCATTCTTGGAGAATTTCTCTGATCAAAGACAGATGAGACGGTTAAACCAATTAAGCCCTATTTTATACTTCATCATACGATGGTGTTGTGTGGACAAAATAGCCAATCTACAGGCTCACAATGTTTTCTCCTATAATGGCATGCCCACAATAGGAAAGCCAGGTTGAAAGTGGTTAATAAAATGTTCAGGGGCAGCAGTCAAACCCGGGCTCCCCCAGAGTTACTGTCGAAGTGTCCTTGAGCAAGACACTGAACCCCTAATTGCACCCGATGAGCAGGTTGGTGCCTTGCATGGTTTCCTCTGCCATCTGTGTATGAATGTGTGCGTGAATGGGTGAATGTAATGCACAATCATTGTAAAGCACCTTGGATAAAGGCGCTATATAAATGCACCATTTACCATTCAACATCCTGCTCCATAAACGTTCCTCGATTTAGTCCCAAAATACTCTTGTGACGTACTGTAGCATATACAGTATTATATATGCTTCCCATTTCTCTGTCATGCAATACTATTTTACTTAAGTCACCATTTGCTTGATAGTTATCCATATTTTTTCCATTTATAACATGAACTTTGTTTGTTTACTACTCCACCAAGTCATATTCCTTGGAAAAAAGAAAAACAAATAGAATCCAATTCTGATTCAATTCCAGAACAAACAGAAGAGAAAAGAAGTGTGTTTACTGCCTTGGTTCCATTATTGCTAATTGCATGTGTGTGTGTGTGTGTGTGTGTGTGTGTGTGTGTGTGTGTGTGTGTGTGTGTGTGTGTGTGTGTGTGTGTGTGTGTGTGTGTGTGTGTGTGTGTGTGTGTGTGTGTGCACATCGTGAACACGGCCGCTCCGTGTGTGTGTGTGTGTGTGTGTGTGTGTGTGTGTGTGTGTGTGTGTGTGTGTGTGTGTGTGTGTGTGTGTGTGTGTGTGTGTGTGTGTGTGTGTGTGTGTGTGTGTGTGTGTGTGTGTGTGTGTGTGTGTGTGTGTGTGACCTATATCCCTGGGATAGTTTAGTTTTTGTTTGGTTCCTATGTACACCTATTATTAACCAGCTTGCTAAAGACCAGCAGAATTGAAAATAACGGATGTAAATCCTTGCTCATTAAAATAGACGTACTGTACGCTGAAAATGCACGCGGTCCACCCATCTGACCACTTAACACGGCAGCCGAAAAAGTGGTCAGATGGGCGAGCCGCGAAGGCTTTCAAGTTTTTCAAGTGGGCCCTGATCCAGAAAAGGTTGAGACGGAACTAGTATTTAGTTTCAGTATTAGGTGATGAGACGTCGGCTATGGGTTGCAGACAATAGGGCAGTTCCTTTGTCACCGTTCTCCCGACCATTAACCCATTAAGACCTGAGGCTGATTTTTTTTTCTGAAATAACTTATGTTGGTACAGTGGTGTGTTCAAAACCTTTTCATGTCAAGGACCCCCACAATTATATGTATTTGGCCGCGGACCCCCATCTCAAAATATTTTGTTCCAGGGACCCCGAGAAGCAAAGATTTTAGTTAAAAATAAATCCAAAAATAGCAGATCTACAAGCTCATAGCGCGGCACTCGGTGCCGCGCTATGAGCTTGTATATCTGCTATTTTTGAATGGCCAAAGTATAAATGAATGGTTAAAGTGGTTACACAGATGCTATCCCGGTCTTAACGGGTTAAATCAATGAATATAAAATGTAAAGCTTCTAACTATTACCACTGAATACAGAGTGCCTTTCAGTGTGGTGGTGTAGAGATAACATACCTGCCTCATGCTAGTCTACAGCAGGATCAAATCTTACCGGAGCCTTCCTCTCTAAGAGATAAAGTCAAACTACAAACGCCAACTATAAAAACACTGTGTTAAGATCTTACACGGAAGACAACCATCAGCCAGTAATCCTTGTTGCCAGCATTGGGTATACTAGTAGCTCAGTGGTTTTCAAACCTTTTCATATCAAGGTCCATTATTTAAAATCGGCTTTTGAGCCACGGACCACCGTTTGATGAGATTAAGACTCTCAGAACCCAAAACTATTAAGAATATTTTGTTGTCGTTGGATAAGATTTTGACCACAATTCCATGCTGCGTTGATGTTGGTACCATTAGGAGAGATAACAGGCAAACGTTGATCAAAATTAAAATTATTTAATTAAGTAACGCAGATGTTTAACAATAATTTAAGAGAGCCGTAAGGGTCCTTTTGGTTTCATTTTACACTCTCAAGAGTTAAAGATCTATAAGGGTCCATTTGGTTACCAACTCTTCATCATTTAGCTGGGGACCACTTGGAACCCCCTCACTGGTGGTCCCCGGACCACTGGTTGAGAACCACTGCTGTAGATGACTGGCTTGGTTGTGCTCAGGACCAGGTTTGGGGCTCTGGCCCGTTTCTGCAGACAGTGGGAACACTGCTGGCATTGAGCCAGACAGGCCGAAGCACCCCTACAGCCTGGCCACGTAGAGACAAGCTGCCTGAATCGCAAGGAACTGAACTCAGCTACTCTCTCTGCGACTGTCCCATGGTTCTGCATGCTCCTGCACTTGTCTTTAACTCCTACAGTATTGTATTTAATACTGTATACGTATAGGCTACAATAGAAAATACCAAAGGATTGTAGGCTATAGGATCGTTGTTTGAAAAGGACATATCAAATCTCAAGGGCATACAACTGTATATCATTACTGTACTGTTCGGACCCTTGTGTTATGATTAATTCAAGACATAGCATAGAATATTGTAGAAAATTGATTGTCCACACATGGAAATGTACCCTTTGGTTTTCTACAGTTGCATAAAAAAATGAGAAATACAGTAAATACACAATTAAACACCACAAGGACATGGCTTCTGGTCAGTCAACAATCCACCAACCGGTTACCAGTAATCAGTATTCAATTAGCAATTAACAACAGCAAAGCAGATCAGCACTGCCCAACAACACTGCTGTCCAATCTGTCTGAAAAATAGGAAATTGTCAAATTCCACTCAATAAACACTAAACAGTCATGACGTTGTTTCTCTCAGCCAAGCAAAATGTACTGAACACATGAAATCAACTGAAGTTAGCATTGATTCACTTCTTTTCATCTCTCTTCAGGGTATCCCAGTTCAAGGTTTATTTGTCATACAAAGAAATGTGTGAGGTGTGCAAAATACTGTGCAACAACATAACTGCTCTCGCTTCTCCTATCTATTCATCCATCCGACCAACCATCCATCCATCCCTCCTCTTTTTGGGTCCTAAAAAGTAGTTCACCCCAAACAATTTCTTATTTTCTACCATTTACACACCACATGAAGCCTTGAATTCATGGAGATTTTTTTGTTTTTGTTGCATCACTGAGACAATAATTTGATGACCAGCGGAGTCGACTCAATTGAGTAATTTTTTGGGTGAACTACTCCTTTAACATGTTCTAGTTTTTGCTTAGCGTGTACCACAGACCATTAAGCATACGTATTCAGTGCCTGTTCATGTTTTTTTTTGGAAATCCTTTTCGAACGAACCTGTGAACATGTATTATACTTAATAGCGCTGGGAGCGCACCCCAGGTGCTCTTGGGTCATTCAGAAAGTCAGACTTGAAGCGTTGCAGATTCTCAGAGCATATTTCCGAACACAACACACCCGCTGTAGAAGGTCCTGCACTGGTGTTTATGCCACGGTAGGCTACCAATTTGTGCTGTGGCTCCTTCACTCAGATCATAATATGCACTGTGCTGAATGCACTGAACTCTCACATTGAATACAAATGGCAGTAGGCTCTCTTTTTTTCTTTTTGTTAAATTAGCATGTGTTTCAGGCTATTATTCTATTATTTACATTATTACATGCTAGACATGAATAAAGCCAATGCCTTCGAGACATACACTTTCTCATAAGAGGCACACTTTGAATAAATACACAAGATTTATAAAGCACCTTTGAGTAAATAATAGTAAGTATCTTTTAAGTATCTCCAAGAGGCCGGACAGAGAGTCCTCTTTTTGGGGATTCAGAATTATGCTGACCTTGTCACTCTGACTGTAAGTGTCTTTCTCTGTTTCTCTGCTCCTCTACTTTTCTCTCTCTGTGTCTGTCTGTCTGTTTGTCTCTCTGTCTGTCAGTCTGTCTGTCTGTCTGTCTATCTGTCTGTCTGTCTCTCTCTCTCTGTCTCTCTGTGAGTGTCCTCCTCTGCTGCCTCGCTGACAGACTTTTGCGTCTCGCCCTCCCTCTCGCGCTGGCGGTTGGTGCGCTCTGACGAGCCGTGCCGATGTTTGTTGTCAGACGCTACAAATCAGACGTCAACTCCGGGGGAACCCGAGGTGAACTAACATGTCCTCCGCCACAACATGACGGCCCATCACAAGATAAGGCTCCCCGTTGATCCCAACAGATCGGTTGCGTCCGAGTGCTGGGGGTGGGTGGGAGGGGGGGAGATTTATCAATGTGTCAATCGGCCACTGCACAATCACAAATCAACGACCCGTTGGTCTGAGCCACAGGGATTTGTGGGATATCCAGAGGATTGGAGGGGACAACATAGAGAGGATGTTAGGTAAATAACAACAGAACTCATGGGGGGCGGGGTTAAGTCCTTCGCTTATAGAAAATATACATAAGGGCAGGAATGAGGACGCAACGTGTATTATATCACACACGCACACGCACACACACACACACACACACACACACACACACACACACACACACACACACACACACACACAAACAAATGAAAACATTCATATACACTAGACCCAAACGATGTGACGAGGCACACTGGTTTGCCATGTGTAGCTTGGGATTTTTTTTGTTATATTACCAAAATGTACTGTGTATCAGTACTTTGTGTGCACTCATTTCCTAATACAGATCGAGTCAAATTCTACACCCCAAAAAAATACATTTTAAATTGTATTATTTACTTATGTTTTATTTTTTCACAAACGCAAATGTTCAAAAGTAGCGAAAATAGCATGATCTATGAGCTCAAACCCTGAGCTTGTAGATTGGCTATTTTTGCTATGAATACAGGTGTGCCTTGAGATTTTGACTTTCCCATTAGTGTGCCTTGCATGGGCACAAGAAATATAAAAACCACTGCATTAGGCAAACATTGTTTACATGACAAAGGAACTGTGAGTAAGCATTCAGAAGTGAACACACACAAAGCTGTAACATACAGTAATACACAAAATGGCAAAATAGTGGCTGATGACAATTCTCTCTCTCTCTCTCTCTCTCTGACAACACGACTGTCTTTATGGTTAACACGACTGTGCTTCCAGCACATGCAGTGTTATGCTTCTAGTCGGGAGGGTATCTTTCTGCCTCCGCTGCCAGGCTATTGTGCAAGAGTGGCCTCCAAGAGTGTGGGCGTGTCCAGGGCCTAACCTTAGTGAATTAACAATATCTGAGAGGCTCCATTCAATTCTTGACTGGCTTCTAGAGCTTGGCCCACTGTCGGCCCTGGGGAGCTCTGTTGTTGTCAAGTATCTTAAGGTCAGAGAGAACACAACCACTAAACAGAACCACAAGTCTTGTTGTGAGATCCCAAGATGAAATATTCAGTGTGTCTGGAATGACAATCACATATTTAAAACCGTACATATCGTGCACCATATCGTGCAACTAAATTCTGTACATACTACAGTACATAGTGTACATATCTTGGTCACATAGTTTTGCACATACAGTACTTTATAGTTTAGTTTGTCACTGGTGTATTTATTTGTCACTTATTCACACATTACATTATTTTTCCAAGATACTGTACTGGCCTGGACCGCTAGGCCAACGGTCCGGCACCTAGGCTCCAATGTAGCCTGACAACGCGTGGTGGGTTGGAGTCCCGATCCTGACAGCCTTTGCTGTGTGTCACTCCCCATCTCTCTCCCCGTTTCCTGTCTACCTACTGTACTATCAATAAAGGCATAAAACGCCTAAAAGTAAATCTTGAAAAATAAAGAAATCCCAAGATACTATTTCGAGTGCATTAGATCAGGGTTGTTTTGTGATATGGGGAGAAGATGTAGAGGTGCATTGGTCAGTTAAGGACCACTGGCCTTACTTGGAAGTGAATTCAGGGAGGAAACATTAAAAACATAACTGTCCTTGAGAAGCCTCCATACATTCACTGCCATTATCACTACGGTACAGATGGAGTCAGTGTTCAAGTCCCCCAATTTTTTACTGCATGCTTGCTGAAATGATGCTGCACATTGCCTCAAGCCACAAAACGATATTTGGATTGGAAATAAATCTCCCTCTTCAGTTGTTGGACGTTAGACAGAATAGTCTGGTCACTCACTAGCTGATTGAGAGAAGACAATAGAGGAGAGAGTAGAGTGTGGGGTTTCACTGCATTAATGCTGACATTTTGCAAAACCAATGGTGGCTAAATTAAATGTAAAATGTATTTTCAGGGTCTAAAATGATATTGTCAAATACACTTTTACCATTTATTTTGTAATTAGCTTATTATCTAACTTGCTCTTTAGCAAGACAGTGTACCCCAGCCAGGTGACTGGTAAGTCGCTTTTGATTATATTAATATAAATGAATTGAAAAGTGAATGATGTCTACCACAAATACATCTAGAATTTGTATATACATTGTATTTCTGGTGTATTTACTCACACTTGTAAATGATGAAACATATGAAGCAGAACAGAAAACTATTCCAATTCTTGCCTCGTGAGGTCTGAGGTGATTTCTTTTTTTTATATATAAGGCCCCCCTTAAGGGTCTTACGTAAAAAATACTCAAAAGGAAGAGGAAGAAAAAAAACTAAAACAACCCATAACAAGGCGAGACAGAATGGGATGATGAGAAAGTAATTGACAACCTTATGGAGCAGTGCAGAGAGGAAAACAGCACCACAAAACCACAAAGACAAGTAAATGGAAATGAAATTAATTAAAAACACAACATCATAGTTAGAGTGAGGGTTGAGAGTGGCAGTGAGAAGGACATTTCTACGCTGTCGCCATATACACTGTACAGTCACCACTGTCACTGCACCCTCTCCCTCCAAACAAATGAAGAAGATACTGCAAAAGCGAGACCGCAAAATTTACTGCAAAAATGAAAAACGGAATTACAAAAGTGATCAAACGAAAGGCTGAAATGATGTATCCACCTCTCCCAGAAAACGAAAATGTCACAAAATGTCACAAAAACTTAGGCAATGTTCCCTCCATCTAAATTCAGACTAAAATCAGTTTTCCAGCACATACAGTATCTCAATCACAATATTGAGTGATAATAAATAAAAGTTGCTTGACGATTTTTTTTTTCATCAGTAAAACTGACATCATCCCTAGGTAATATAACTATGACCGCCATGGCCTAGCTACTGTAAATCCAGCACATCACCACATGCTAATTAGAGCAATTAACACCGAGCAACACTTTTACATCCGCTGCTTAATGATCAACACTGTCAATACTGGCTGCACATACAGTAAGCTGATTCCAGCAAAGCCACAGGCATTGCTCAGTGGGAGTGCATGTGGTTTGTCAAGATGTCAGCAACATTAGCTCTTACTTTCAGCATCCTTTCACCTGTTGCTAATTATCCATGTGATGGTTTGAAGAAGTATAACTAATAATAATACTAACTAGAAAAAGTGCTCCTCGGAGCACAACTCTCCGCCAGAAGACTTGTGTTGGTTCGAAGGTCGCGAAGGTCGCTATCCCTCTTGTATATGTAAGTGTCCTATCCATCCTGTCTGGGTAAGTGTCCTCTTCCGTTCATTCTGTGTAAGTGTCCTATCCCTCCTGTCCTATCCGTCCTGTCTATGTAAGTGTCATATCCCTCCTGTCTATATAAGTGTCCTATCTGTCCTATCTGTCCAATAAGACAGATAGGAACAATTGGACCGCGACTACTTGACTACTTCCGGTTCGAAGGTCTGGGAGTGAGCTAGTGGCCGGATTTTCGGTATTGGAATCTGGCTTATCACAGTGACACATGTATTTATAGGTCGCTATCCCTCTTGTATATGTAAGTGTCCTATCCAACCTGTCTGGGTAAGTGTCCTCTTCCGTTCTGTCTGTGTGAGTGTCCTATCCCTCCTGTCTGTATAAGTGTCCTATGTCATATCCCTCCTGTCTATATAAATGTCCTATCTGTCCTATCTGCCAATTATGTATCAGCCATGCAGCCATTTCATGGTTCCCGTCTTACCTCACTCTGACAGTGGCGGACACACTGTCAGAGTGATGCCATGTATATATAGGCCCGGTGGCGTCACTAGCCAATCAGATCACAGTATTTCACGTGTCACGTGAGGCTTGACCAATCGGTGTGTCATGTTTAGAAAGTGAAAACGCAGTGATAACAATACTCTCCTGGCGGAGAGTAATAATAACAAATATAAATAATATATCAATAAAAGACTACAACATGAGTTTTAACCCATTAAGACCTGAGGCCGATTCTACAAATACCTTCTAAATCAGTAGTTCTCACACTTTCAAGATTTAAAAAAAATAGCAGATGTACAAGCTCTCAGCGTGGCACGAAGTGATGCGCTGTGAGCTTGTAGATCTGCTATTTTTGAATAACCAACGCATAAACCTAAAATGACACAGATGCTTTGCCGGTTTTAATGGGTTAAAGTGATTTAAAAGATGACATTGAATTTTTAAGAGAGATACTCATACTTTGAAGACTGTAAGAATACCATGGTGCTTACTAGGTTAGGAGTAGGACTGCAGCATAATGCATTTATTTTTGCTCAGTATTGATATGAGCGGTGATACCACATGTGGACACACTGTGGCTGTTTCAAAATGATTTCTTGTTCCAGCAGTAGAAATGCTGAAACAAATGGGGACACGGTGCAATGCAATGAGATACCACAGCTGTGGATTTTGTCATTTTGACCGTGATGACAAGACATTTTTCTCTGAAGCTCTCAGCAAGTGAGTTACTGGAGACTGGGAAATCAGTTGGATATAAACACTTAACCTAATTTTTGCTATGGCAAAAATGTGCTGCGCAAAGTGTTACTCGACTAAAATAGCTTATATTCAACTGGAAAAAGACGCAATGTGTTATTTTTGTCAAGTGACATGTTGCATGACAGTTTTAGAAATAGAGTGGTGTGTGGGTAGTGATTCAGTGTCCTTGTCAGGGACACAGAGGAGCTGCAACTGGGATTAAACTCATTTCTGGCACCTTTCTGGCTATAGTTACTCTAACCACAAGGCCCACCCTAAACCCCCCCCCCCCCCACCCTGACCACCAAAATACTTTGTTTACCACTAGGCAGCAGCAACTTAACCCTTTCAATGCGGGAACGCATCTACAAATGTCTTCTAAATCCTAACCGTTTTCTGAAAAACGTATGTTTCTATATCAGTGGTTCTCAAACTTTCTCATGTCAAGGATACCGAAAAATAATATGTATTTGGACGCGGAGCCCCGCCCCCATCTGATAAAATGTGTAGTTCCAGGGACCCCCCAGAAGCAAAGATTTGAGTCAAAAATGTTCCCTTTAAAAATATATATATATTCAAATATTTGCACAGATGTTCACGATTTTTCAAAAATAGCAGATTGACGAGCTCATAGTGCCGCGCTATGAGTTTGTAGATCTGCTATTTTTGAATAGCCAAAGTATAAAATAATGGTTAGAGCTCAAGTCTAAAATGACACAGATGCGTTCCCGGTCTTAATGGCTTAATGGTTAGAGTAGTGAGCTTCTGACCAGGGGGCTGTTGGCTTGAATCCTACGTAGATGGAAAGATCTGGCTGCAGGAAATTAACAAGACACACTCAACAACAGCTACTGTGGAGAAGAAGCCCGGGGGGGTCCATGGAGCTGGACACTGACACAAAGAAATATGATCAACTCAAGGTTTAAAATAGAACTACTTCTCCAAAGCAATGATATTCTGTTGCAACTTGCAACCACATCGCTTAACCACACTAAGCCTTATTTTGAATGAGTTTTTGTTTGTACAGTATGTTCAATATACATTTATTTATTTATTAAATAGCCTTGTGGATCAACTATTTTATTTTCAAGTAGCAGCCATAAGCAGTTATGAGAAGAGCTATGAGCAGTCTCAAAAACATTCATTGACACAAAATGTGTCCCCTTTCTATTTTTTTTTATTGTTATTATAGCTATAATGGCATGCCCAAAATATGGACGCTAGGGTTAAAGTGTTTTTTAACTATGTAGCTCAGTTCATAGTTCAATGAGAATAAAAGATGTCAAAAATGTCTTTGGAAAACCCCCAGGGTATAAAATGTGCTATGTAGATATGAAGTGTAACAAAGAAACGATCAGCACAATGACGAAACATTCAGTAACCAGCAGAGAGCAGTGGTTGGCTAACAATGTACCTGTCCACAGGAATGTTTCTCCAGCGTTCCCTGTATCCAGTTTTTAGGATCTTAAGACCAACAGAAGTTATACATGACTTATTTTGTAGGCATTTAATGGATATGTTTTGCACAGCCCCCAGAGTGCCCAGTACAGAGAGGTGGTGACAGTGACGAGTGGGTACAGAGAAGTCACAATTTAGGCTTCTATCGTTCATTTAGCCTAGAATGACATGATATGAATCTATGAGACAGGAGACTGTAGAAGGTAGAGAGGCAGAACGCCATGCAACACAGATAGATCACTATACGCATTAAACCAGGGATGTTACGATTACGGCATATGGCCGACACGCATTAGCCAGTCATCTACTGGTGAGCTACACTTTCTAACCAGCTGCCCACTATACGAAGACATCAGAAACACATACTTCCCACAGATTACATACACCCAAAGTGAGTTTGAAAAATGACCAATGACAAAAAACTCCCATACCTACTGGGAGAAATACAACAATATGCGAACACAGCAGCAAGATCTGTGAACTGTTAAAAAAAAGGCTAGCCAATGGGATACAACCACCCCAAGGAGTACTAACCATTGAGTTTCCTGCACTATCTGTACCGAGTAGACCTCTAGCAAAGTACACAGAGAGACCAACAACAATAATGGCAACAAAACATAAAACAGCAATAATTGACACCAACAGTGAGTCAACAGGTTGAGGTCAGGTGTGTGTGTGGGGGGGGGGGGCAACACACTGGCCCTGACACACAAGGACACTTCAACAAGGAGCATCACTATTTACAGATAGGCTACACCACTGTTTCCCAAACACTGGGGTCTGGACCCATTCTTGGGTCACGGACCTATTTATCCCAACATCCCATTATTTTTCGTTTCCTATATTTTGTTTTTAATAAACTAATTATTATTTCAAAATATTTTTTTTTAAATCCCACAAAAATCTAAAAGAATTTGATAAATACATAAAAAATCAAAGAATTAGGATTTTCTTTTTTTAAGAAGTAGTGAAAATAGCCGATCTACAAGCTCACAACGCGTCGCAATGCGACGCGTTGGGAGCTTGTAGATCGGCAATTTTCACAAGTGTGGGTCCCGGGGAGACATAAAACTTCTCTTTTGGGTCTCGAGCTGCTGCAGCGGGAGCCCGAGCTGTATCCCTTTCAGTGGCGGGACACGCTCTGAAATCGCTCGTCCATGTCGCGGAGAGAGAAACAACAACAGGACATAGATGGACAGTAGGCCCCACTGTCCTCTCTGTTATCAGAGAGACAATGTGGTCTGGAAGGAACCATGGGAACAGGGCCAGGAAAAAGGTGGGTCTATTGTCCAAGCATCCTGCCTGCCTGCCTGCCTGCCTGCCTGCCTGCTTGCCTGCCTGCTTGCCTGCCTGACTGACTGGCTGACTGACTGACGCTCATTGTTTGGCTACAGGCTGTTTTTTCACCATACACCTTTATGGGAACGTCATATCAAAGCATCTCATGTACGTACTGTATGAAAGTAATGGGCCAGGATAATGGTTTGCTCATATATATGAATCTGGTGGGGGAGGGGGGGCTTAATGAAATACAACAGAGAGTGAAGAGATTCCCAACATTTTATTTATTTATCTATCTATCTATTGATTGATTAATTTACAGTATATGGGTGGGGCCTATTAATTACCCTAATAAGTACACAACCCCATTACTTGACTCAAAGTATAGATACTCCTGGTAGAGTTTCACTCCATTATTAGTGAAAGATGTCCAGTGACATCTTTAGAGTTACGGTACTCATTTCTTTAATAATATATCAACGCATTGTTTTCACAATGCATTTACAGAACCTCCTAACTCTCTGAAACAACCTAATGAATGCACTAACCTGCTTGTAGAACCGCTATGCTACACAAAGCCTACACAAACGCATATGACAACCCCCACCTCAGGACGGTATGCACTGTGTTACAGTCCACCACTGCCAAATTATATTACAATATAGACTTCTATTGTTTATACTGTATTGCTAATAATCTACTATACACAAGTCAACTTAAGTTTGAGTAAATGGTTGCATAATATTTCATTGGATGGTAAAACCATATTATTGAGGGTACATTCTTCAGCAATTCCTTCACTTTAAATTGACATGTTCTCAATGCTGTAATGTTAAAACAATAGTATCAGTTGTGAAATAAACTGTTGTTCCAAACCCCTGTTGTGTATGAGAGAACAATTCCAAGCGGAATTTGACAAATTCACAAACTAAGACTCTTCCTTAGTTTGACATTGTACCAAGTTTGCATTCAATATGGGCTCACAAGTCTACAGTTAATTAGTACCTGAATAGATGGCTACAATAAAAAAAATAACAGATTTACAAGCTCATTGCCACCCTACGAGCTTGTAGATCTGAATTTTTTTGTGTGCAAATCTTTGATTGATATTGATATTTTTACCTCAAATCTTTGCTTCTGAGAATTCTACAAATGTCTTTAAAATGAAAAAAAAAAAAACGTATGTTGTTATATATTATATATCAGTGGTTCTCAAACTTTTTCATGTCAAGGACCACCCAAAATGATATGTATTTGGCCGCAGACCCCCATCTCAAAATATGTTGTTCCAGGGACCCCCAGAAGCAAAGATTTGAGTAAAAAGTGTAAATATATATTCAAATATTTGCACACATTTTCACAATTTATTTCTCTCAGAAATAGCAGATCTACAAGCTCATAGTGCGGCACTCGGTGCCGCACTATGAACTTGTATATCTGCTATTTTTGTATAGCCAAAGAAATCTGAAAATGACACAGATGCGTTCCCGGATTGGATGGGTTAGCCAGGGTTCAAATAACCTGAACTGGATAGCGCTCCGACTGCCCTCATCTGTGATATCACATATGCCAGTGGGTTCTCGAAATATTTCTGGATCAGGGCCCACTTTGAAAATCTCGTAAGCTTTCGCGTACCACCTATCTGACCACTTCGGCCGCTGTGTCAAGGTGGTCGGATGCGTGGGCCGACGTGCATTTTGAGAGCATGTTTATTGTAATGATCAATCAATCGATTGTATTAGGGACGTCCGATATTATCATAAAAATGTAAAAAGAAAATGTATATATTTACTTAATAAGTTACAGGAGTTCCTACTGTATGGTGTGTGTGATATGAAATGTGAGCTTACCATAATCACAGTAATCCTTAATCATATTCCATTATATTCAAGGGCTTTTGCAGAGAAATAAGACAGACTCCAGTCACTCTCAAGTTAGAGCAATGCAGAGGGCAAGTGTGTGTGTCTGTGTCCAGCTGACACTCGTTGACACTCGTTAATGTTATAGGCATCACAGCAATTATGCTTCTGCACTGTCAAATAGGCCAACATTCGCCTGGTTCCAGACCATAGATCCCGCCCACTCTCTGAGTGGACTGCCCCTCTTGGTCTGGTGTTGAACCTAGGATTTATTCTGTACAAAAAGTACCGTCCAATGAGTCGGAGGTGGGGGTGGGTCTAACAACAAGCCAATCAGCGAATATCTGCTAAAGCAAGCTGTGAGATGACGTCAGATGTAGGCGGATCCGTGGATCTCTTGTGATTGGTTTAGGGACATTCGAATCCCCTCCCCCTTGTAATCACCAACACTGGAGCCAATTTCAGACTGAAGCTCCACGCAGCTTCAGTATGATAATCAGGCCAGGCCAACATCTAATCTAATATTAGTGGGACTCATTCAAATGACCACCAGTGAGTCCCGGGGCTCACTTTAATGAAAACCTAACAATAAAGTTAGATTTATTAGATATTATATTGATATTATAGCTATTTCATTTTATTAGATATGTGATGTTGTTACCTGACAATTAGTTGACTTTGGTGATAAAGCCTTCATCGATATCGGTATCGGAAATTAGGAGTTGGACAATATCGGTATATCGGATATCGGTAAAAAAAAGTCAATATCGAACATCCCTAGATTGTGTTGTGGCTTGGATGAAGAACCGCTGAAATATACAGTACATACAGTATGTACAGTTCATGCCTGTGCCAAAATTTGGGGCTTATCCAGGATCCACTGGAGATAATGAAGCCTTAGGGTTTCTTACTAGGAAATATATCCCTGAAGGCTTTCTTGAAGAACCACCATTTGTTAGAGGTTCGTGGAAAATACTGACAGGGTTCATGAACCCTTTATAGAAGGGTTTTTCATTGAACCCTCTGGGAACACCCTAAAGGTTCCTCAAAGACCTTTTACTTTTTTTTTGGTGTAGTGAATTAATTATAAAAGGGGATATAACCTTATAACAGCACCAGCATAATATACCAGTGGTTCTCAAACTTTTCCATCTCAAAAATATTTTGTGGCAGGGATTTTTCAAAAATAGCACTATGAGCTTGTATATCTGCTATTTTTGAATAGCCAAAGTATAAAATATGGTTAAAGTGGTTAACATTATTTTGATGCTATATTAAAAAAGAAATCTGGGGACCCCCTGGTACCCGCCAAGGACCCCTGGGGGTCCCCGGACAACACTTTAAGAACCAATGTAATATAAAACTTGCACTTTTAACAAAGGATTTCAGACATTCTAGTGCTTGACACAAGAAGACATGTATTGTACTATAGGTTCTACAAGTCAGTTATCCATTCATTATCAATGGAGCAGCTGTTATTAATACTGTATGCCTTGGGCCAAACATTCTCATTAAAAAAAAATTACTTTGTTGTACTAATGTGAGAACGTTACTTAAATGTGATTTACTTCCAAGTTCGACATTTTAATTTAATTTAAAAGTAGAACAGAATAACAACAAAAAACTAATCAAGAAAGGAAACACTGTACCTTGACTGCTCCTGCTGGTCCTACAGAGCAATACATGTAATAAACATTGCTTAATAGGCTAACCGTTCCAATTTGTTTGGAATTGTTTGGCGCAAAATCTTTTAGACCGGGCCCAATCCGCACGGTTGCATAATCGTGCTCAGCGTGACCAAAACGATCTGGTGGGGGACTTAATGATGTAGGTGTTCGGTTATTGGTTATAGGACCCTGTAGTGGAAAGCACTCTGAGAGGCAACACGAAAGGCTGCTCAACATTCAAAAGAGTCAAATCAAATAATTAAGGAATAACAAGAGAAGAAAGCAGCAAGATAAAAAAGCTATACATAAATTGCACGTACACTTTGAGCCACCCTCGCAAGGTTCTGTGTGCATGAGTCTTACTTCTACTTCTATGTATGCGAGTACAATATACATTTATAGGTTGATTTGCACGTCTGAATATTTACTACTTCTAGAAATTTGAGGAGATACAACAATACATTTCCAAATCCACAACTCTTCATAGAAGACAACAGTTTTTCTTACCTCTAGACACTCAATTGCATGTTATCACATGTTTGGTTACAGCTATTCAGTTAAATAGCTCAGGTTCTCAACAGACAAATGGTTCTGTGTAAAGTACAAACATGGATCAGTACTCAGCAAAGCATCTCCATTACACTGTGAAACTAGGAATCTGGTCAAGGCATATTTGAATTTTGATTGGTATTGATTGTTTAAGCCTGACCATTGTGTGTATGCATTACCCCATTGCGCTACATCTGTCATATACTATACATTGTATTATTATTGTATTATCCACAACTTGTGACAACAGGGCAGAAATTTGTTGAGCGGCTAAAATGTTGACCACCTCATTCTCCTATGTTATAATCAAACTCTAATCACATGTTGTGTTTGAGTGCCGACCGAGACTTGCACCAAAACAGATAATACAGCTCCCCTCTTGAAATCACAGACAGTTGCTGAATGAGTAACTATGTTGGATTTTAAAATAACATATTTTTGGGTGATTTGTTTAACATTAAATCCACACACACGCGCGCACACACACACACACACACACACACACACACACACACACACACACACACACACACACACACACACACACACACACACACACACACACACACACACACACACACACCAGTAATATGCTGTTGTTCTATGACTAAAACTACGTTGATGTCACTATAGTTTTAGAAGGGACATCATACTCCTCATTCCTAGCCCACTGCAGTGGAAACACAAATGATAATGGTTCACACAACTCTGTGGTGTGGCGCAGACTCCTTTGGCCACAGAGCGGTCATGGGGAAAAGATAGAAATCGCTTGCTTTAAAGTTCTTCCGTCATCTTTGCAATCAAGTACTGTACATGTGACTAAAATTATATTTTCAAACAGCTTTTTTAGAACTACTTGGATAAAGGCTCTGAGGTGAACGCCTTTCTGCTATTAATATCAACTAGTTTCATGACAAACATCCTCAGCAAGTACACAAACTATTAAAATTAAAAATATCACTTTCTTTCTTTGTTTTTTTGTTGCTACATTTATTTATTAATATACATACTGACTCAATCATTTATTTTTAATTACTTACTTAACTATACTTGTTCAGAATTTATTCAAAACATTTTTTTGGGTGGTGATGGTGGTGGTGGTGGTGGAGGTGGGTGGGAGGGGCAGCACATAGGTTAAACCTAGAACTAAAAGCTTCCTTTAGATGGAATTTCTATGTTGGCCGAGGCTTAATCCCTTTTCCTGTGAAAACCTGCAGTGCAGGGCCAACTTGACCTCTACCACCTAAACCTATTCATGTCGATCTGACACATATTACAGATGAGAACAGATCCACTCTGCTCCTGACACCGAATGGGGGAATCTCGCTGTAATGAACACTCAAATCCCTTCAGGTCTACAGTAGTGCCTGTGAGTAGGGTCTATGGGCCATTTGAATAATGAGAATCAGACAAGCTACCTGCAATGGACCTGCACTAGTGTCCATACTAGAAGGACGCTGCCAATCACAGTTACTGATTATATGTTTGTCCACCTCGGGAAGAGAGCATGACCATTAGACACACTGTCACCAGCGACGTACAGAAAAGTGTTCCCAGCAACAACCCTTCAGATATTATAGGTCCTCCATTAAAAATGCTTTTGTTTTCATCCTCTCTCGTCCTCCTATCCCCGACTCGCCCTCCTCTCCCCGGTTATAGTTTTGCTTACAGCGTTATGCTGTGTCCTCGTCTCTCTCCCGCTGAATATTAATGCCTCCTATGCTAATGGACTTACACTGGTTGAGGTCGACCAAAGCCCCTCCTCTGAATGTTAATCCTCTTCCTCATTTGCATACGCTTAAGTGTCAAATTCCCCCACAAATCATTGCAGCAGTCCTCCGCGCGCCAGGGCTGCTTGGCCCCCCGAGGCGACAGCACAGAAACAATGTGGTCGCAGCGTAACGCATAGCATCAAATCCAAATCAAAGCCTGTTTAGATTGCCGGGTCACAGCGGGTTCACGTTGTGTGAAATGACGGTAATAGGATAGCGAGCACAGTCTGGGGCAGACATACAGCCTGTCAGGTAATAGGTATGAATTGAGCAGATAATAAGGTTAGGATCGAAACAGACCCAAAGTCATCACCGGAGCAGCGCTGTTTAAGATACAGGGGCATTCCGTGGTCCAAAGGTGAATGCAGATTGGAGACAAACACCTAGCGTTTACTGTACGATGAAATAGTTTTTGGGTTGACAACAGCGATAAAAGGTTGTTAGTGTTGAATAAAAATAAGCAGGGAGCGTGAGCTCACATATATATATATATATATATATATATATATATATATATATATATATATATATATATATATATATACACACACACACACACAACCATACTGTATAACCATAACAAAGTAACATTTGCATAATCAAATCATAAACAGATTATTTATCTTCTAAAACACATTTCACATTGCCACGCAGCATTTCCATTTCAGCTGTCTGTAAACATTTTAACGTTTAGACATTATAGCCTCGCAATAGCAGACGATCAGAGATAACCAACTACCAGGATTTCTAAATGCAAGGACGTGTCCTAGGATGATGGCAACTACTGTACAGCCCCTAACATACTTATGCCTAATGTTTTGGAAAACAATTGTTTGGCTGCCCCAATATGACTTTGGATTAGTTCTAAAAAGCCAACGCGTTCTCACTGGTAAAGCAGGGCTTTTTGTTTTTTAACTCCAATAGTTTTTCCACTCAGTTTTACCAACAGAATCTGGGAGATTCTCCTCAGTCTGTTGTTGAGTGAAGGGTTTAGAGACTTACTTGTGAGTCTATTTAAACATACACTATTCACTGCACATCAACCCTATATCTCATCCCAAGCCTATATAGAATGAACGCCACCGGGATTCAAAACCCTGCTATCAGTGTTATTTATTATGCTTGCGAGGACTAGCTATAGTTTGAGTCTCTGAGTCTCGTCTTAAATCCACTGCTCCATCCCCTGCCAACATGACAGGCAGTTGCAGTGCCAATCGAAGGGGGAATTCAAAAGCACCAGCATCATGAATAAGACAAATGGCAGTATTTCTACCAGTGGAATGACCTTAACCACTTTCATCAACTTAGCTACGCTTTACCCAACAAAGTAGGGACACACAGGAGCTTAAGCAGCTCCCTGTTGAAAAACTATTCAGAAAAGAATGCAAATTTTGAGACTCATTTTGCTTCCACAGCCTTCCAACAGACACAGTGCAACGTGTGCTTAGACACATCGACTTGTCCTAAGCACTAGCAAGTGTTTTTTTTGTATTACTTAATATCATGTATGACTACACTTTCTATCTAATAATTAACTGAAAGCCCACTTGAAGAAAGCAAACCAACATTGTGCGATGAAACTGAAAGGTGACAGTGATTCAGCTGCAGCTCATAAAACATGACCAAAAGGGGCAAATGTTTAGATTAATGATATTCTTCACCATTCCAAATTAAGCTTATCCCCTGCTGAAACTTAAATACTGCTAATGGTTAAACTATCAAAAAGAACAAACAAAATATGGCAGTGTCCAGGAGGACGGTAACAGCAGTAACATTTCAAACTTCCTGTTTTGAAACAACAGTGTCCTGACCCTGTGCTGATACTGACATGGTTTGGGCTCAGAATGCACACTGAATTTTAAAGTTAGCCTATAGGAACAGGGACAGAGCAGCGCCACAATGATAAAGGAACCAGCGGAATGACCCTGGAGGCACACAACATCATTAAGTGACTAGTTGGTCTAACCTCACTTTATAGGAAGCAAACAGTAGCAACGTGTCTCTCTCATCACAGAGCTCCAGCCTTTTAAAACCTTCTTTTCCTTCAGTGTTTCAGGTGTAGCGAGACAGACATGAAAATGTTTCTGACTTGATAACTTTGTTATTGTTAATTTGATGACATGGATTCAGCAGCATAATTGCTATGATATATATAATTTGGTTGTTATTATTAGCGAATACTCTGGATGAAGAGAACAAAAATAGACACTTGAACCACACAGTTCTGCATATAAAACAATACTTCTTCCTTATTACACATGGTTCAGGAGGTAGAGTGGACATCTGTGAACCGGAAGGTTACCAGTTCGATACCCACCTCCTCCTGGACTTGTTTCAAAGTGTCCTTGAGCAAGACACTGAACCTCTGTCTAACTGCTCCCGATGAGCAGGTTGGTACCTTGTATAGTTGCTTTGACCATCGGTGTGTGAATGTAACGCACGTTGTAAGGCGCTTTGGATAAAGGTGCTATAGAAATGCAGAACCTTTACCAGCATCTGCATTCTAAGCATGCAGTAACCATGAAACTAAGGAGAAGTCCCACTGCCAGAGAAAGAGAAAGATACTGAGGACAATGAACCTACTACGAGCACAAACAGCCATGAAAAAACTAATTAGAATTTTCACTTTAGTCTGAAGGGATGAAGGTAGTGGTTATTACTGATATGTGTCTATGCCTACAATTATGCGGTTGCCTTTGGGTTTAATAGGTATTGGTAAACACCACTAGTGTCAAGTATTAATGTGTGCATTGCATGCCTGTTTGCTTACCTATGCAGGTAACTGTTCACATTTCATAGGCTACACAAACATAATTTGTGCATGCGTGCAATTTGTGTCTGTGTGTGTATGCGACTGCGCGTGCATGCATGCATGTTTGTTTTTGAATGCCTTTATGTGTTCATGTTTGTGTATGTGCATCCACACGTACACGTACTGTGTGTGTGTGTGTGTGTGTGTGTGTGTGTGTGTGTGTGTGTGTGTGTGTGTGTGTGTGTGTGTGTGTGTGTGTGTGTGTGTGTGTGTGTGTGTGTGTGTGTGTGTGTGTGTGTGTGTGTGTGCTAATTGCACTCGGCATGTGTGTGGTACAGGAGTTGAGGTCCGCTGGGGCTTGGACCACACTGTATGAATAATGTATCACACCGGGCCATTGCATCTCAGCAACATTGCCTAGGTCTTCTTAAAGTTGCAACTCCTAACCAACCTGCCAGCTGCTGCAGTAACTTACAGAAACTGGAAGCGGATATTATATATTCAGTATCTAAATGAGAATCACAACAACAGCAGCAAAAGCTTAATATACCGTATGCTGTTTGATAGCTGTCTAAAGTCGGCGTGCAACAGTTAATATAACTACACATTTTTCATTAAAAATATATATATTTTAAATAGCAGATCTTCAAGCTTGACTTTGTAGATCAATTTTCACTAGTTGATTATAATAAATCAATTAATTTGTTTCTTCACCTCAAGCCCTTGATATATAAAAAATAAAACACAAACAATTATCTAAAAAATGCACTTCTCGATTATTTGATTAATTAAAAAAAGAATCTATAGAATAAACGCTAAGAAGATCATTGATAGTTGCAGCCCTAGTGCAAAGCACTTTGAAGATGCCATAGAGCAGTGGTTCTCAATCTGTGGGTCGGGACCCCCAGGGGGGTCCCCAGATGACAGTGAAGTGACAATTTAAGGATTTTTAAGACATTTTTAATACTTAAAAAAAAAAACTAAAAAAAAAAAAAAATTACTATCAAAAGTAATCAACAATATATACTATAAAAACTGGTCAAACATTGTCCAAATTGTCAAATAATATAAGAGGCAAAAGTTGTGAAAATAGCAGATCTACAAGCTAGCTTGTAGATCTGCTATTTTCACAATATTTATCAGTGGAACCGAGTAAAAAAAAATTTAATGCCTCAACTCCCACAACTCCAAGTGCTTGTCAGGGTGGGGGGTCCCTCCCCAGTTCAAATATAATAATTTTGGGGGGTCCCCAGTTCAAATATGATTACTTTGGGGGGTTGCAGCCTGAAAAGGCTGAGAACCACTGTTCTACTACATTTACAGAAAATAATGGATGGGAATGGTTTTTAGAAAGGTGAACAATCAAATAGGGAGAAGATTGACTAAACAATGTTGTGTGTTCTAAATATAAAGCTCTCCCATCACTTTAGGCCAAACGTATCCCCACTGGAGAGGTCTTGTAAACTGTAGTGCTCGATATCTTGGATAAACTTTTCATCTGCAGATTTGCACATAAGTGCCAGCCAGCTGAACAGATGTTTGAGACAGATGCTGGCTATAATTCACTGTGGGATCAGTGAAGGTTCAGTTTGAATGACACTGAACGCCACACTGGCTCAGCGTCCAACTAATAGAGGGATTCCATTTTAATGGCACATTTATGGGAAACTGAAATTAAATCATTTCGAGGACTTGTGTTTGTATTGCTATTATCTATTATCTATTCATATTCTTTCATATTCTTTTAGGATAACATAGGCTATATGGATGTAGGCTACTTTTGCATTTTAGAAAGTGAGCAGGAGTCAAACCTGTGATTTTCTCATTTTAGGCAAGGGGCAGTCTCTCACTAAGGCAAAATCCAAAGTCTTTGTTAACATTCTAATATAGTTACGCTGACTTGGTGGTGTTGACAGCCACAATGCAAAGACAGTATGCAAATATATGTAAAAACTAGGTGGCATGTAAATATATGCAAATGATCCAATTGCGCATGAAAAACATAGTTTCTCTATAGACTTCAGAGCCATGACACTTTAGTCCAGTGGTGCACAAACTTTTTAGCTGAAGATCCCAAAAAAGAGAAATTTTGCCTCATGAACTAGTGAAAATAGCAGATCTACAAGCTCGTTGTGAGCTTGTAGATCAGCTATTTTCACTACTTCATAAATATTCGTCTTCTAATTTATGCCTTTTTTTTTTCATGAAATTCTTTTGAAAAATCATTGAATATTTGTTTTTATGTTTTGACATTTTACTCGACCCACAAATGGGTCCCGACCCACTGTTTGGGAAACAGTGCTTTAGTCCCTATAATGTGAGACGTTAGTATTTGATGCTGTGCATGTTCTTGTTACTGTATGTCGAAGATGGGGTTGAACTTGAAAGTAACAACACCCCGTTTACTTTCACCTCCGGAATGTTTGGCACGTGGGCATCACATCTGTGTAGGCTACATCCTAAAAACACATTTATATACTTGTATAGCTGCCAATCGTACCTGGCACCGAAATGACCAGATCTACAAGCTCACAACGCATAGCAGCGCGGTCGCGTTGTGAACTTGAAGATCGGCTATTTTCAGTGGGAGAGACTCACTCCGCGGCGCGCAACTAAGTATCAAATCAGGTGTAATTGTCGAACCCTCTCTCGCTCTCCGGCACGACCGACCCCGGAGCGTCTGTCTGGGAAACTCGTGCCGCAACACTCCCCTGTATATATAACAGTGTGGTTCTCAAACTTTTTCATGTCAAGGACCCCCAAAATGATATGCATTTGGCTGCGGACCCCCATCTCAAAAATATGTTGTGCCAGCCCAGGGATCTCCAGAAGAAAAGTTAAAAAATGTTTTATAAGATTTGCACTCATTTTCAAGATTAAAAAAATAGCAGATATACAAGCTCATATATAGCTCACTATGAGCTAGTAGATCTGCTATTTTTGAAAAGCCAAACTATAAAATATGGTTAAAGTGGTTAAAATGAAAGTGAAGCTGTATTAACTAATTTTGCTGGGGACCCCCTGCCATACCCCTCTCCAAGGACCCCTGGGGGTCCCCGGACCCCACTTTGAGAACCAATGGTATATACTACTCTCTCAAGACAACAGCAACTAACACACAAATACCGCAGGAGACCCCGGGATGATGCTGGACCAGGACGGACCCCCCAGTTATAATAACAACCGAGCCCCGCCGGGCTTGTTCCAAGACCAAGTCCCAACAACAACTCACCTCCGTGCGCGCCTGCAGCCGCTTGTTCATCTCGTAGATCCGGTACTCGGGCTGCACCATGTAGGGCGAGTGTCTCCGGTAGAAGGGTCCGAAGGGGGACGAGTAGAACGGGTCGTGGGTGGTGTTCGACATGTTGTTCGGTGGATCCGGCGGTCGGGCTCAGCAGCAGCGGGCGGCGCACCACGATGGAGCGATCTCAACATCCAAGAAGCTGGCCGCACGGGCACGCAGCGCACACCGGAGTGCGATGCTTTTCTCTGAAACGTCCCCACCAACCCACACCAACCAACCAGGCAACCACCTCCTGATGTGTTTGGAAACACACACAAACACACACACACGCACAAACACGCGCACACACACACGGAGTCGCTGCTGTGCTGCTCCGCTTTAATGCCGAGGCTCAACTATACACTCTCTGACTGGCTGGCAAGTTGGACAGGCTAGTTCACACTGCTGCTATACAGTGGAGGAGGAGGATGGAGAGGAGGAGGGGGAAGGGGGGGGGGTCTGTTAGTGAAGGGAAGGATGGTTGGGGGGGGGGGGGGGGTTGAGGCTGAGAAAGGTCGTTTCCTGTTACTGTGAGTCAGATGGAGACCTGCAGAAAAAGTTAAACTTGAACCAACAAGGTTGTTTTTTTGTTTTTTGATTTTAAGCAGTGATTATTCTCAACCTTTTTTTTATTTCCAGGACCCCCGCGTTTGATATGCATTTTTATCTCCAAGACCCAGATCGAGACTGTTAAAGGAGTATAGTTCACCCCCAAAAATACCTATTTTCTATCAATTACACAAAGGAAAGAATTACCCCATGAAGCATTGAATTCATGGAGATGTTTTAGTTTTTGCAGGCAGAAAGATGCTAATGTATCCGGTAGGAGACTCACAGGAGTCTCTTTGAGTCTCCTACCGGAAATACACCCAGTCATCAAATTATTGGCTCAGAAATGCGTCAAAAACCAAAAAATCTCCACGAATTCAAGGCTTCATGGGGTGTTTAATTGATAGAAAATAAGTATTTTTTTGGGTGAACTATTCCTTTAAATCCTCGGTGTTGATTTTTTTTAACTCTAAGAGTGTACCAAATGGGTTCCATTTGTACACTCTCTGAGTGATGGGTCATTTGGTTTCTTCTAACTATCAATCATTTAGCTGGGGACCCCCTGGAACCCCTTCAAGGACACCTGAGGGTTCCCAAACCCCACATTGAAAACCAGAGAGACAATGTTGAAATATTGAGTCTGTCGGCTTGTATGCAAACCGAAAATCCCAACTGTACATTGTGTTTACATTGCAGTTTCTCAGTTGAACCATACTATAAAGTGGGAAACACAATGATGTGTTCATTTTATGGTAGATTACATTTTAGAGCAAGTATTAGTGCTGGTTTAGGATTAGTGTTCATTCAGATTATTGCAGCAGAATATCTTCCCGCGTTCACATGGGTGAAAGATCTGACATTTTGAAGACCACACTCATTTCACAGATAATCCACATAGCACAATATCATTATCCTATATGTTTCATTGTTTTCTGTATATTTCAATTAAGGGGTTGGTGGAAATAATAAAAGTATCTTTAAAAGTATAGGATTTAGTCTGTCAAATATTCTGTCACGTTATCAGCCAAGGACTTGAGTAAGCAAACATCCTTGGGAAAACGTGTCCTTTTGATTCAATGCTATCCATCATTTTGTTAGAATGAATGTGAATACTGAATCCGTCAGTCTGTCTGTCTGTCTGTCTGTAGATTATATTTCATTTAAATTTACACTGATGTAAAAGTATTTACAATCAACCTTGAATTAAATTCCGTTCTACCTTCACTTTCACTAGAAGGAGACTGACAGCTCCACTGGGTTCTCAACATATATACATGTGTTGATTAGAGAAACTATTGTTTCTAATGGTTTTATCCTGAAACATTGTGCAACATAGTTTTCCCTGTGTATAGAAATAAGCAAATTCATAAATTGTTCAATTTGTTCCATTTAATATCTCAAAGTTAGGCTGTCTTTCAATAAAGTACCACACTAGCATCCATACATGTCATTATCTAGTTTAGGGGGTCTTCAGAGTTACTACAAGGGGGGCTTTAAAAAAAGAATATATATATATATATACATTAACCACTTGAACCCTAGCATCCCTATTCTGGGGGCAACCTTCCCCGAAAATAGCAGATCTAAGCTCACAATCTGCCGCACTGAGATGCATTGTGAGCTTAGACAGCAATTTTCGACGAAGAGGTTTGCTGTAGAAGGAGAAAAGAGCAGACTAAGGGTCAAGTTGACTAAGTATTGAGGGTTTAAAAACAGCGGAAGTGAATGACACCTCCTTTCTATGTGAATTTGCATTTACCTTCCCTTGTGGTCTCCTGATAGATGAATTTTCTGGCCAGGTTTGAAAGAAACCAGTGATTCACTTTTAATGGAGGTGTCAGGGCATTCCACATTTTGGTGGCAGAGTAGAATGAGAATCTTCCCATGTTTGTTCTATATTTGGGTAGTACCAGATCGTTGCCGCTCCATCTTGTATTGTGGCTGTGGGTGTCACTCACTTTGGAGAAGCAGTTAGTCAGGTATGAGGGCATTGAGGGCACTGCCCCTTTGACTATCTTAAATGCCAATCCCATTTTTATTTGCTTTAATGTCTTCTACCCTGAGCCATCCCAGACTAGCAAAGTGTGTTGGAATTAGGTGGGTCATTGGCTTTAGGCAGAGAAATAGTCAAATCAGTTTGTTTTGGGAGGTCTGAAGCTTAAGTTTTTAGTGACATTGAGATGTTGCAAGAGGTGAAAATATAGTGCTGTCAAACAAGTCTAAGAACCTATCTATGAAATCTATGTGAAAGTTTAATCTACAGCACAATTATTTACAATATGTAGCGGGGGTCCCTGCTTCATCTCTCCCTAAGCTAAGGGGTCCTTGGTCTTTCTTGGCACTGATCTATTCACAGCTTCAGCCATATCATACAGTGCATAAACATACAGTAGACAATTTTCCGTTAATGGCTTTATTTTAGATGACTTTACTGTGCGATTAATAAATCATGGATGTATGAATTCTTTTTAAATTAATTATCTTCAGCGACTATTTTCAGCTAGCCTTTTCAAATCAATCCATGCATTAAAATGCATTAAAATGCTACCTTTAATGTACATACATTTGATTAAAATAGCCATGCAATTATATTTCGAGGGTTGGATTACCTATCTCAAGCAACATTTAAGTATCTGCAAGTTGATTTTCATACCATACTGAAATGAACAGAATCCACTGGCTTCCTCGAAAATCTAACATGACCATGGAATGCTGTGGAGAATCGTTGATAGTAATGTCAAGTATACGGTCAGTCGCAGACAATGAGCTAAACATGCCAGACCGCTAGTTTTACATTTTTGCCAGACCCAAATGGACACAGACAGACACATACAGAGATCTCTTTTGTCCCTCTTTCGTCCCTCTTTTGTCCCTCTTTTCCTTCAACCACTAGGGGTCTGGCAGTACCAGGTCTCCTGGTCCTTGTTTGATTAAAGACATTTTCTTGCGCTCGGGCGGTGCAGTGGTAAAGTCCCTGCCCCACACCACGGAGGTTGTGGGTTCGAATCCACCGTGGTTTGTCGGGTGGGTGTCTATGCAAACACAGTTGGCCCGTTTTCGAGGGAGGTAAGCCGGGTGGGGAGGGTGATATTGATCATTGCACGTAATCCTACGGGCTGGGGTGGCACCTGTCAGCAGGGAGCGTTTGGCGGGAGGAGTAGGATGAAGGCTCTACTACGTCCTCCCGGTGGGGGCTCCTCACTGGCAGGTGAGTTAGTAGGATACAACACAGAAATGTGTGTGGGGAGGAATCATTTAGCATAAAGTCTAAATTGTGGAGAAATAGTAATAATCGGCTACTCAAAATAAATGAAGAAAGACATTTTCTTGCTTTGTTTATGATTCAACATATTCATGTATGTCAATTCTAATATATAGTAGCTGTGCCAGTTTTGTTATTAATTTCAAACACAAGTAATTATCAATAAAAGGTAGTGTTTTGTTTAAAATATTCTGATAGAAATCAATGCTATAAAGCAGGGGTCTTCAACGTTTTCAGGCCATGGACCCCCTAGCTGAGAGAGAGATGAAGCAGGGACCCCCTCTATATTGTATAAAATTGTGTTTCAGATAAACCTTTGCTGCTCTTTTTTCCCTCTACTTCCTATAACTCTTTGCCAAAAATAGCCGATCTACAAGCGCACAACAGATCTGCTAGTTTTGGCTAAAGTTCTCCTCAGAAAAGGGATGCTAGGGTTCAAGTGGTTCAGGTAAAAAAAAAATCATATCACACAAAGATTTGGCGGACCCCCTGTAGTAACTCTGAGGACCCCCTACGGGTCCCGGACCCCCTGTTGAAGACCCCTGCTATAAAGTGTTTGTTCAGTAACAGGGGTTTTCCCGTCTCTCCAGCTCTTTAATAATCAGAAAATACATTTTCAGGTGGGTTGCCAATTTCAGCCAATCAGGAAAGAGCACCCATTTATCAGGTTCGGTAACAGGGGTCTCCTGGTCTCTCCAGCTCTTTAATGGACAGAAAATACATATTCAGGTGAGTTGTCAATTTCAGCCAATCAAAATATAGTACCCATTTATCAGCTTCAATTTTATAGTATGCCAGTTCCAATTTTGTCTGCTCACTTCTTTGTGTCATCACTTTTGCTTGTTTATCCTGTGTATGAGTTCTCTCTTCTGATTGGTTAAAACTGGTATCCTGATCCTGTGAAAATATATTTTCTGTTTACTAAAGAGCTGGACAGACAGGGAGACCTCTGTTACAAAACAAACACTCTATAGCAATGATTGCAACCAGAATACAGAGCTATTTAACACACACAAATATCACTGCACCTTTAATTGACCATATGCAATGAACCCAAAAATATATTTTGGTTTAAAAAAGGATGAGTACTGTATGTATGGACAGTGCAATAAGACAACATAGTGTCCAATTCATTCACGTAAAATTGTAGATAGATATTAAAATAAATTGAGTAATGTGTGTCGATATAAAGAGAAGTACTTAACATAGGTTCTGTATGTCCTGTTGAAATGTAATACTAGTGCTTTTCCACAAACTAGACACATGTAGACACCAGACATAATTGTCTTGAGAAATGCAGCATAATTTTTGACATGGGAGATTACATATAGTGAGTTTTTCCTCTATTGTGTCCCCCTTTGGTCCCCCGTATAGATGGAGCCTGGACTTCAAACAAGCCACAAGAGGCTAAAAATAAACAGCCAACCCTTCCCTGCCGAAGCGATGCCACCAAATCTCACACAAACTGCCCACACCAGGACCTAATGAACAGAATTTCATGAAGTCAGACTTTTTAATCCAAACCGTGTGAATGGGAGAGGCAGTCTGAATCGAGTGAGATAAAAGTTGTAATCCAAATGCCTCAGGCATCCAGTTGGGTAATTAAAAAAAAAGTTTGAAAAATCTATTAATAAACCTTTAATTAAAAACTACATTTTTTAATATCTCAAGACCTTTTCAATTGACATTTCTAACAGGATTTGGTTGCTTGCCTAAAGCGCTTACCACTCAAGTGTGGTTATAGTACAGTACATTAAACTGAGCAACTCTTTAACAGATTTCACTATTAACTGGCTTTTATTATTCAAATTATACTGTACAAACTGTATTCTATATGAGGGGGAAATTCTGGGTAGGTGTATGCCATCTCTGGTCCACCTACTCCATGAGCATAGACTAGACCAAAAAAAGTACTCTGATCTTATCATTCAACTCATGGATGTTGTTCAATAAGGTTCCCAATGATGAGTTCCAGTTTGCATCATTTTTATGAGCTGGCATTACAGAGCAGACTGACAAATAAGCTGGATTCATTTTACCTGTGAGCGTGTTCTACCATGCCCACCTTTGTGTGTGTGTGTGTGTGTGTGTGTGTGTGTGTGTGTGTGTGTGTGTGTGTGTGTGTGTGTGTGTGTGTGTGTGTGTGTGTGTGTGTGTGTGTGTGTGTGTGTGTGTGTGTGTGTGTTCTGTACTGGCCTTGTTGCAAAGTGAATTTCCCTAAAGATAAATGGCACTGTGCCTTGTATCTGTATCTCTGTATGTTTAAGCCTCTGTGCTATCTGTTTAATACAGGAAAACGTGTAAAGAACGAGGTAGGGGAGGGTGCTTTTAGTAGTGAAACAGCAAGGTGAGGAGACAAAACACTTGTGGATGAGAATGGAAATGGGTCAGGACACATATAGACATTCTGCCTCTGCCGGCCTCCCTCTCCCTCCGTGTTACTATGGTAACGTACCCTATCTTCCTACCTACCTAGCTAGTGCACAAAGTATACACGGTGGCAGCCTTGCTACAGGTTTCGCACCTGAACGCACCGATGCTGTTGTTCCTGCTCTGAAGAACTTAGAAACACGTATTTTCCTGTTGCACAGTGGGGGGGGCATAAAGATATAAAAGTTTTCAGGTTCATGTGATGTGAGCTGTGCTGAAAAGTAGTCCAAACTAATTTACCTTATTTAAAAAAAAAAAAGGCATGTTGAAATTTTAAAGACACTTATTTGGGGTGGGACGGTTGAAAAAGAAGATTATTTTGAAGCATAGAGATGACTGACACTAATGAAATGAGATTACCAAACATAGATTTCAATGCTACCATCAAGCGCAATGGCAACACAGAAGTAATTAAATGCTGTTGTTTTGTGGCCACAGTTTAAAACAACAAAAATCTTCTCTTAAAACAACAAAAATCAGTTGTCTTACACACCTTGTCTAAGGTGGGGAAACCTGCAAACTAGAATGAGAACACTCGAGAAAACGTGTCCTCTTTTTCAAGCACACAACTGTTTTCCAAATATGGATGAAATATACCCCGGATGCCGGAGCAGCAAGTTCTATGGCGGAATCTCATTAGCATCGTAATAGCTTCCAGGCTCATTTGCATTTTGCCGTGAGTGATTTTTTTTTCTCCCTTTCCTCCTCGCTGCTGGATGAAATAAAGAAAGAGAGAAAAAAAAGAGGTAAAACTTTGAACCATCATACTTTATTTCATTATTTATGTTAAACAAAATGTAATTGAAAAGCACTTTTCAATTATGCCACTTCCACATACCAGTGACAAATGAATCTTGCCGTCATGTCAACCAATTATGGAAAGACACACAAAACTACAAACTAATATTTGCGCACAGGGATGACGAATTAGTCTAAATAGATTAATGCGGCGAGTTTGGGCATTTAGCTCACTTCTGGAAATAGCCTATGTTTTACAAAGGTTGACATGGTAGGGCATAAAATCAACTTGGCAGCAATATTCTGGGTGTTGTTGATGTTATGATCCAAACAAAACATCTTGAAATAGTATGATAATATTAAAAGTGGAAAAAATTATTATGATGATCTAGACACTGACGTTGCTTACAATGGTGGTAATTTCATATAGGGTACAAATTAAAAAAAAATGTTTCAGGCCTATTTGAAGCCATTTTCAGCCTTTCATCACCTTTACCTCTCTTGCGTATTTAGTTTTAGACAGTATAGGAGAAAACCTACCATTTCTCACTGTACTTTCTACAAACTGCTATGCTTTATATGTTCACATTTTTTCATGTGCAGTCAGGCTGGATTTTTTTGCGGTTCAGTGGCCCAGCTAGCAAAGAGTTAATATTTTCAACCAGCTCTGCCTAGGCTCTGACACACACACACACACACACACACACACACACACACACACACACACACACACACACACACACACACACACACACACACACACACACACACACACACACACACACACACACACACACATCCCCACAACCCATCACCCTTGATCACACTCAGACACACACAAACACACGCGCGCGCACACACACACACACACACACACACACACACACACACACACACACACACACACACACACACACACACACACACACACACACACACACACACACACACACACACACACACACACACACACACACACACACACACACACACACACAGCCTTACCGAGACATGTGCGCACGAACACACACACACACACACACACACACACACACACACACACACACACACACACACACACACACACACACGTGCGCCTGCACACACACACACACACACACACGCACACACACACACACGAGCCTGCCTGCCTGCACGCACACACACGTACACACGCACACAAACCCATAATTCCCAGCACTCCCCCTCTCCAGCGCTACCCCCCCACCCACCACAACCGCCCACCCCCCTCCCCACACACTGCTTCCCCTGCCTCTCTGCCCCACCATCCCCCTCCCCCTCCCCTCGTCTCTCCTCCGTTCCCCTCCTCCATCTCTACCCTCCTCGCCCCCTCCTCCCACCACCACCACCACCCCTCCCAACTCCACCCGCCCCACACCTTCCCCCCCCCCCCCCCCCTCCCCTCAGGTCAGTTAATAAGCGGAGCTGAGCTGGAGCCTGTGCCTGGTTGTCTGGAGGACATGCAGAGTACCGTCTCCTGGGAATTGGCTCATGCAGAATGCCCCTCCGCCGAGAGAATGGAATTTTACCCTCGCTAAGACTCCCCAGCCGCACCGCGCAGCAGGAACCCTGACAGACACACACACACACACACACACACACACACACACACACACACACACACACACACACACACACACACACACACACACACACACACACACACACACACACACACACACACACACACACACACACTGTATATTATACAGGCAACGGCATAAACACACGTCTGCACACACACACACACACACACACACACACACACACACACACACACACACACACACACACACACACACACACACACACTGTGGTGGCATAAGAACACACAGACGCACGCGCACACACATAAACACATGCATGCAAGCGGGCAGGCACATGTGCATACATACAAACATGCAGTGTCACACTAGTCTAGGAAACATATGCACACACATACACACACAGTGGCATATGTGATGGCACGTGTACACACACACAAGCATACACATAGTGGCATATGTGATGGCACACATACACGTACAAGCACACACGCAAACAAGTTCTGTCAACCACACTCACACGCACACGCACACACACACACACACACACACACACACACACACACACACACACACACACACACACACACACACACACACACACACACACACACACACACACAGGTCCCTATAGTGTGTTCCATAAGACATGTTCTCATCCCTCTAAGTGAAGTGACCAGTACCATAGAAAACAACACTTATTTTCCGCCAGAATCATCAGGAAGCCATCATTACGTTAATGGCAACTCTCTCTTAGGGGACATGCAATGATAGCCTTATCTCGCGCACAGTGCCTGCTTTTCACTCCTGCAAAATGTTAAAACAAACGGCCCTGTACGCTGAGACATCAGTGGTTGCGTGGCACCTAATGAGTTGGCCCTGCAGAATTAAAAAAATAATACTGGGTTCTCCTGCCTCAAGTTGAGGCAGGAGAGAAAAGTCATTTTTTTTTCTCCTTAAACCCACAGCTCCATCTATTGGGCTCCTATGCTACATGGAGAGGAGAGAGGACCGTAGATAATGGGGAGAAAGTGCTGTAGCAAAGGGACTGATTGTTTCAATTTGTCTTATCACCGTGTCAGTGAACAAGCAGCTATTAAATGTAAATTCAAGAGTAGCTAAAAACAATATTCTAAATGTACTGTAAATTAAGGAGGGGGACTTGGAAACAGTGCTTTCTGTAACATGAGAGCATGGAGATGTGTGCAACATAACTGCAATGTACTGTATCGCATGCAGTGCGAACATGTTCCTATTTGACATTGAATCAGTTCTGAATGTTCTTTTCCCCCCAATTAATGAATGTGATCTAACCCGGCTTGTGTTTTCAGACCATGCTGTTTTAGGACTATATGCGAATCATGTGACTGATGAGATGTGATGAATCATTTCAGGTCAGTCAGATCTCTGAGTATGATTCATATACTTCCAACAGAGCTGGATTTGCTGAGGAAAAAAAAGGTGAATATAATAAATACAGAAACCTTCCGCCTAGACTTGCGCGTACACACACGTCTGCAACACGCAGAACAGACAGTAAGGAGGAGAAGCCAGTTTCACAGACGTGTCTTAAAACCAACATTTGGAGGCACCTTGGAGCTTCAGCCAGCACCTGTGCATCATGGTACAGTACATCATCATCCTGTGTTCCCCTCTCTCAGCCCATTCTCTCCTGTCACCACTGTCCAGAACACAGCAAAATGGTTGCCAAAGTAAACGTAACCACCCTATTGAATTTGTTGACCGGGGTACCCCAGCCAGAAAGAAACGTAACCTCTGGCAGTCCAGTTTCCTTCATAAAATATATACTGTATATATAATATATAATCGATTAACTGAGCATGAATCCAGGGTAATTAACTGAAAATATATTGATTAAATTAATTTTGCTCATGTAGGTTAATCAAATCATTTAGAAGCAGTTTTTGTTTGTGAAATTATTTTTAATTTCTCATATATCAATGAATACGACACAAAAAATTCTAATCGATTTTTTTATAATCAACTAAAACGATTTGTCTGATTAACCATTTCACTCTGTAGTATCTTTGTTGTACAATGGTGGTGCACAAAAATTGCTAAAAATAGCGAATACATCCGCGGGTCATGAGCTTGTAGATCTGTTATTTTCACTTAAAAAATAAATCATTCATTAATCGTCATCAAAGCAAAAGTTGTGAAATAATCGTGATACTGATCACTGAAGTCATATCGCCCCGGACCTAATCCAGGGGTTGGGGAGGGTTGGCGGGGGCTGGGTTGGGCCTGCCCTGCAGGCGTGGCGGTACATCTCTAGCTAAACTCTTATGAGGCTGAGCTCCCATGCAGGATCGACTCCCACCCAACCCCATCCTTCATGTGCAGATTACCCCCACTCTTCCGGAGGGATTAGCAGTCACACACAGTATAAACCGGTGTCACTTGCACAATTGAATTGTTCACAGACAAGACCCCATCCCGCTGCTGCCTGGCTACAGCAACAGACTGTGGGAGAGGCTGTGGTTGTGACGACGTCTCAAGGTAAATGCTTAAATTATGCTCCGCCGTACAACAGTGTTGCGCACCAAAAATAGCTGATCTACAAGCTCTCATCACAGGGCATGTAACGAAGGATACATCGGGCTTAAGAGGCATGGTTCAGGCCTTATTATCACAACATCCCCCAGCCCCTTTCCGACCTTAGCTAGTAAAATACAACATTCGCCAAAAAAGAAGAAAATCACAAATATAATATTCACAAAAGAAGCAATATTTGGTGGAATGTGGAAACACGTGCCCCGAATTCGAATGGGATTTTTAAGCTGAATATTGCTCTCTGTGCCAAACACACCATGGAGATGGAGGTGTGTGTGTGTGTGTGTGTGTGTGTGTGTGTGTGTGTGTGTGTGTGTGTGTGTGTGTGTGTGTGTGTGTGTGTGTGTGTGTGTGTGTGTGTGTGTGTGTGTGTGTGTGTGTGTGTGTGTGTGGGGGGGGGGAGCCCCCACTATAGCACCACCTTAATGTGCAGCTCTCTGTGAAACGCTGAAGCAAGTCTAATTTATACTCGTACGATGCTCACAACGCGTTGCATTCCTTGCACAAGAAGTGAGCTTGTAGATCTGCTATTTTCAGCGCACGGCACCGTTGTGCGACGGTGTATAAATCAGGCTTAAGGCAGCATATGCACCATGAAAGAGCTTCACGGCTCACGCTATAAATATTAATCGTTTACGCATAACATATTCCTGCACCTTGTGAATTGTAGATAATTTCCAATGGCAACGTTTTCTAGGTAGTGGTGAGAGGTTGCCGTTACTTTTTTTTACCTCCACCACAAAGCAGTGAGAAACCCAAGCTTGTCTCATTGCTACACACACACACACAGAAAGATAAGGTGCCAACTGCAACCGAAAATGGTTCTTCAGAGTGATGCCATAGATAGAAGAACCATTTTTGGTTACAGAAAGAACCTTTCAGATAATTTGTTTTAATGGTTCTATAAAATAAAAAAAACATAACCACTTAAACATTATATACTTCATCAACCGGTCCCCCAGGGTTCTATACTTCTATGATTCTCTGCTTCTTTTTTCCTTCTTCTCCAAATGTCTTTGTTGAAAATAGCAGATCAACAAGCTTGTACAGTAGCTCTGCTATTTTCTGTGAATGTTTGCCTATTAAGACATACTGTACACAGAGTTGGGATGCTAGGGTTGAAGTGCTTAAAGATTTTTGAGGAACCTTAAAGAACTTTGACCAAAAAAAAGATTCTCTTGAACCATATATGAGGAACATGGAGAACCATTCACTTAATAAAATGGTTATTTAGTACATGTAGGTGATGGTTCTTCGTGGAACCATATAGCCATTTACCATTTAAGAACCATTATTTTTCTATATGTAGCTATTTCTAGTGCAGAGAACCGAGGCAGCTCTCTCTCTCTCTCTCTCTCTCTCTCTCTCTCTCTCTCTCTCTCTGTCTCTCTCTCCGGGATTTAAGCCTTTCAAAAGTCCTCGTCAGATTTTGCAGCGCAGACGTACTTCGGCAGCCTGCCGCCTCCACATCTCTGTCCCCCCCCCAACTCTCCTCCACCCATCCACCCCACCCCAACACCCTCCCTCCCACCCACCCAGCCTCCTCTCCTCTCTTCTGCTCTCCTCTCCTCTCACGGCCCACTCTGCAGATGTTTTGGATATATTTTCTCGGAGGAAACCGCGCCAACTGCCAAGTGCTAACAAAATGCCCTTCGGTCGTCTCACAGCTCCAGAACTCCAGCGCTGTGGTGATGGTGTGTGTGTGTGTGTGTGTGTGTGTGTGTGTGTATGTGTGTGTGGGGTGGGGGGGGGGGGGGGAGTAGGCTAATGGTTGGCGGGAGACATTAGCGGAGCGGTGGCCAACATTCCAGCGTGCAGACAGAGAGGGGTCACTCTGAGGTTAGCCCCAACATTGCCGATGCTGCATTCGTGTTGCACCTAGGAAGCTCCTAATTAGCCAACCCTGCTAGCAACTGTGCGCTCAAAATTAACATTGTGACGATGCAATTACAAAAAACAATGACATAATTAAAGCACACTGATTTAGGGTTTGTTGAGAATCAGTATAAAGGCTTGATAGCCGTGTGCCTTGAAGCACAAAGTGGAAAAAGGTTTATTGATGGGATTTCAGACATACATTCAGTTTTGGCTTTTTTGCTGTGATGAGTAGGCCCTATAGGCTATTGCATGTTAAGCCTGATTTATACTTGGTGGCTCAACGTGTCACTCTGCAAAAATAGCAGCTCTACAAGCTGACAATGCGTGGCGATTAGGCTTCCAGCTCCATGGCATCATGACATCAGAATGCAGCAGGTGTAAAACATTTCAGTCATTGAGGCCAATTATTGTGAAATACCATAACCATTTTAGCTCCTCTCCAACCGAAGCCTTCAACAGTAATTGAATTCTATGTTTCTATCTCCGCTATATGCTGGAACGGCTGGGGGCGGGATATTATGTTTTCGCCCCTGTCCGTGTGTTTGTTTGTCTGTGTACTGTTCATCTCAGACTGGACTCAAATTGGAATCGCGTGTTGAAGGGCATCTATAGAGCACGCCTCCAAAACCGCTTTCACTTCAGCCCATAAGGGGCACTGCAAATGCAAACAGTTGCACTGTCTGTCATACAAACTCTATTTCTCCCCGCAGCTTCCTCGTGTCCTGGCGGCTGCACCCCACGATTGACACAGCCTTGTGTAGGCAACCAGGCCTGGTGGAGATCTGCTCTCCAAGGAGCGCACCTTTCTAGATTACATGTTGCCAAAAAAATCCCATTTAGGAGGGTAGATTTAGGGGAGGCTCATCAGCTTAAATTAAATCAAACATGAAAAGTCGTAGGTAGATTTTGTTGTCATGGTAAATTCAATTATAGCCTATCTTAGGCAGGGCTGGGCGGTATTTCTGACCAAATACCTCGATATCGATAATGTGATGACATTTTGGAGATGACTATTGATGCTTTCAGAAAGATATTTGCACATACAGTAATACAGTTTTGAGAAACGCTCATTAGTAATATGGATATGTACTGTATCTGGTTAATAACATTAGAGATATCATTCAAATTGATTCAAAGAATTTATCCAACAAGTAGTTCAAATGAAAATTCAAGAAGGTGATGAGCACCCTGACACTGTCCTGTTCATACACTGTAACATTCTGTCTAAATGCATTATTGACAACATTCACTGTCATGGCCCTTATTCAATGGAAAATGTGCTGCTTGCTTTAATCGCTCTTAAGAAGAGAACAGACTTAGCCAAAATTACATTGCTTTTTTCACCTGAAGACTTTGATTTTGTGTTTTTTTGCATTATTTTATGCACCATTATGGGACAGTATGGGACATTAATACTATACTATCAGAAACTCCAATGACAAAAAGTTTTTTTTTAAGCACTTTTTTTTTTAAAGATCCTATATGTATTTATTATATGATCTGTACCCCCTGGCATGTGTTACATTTTAGTCAGTCGGTTGAGCACTCGCCTTTGGACCAAAAGGTTCTGGGTTTGATCCCGGCCGGGCACCGCCAACCCAGCATATGAGTAGCATGGCTTGGGTAACTAAGCCATGTGGTAAGTACTGGGTGCAACAGAACTCTGTTGCGCTCCACCTCAGCAATCCATCTCCCAGGGGTCTAGCGCATAGTGACACCCTCGTTCTCGGCTGATACTGATAATAAGCCACTCCGACCTACTTACTAACTTACTTACTGAATAAAGAGAGAGAGAAAAATTATAATAATGTAATGGTCTGATTTCTACAGCTCCTTTTCCAATTTGCTTTACAATGTGCATTACATTTACCCATTCACATGCATTCACACACCGGCAGAGATGCAAGTCACAAACCTTGTTATCAGGAGCATTTAGGGGTTCAGTGTCTTGCTCAAGGACACTTTGACACAATGCCAGGAAGATCCGGGAATCGACCCAGGAACCTTATGGTTGCCAGAATGCCACTCTACCTTTTGAGCCACTGCTGCCCCATATGATGACCAAAGAGGTACAGTAGACTAGAGGCATTCATTATTCATTATTCAGCTATTTAATAAGTTGGTATTTAAGGTATTTATCATGAAATTTCCATATAATAAGCAAAATAGACAATATCTGTCTCGTATCACAATATCAATATTATATACGTACTGTACCATGTGTGGGTGCAACGGTTCAGTTAGCCCATGGTTCGGTTTAAACCTCGTTTTTTGGGTCACGGTTTCGTTTTTTTTTTTTTACTTAATAGCAATTTTTTTTAAATCTATTCAGACACATATGCAGTATTTTATTATTATGCTCAAGGCAAAAAAACATAATGTCACTATATGCCTCACAAGTGTACAGGGAAGGGAGGGGGGAGATACCGTCGCAAAGGAAAACAATCCCTTCAAAGTTTAGTTTAAGGCAATTAAACATCAGCATTTAATCTCTGCATAAGGATTTCAGGATGTTATGCTTATAATGCTTACAAGAAGAGTTCCTACTAGGAAGTACTTTGTTGGGACTGACGGAAATAACAACTTTTAATGAGCTAAGTGGTAGGACAACAACGTCAGGTAGGCTAATCATTATGCTCATTTATTAATCTGATGGTGTTGCCCGCAGAATATAGACGATCTACAGGCTCCCAATGTATCGTGATGCTTGTGGATCGGCTGTTTTTGCCGAGCAACACCTGCTGGATTCACTCATGGGTCATGGGGAACTCCGGGAGTGATGTTTTTTTTCTTAGTTTTTTTTTTTCAAAACCGAAAAACCACGGTTCATTAAGGCATATTGAACCACATTACATTACATTACATTACATTACATTACATTACAGTCATATAGCAGACGCTTTTATCCAAAGCGACTTACAATAAGTGCATTCAACATAGGTAGGGAACGAAACTACTAATCACCAGAAGTCCTAAGTGCATTTCCTGCAAAAACAAGCAACCAAGAGTATACCTAGCGCTAAGGTAAAAGTGCTATATATCAGCTACCTACTTTCTTAAACAGATGAGACAAAATAGCAAAATCAAATGAGCACGAGCTACAAAAAGTGTATCGACTAAACAAGATCCAATAAAACAGTACAACAACTGTACAGCAACCACGAACTATACAGTTCAACCGAAAATAGCTGCACCCCTAGTATATATATATAGAGAAAATCTACAAGCTCACAAACGTGCTCACAACGTGCTCACAAACGTGCCGCAATGCAACGCGTTGTGAGCTTGTAGAGTGGCTATTTTCAATGTTTTCAAAGTTTGCATGCCACCATTATTCAATAAAGTGTAATACCGGGCTCAATCGGTTAATCAGACTAATCGATTTAGTTGGTTATTAAAAAAAATAGTATTATTATTTTCGTGTCAATTTGTTGATATATATTTTCTAAAACCTTGATTATTCAATTAACCTACAAGAGCAAGATTAAGCCAGTTATTGTCTCTAAATGTTAGTTTCTAGAAATGTTCTGTTAATTGTCCAGCCCCTGTTTTTGCACCCTGAATTTGAGCCCCCTCAAAAGTCTGGGGTGTGCGTCTACACTGGGTGTGTCTGCATGCTGGGCTGATTGAGCAAGTGCTGCATTGCATGGAAACGGGGCTAAGAAGACCCAGCCTGGGTAGAGAGAACGTGGATTATGTTCCATGTTAAGAATTACGTGGCTGTTTTAACCACATTAACCTTGCCGTCCCACATTTCTATGTAAAAAACAATAGCACAAATAGCAGACCTATAAGCTCACAACAGCTATTTTCACTATTTGTTGTACGATGAAGTATATAGGACTAAAGTGGTTAATCATATCTATAATGAACTATAGTCAGCATAAAATCAATACACGTATGAATCTAATCTCAGATAGTCAATAAACATCTGTATACATCATGTTAACGTAAGCCACAGTCACCTGTATCTGTGAATTAGTCAATAAAAACTATCATATTTTCATTTAACTATCTATCATGTTGTAGCTACTCAATATTTACCATTATATAGCGGACCAACAGCAACCTGGGCCATCTTATAATGAATCCATAAAAAGGTGCATCTATAGGTAATCAATATGGCTCTGTACTTCACATGGTAGTAGCCTACTTGGTAATCAATAAACAGCCATATCGATCATATCTCAGCCAATCAATAAACCAGTAGTTTTAATCAGTAACCATGTGGCTTGAGGAAAGAGAGAGAGAGAGAGAGAGAGAGAGAGAGAGAGAGAGAGAGAGAGAGAGAGAGAGAGAGAGAGAGAGAGAGAGAGAGAGAGAGAGAGAGAGGCTTCTGCAAGGTGGAGGAGGGGTCTGATGTGAGACCAAACTTGATGTTGAGAAGAGAATGAAAGAAAGCCAGTTCTTCGCTGTGCTTTTCCCATCCCCCATCTCGTAGGCATAGCTGCAGCCCTGTGCACAGGCTCACACACACACACACACACACACACACACGCACGCACGCACGCACGCACACAGGCAGGCAGGCACACACACACACACACACACACACACACACACACACACACACACACACAGAGACTCACACACTCATGGACACGCACACCCGCACACATAAGCACAGACTCAAACAGAACTACACACATCACGTACGGGCATGCAATAAGGGCATGCACATACACACACACACAAGCACACACATACACGCATGCACGCACAACCACACACACACACACACATACTGTACACAGCCCATCTCTCTGCTACCTGATGGGAAGCAGAGAATATTCTAGATCCAAACAATGACTGTTTCTCTGCTATGCATACAAACACAAAGAAAAAAAACACCCTGCATCAATTTGAACTGTAATCCATGCGTGTATTTAAAGCTGCACTATTAGGGAGGAAATCTGTAGCAGAAAAAAACTTTATGAAAAACCTTGATGCCAAAAAAGTTATGCGTTCTTATAAAATGTGGAACGTTAGAGCAGAGTCTGAAGCAATAACTATAGAAAATAATAGCTTTTGACCACTTAAGTTCTATACGTAATACTGTACTTCATTGTACGACGAATAGCGAAAATAGTCGATCTACAACCTCACAAAGCGCTGCTATTTTTGTTGTTGCAATTTTTTTTACCTGTAATGACATGCCCAAAATAGGGACACCAGGTTGAAAGTGGTTAAGAGGAACTCTTCCCTGACTCGACCACCTTCATACTTACAGAAACACATTTCAGTGTTAATACAGCTTGTACAGGGACATTAATGAAAATATAAAGTATATTTGTATTATATTCTATCTATGTGTGCAAATGATTCCATGTATTTAATTTGAACCCCGCCAATGAACATCTTTTGGAACAATGGGGCAAAAATAGTAGATCTACTGTACAAGCTCATAATGCATTTGAACGTTCTTGAACATAGTTCAACATTCATGCCAAAAATAGGGACAGGTTTAAAGTGGTTAGTTAGATTAATATACAGATGTAGGCCTGGCCCTCTGATTGTACCGGTCTACTATTGGACTGCTGCCAATTTCAATGTTTATGTATTGAATTATATCACTGCCCCTTACCATTCATGTGATTTTTATTGTATTTTCGCTCCATAGCCTGTTCTACAGTAGTTGTGATGCTGCTGCTTTCCTGGCTAGTTATATCTTGGAACGGGCTGCGTCCCAAAGGCTAGAATTCATGCCTAAGTGTTCTTACTAGAACGTTGTCCATCTTAAACAATTTCTCAACCATAGGAGGGGATTTTTATTATGCACTGTATGAACTAAGGTCGATTTAGGTCCATTTCTCTCAGGATTTTGACTGACTACTGACATGTGTACTATTTGTCAGCAGTCATTTTAGAAATGACTAAGATTTCAATGATTAATTAAATAAAATGTTAACAGCTCCATTTTATTATCAGTAAAAAAAAAAAATACCTGCAACATATATATAGCAAGGTTTGTCTTAATTACAATCACCTCTTGCAACCATGTGAATAGTGTAGTTAATGATATTCTCTTTTTCACCAGCTTTCTTATGATGCAATATCTCTGTAAACTGAACTAAATGGCATGTTCTCGCTGTTTTCTTGCGAGCAACACTTGTTAGAATCAATTCTAGAACTCTTCATTCAAGTAACTATGGGGTAGAGGTATGGTAAACACAGTTAAAAGCTATCTAAGATTTTGGGGGTTGCAATGGACTTTGTAACACATTTCAAGAGGGTTGAATGGGCATTACCCTTACCCTTGATTGAGGATTGGAGGTTCAGGGCCCTATTTTCGCCGGTGCCTTACCCATTATAGGCCTAACTAAACTTCTTTGCCATTTTTTACTATTTTTAAAAACATTTTCAAATAGTTTAACTAGCCGAACTACATCGACACGTTGTGAGCTTGTAGAGTGGCCATTTAAAAAATTGGAACTATTCAAAACTGTTTTAAAATAAGAAGTTTAGGGATAATGGGTAAGGCACTGGCGAAAATAGGGCCCCTTGTCTAAGATATTGGTAATGCTGGGCGTGCACACTAGAGCATTTTAAAATCTTATCATAACAGATTTAACAGATTTGTTTAATATTTTAATCGTAAGAACGCACACGCCAGACAAATCAGTCAAAGTGCAGGACCACACACTTGGCGATTATACTAAACGATTTCAGAGTGCCAATTCCAGAAGTCTTGAGATCTCACAGTGAAACTTGTGTGATCAAATGTGAATTCAGAGAAAAACAATATATCTCCCTATAGAAGGCAAATATTCATATATCTATATAAAGAAAACAACTAGGGGTTCGAATCCATCCGGCGTGGCCAAACTTCTATACCAGAGGTTCCCAACCCCCAGTCAGGAACCGGCATTTTGGGGGGAGATACTGCATACATTATGTCAAGAGAATCACAAGAAACATTATTTTAAAAAATAACGTAGATTTTTGGTGTCATAACCCCTAAAGACTGAGATCTGCCTGCACCACGGCACGTTGCTATTTAAATAACAGTGAAGCGAACGATTTTCTGCTGAGGAAACAGATCTGCTCGTATGCGAAGTCAAGGTGTGCAACCATCTATGGGAACAGAATAATGGCTTATAATGATGTAATGAGATAAGAAACGTGAGGTGAACCACTACTGTCCGTGCTGCTGCTGGCATATTTTGGGCATGCAGTACAGAATCACACCTCTCCTCATTTATGTCCAAGACACATCTGTTATAACTTAATAATCACATGCTCATCTATTAGTTAAGTTCTTTATTTTAACCACCTGTTAAAGCATGATGCGCTCTGTGCGTCGGAGCTCTGGAATGGATATTAATCACTCGTTACTGCTGTAGCATATGTTGCGCAGAGACAGATCAACTGTCAACTTTCAAGTTTATTAGAAAACATCATTGCATAACAGTATGAATTATGTTTCTTACAGATAAAAGAGGACTGCTCTAAAAGTATATATTTTTTAAAACAGTTAAAAGTTCCTATTACTTCTTGTAAAGCTTTACTCTTGGGAGGAAGGACGTCTGGTGCCTTCTTGTGCGTGACCTCCCATTTCTTAGATTGAAGGGATTTGTTTTTGCAGACATGGTCTGGATCAGTGGACTGTTTTCTAGTCTCAGCAGTAGATCAGATTCTCCTCTGTCCTCTCTCCTCGTCTCCGGGGTAGGGAAGGAATCAGTTGTTATGACGTGGCAGCATCTTCTCTGCAGTCTTTCCCAATCCTGGGTCAGGCGTTTTGGGAGGCCATCCCAAACAGGCGAAGCGTATTCCAGGACTGGTCTGATAAAAGGTCACTTATATCTGGGTCAGCACATCTGAGGGGAGAGCCATGCTAGTTTGGCCACACACTTAGGTAATGAACCCTGGGCCGAGCCTTCTTCAGCATGAACTGAACTTGTGCATCCCATTTAAGGTCAGAAGAGAGCTGCATATACATACAGCCTGACTGTATCCACCCTGCTATCTACTGCCTGGTCGTTCTAAAACAGTAGGAGGAGGTGTTGGTCTGTTTTGAAGCTCTATATGAGGCTCGTAACATGCCCTTTGTATTTACAGCATTAGCTGCAAGGCAGTAGGTCTGTCCCCAGGCTGCAACTGCATCAACAGCTGCTTGCATCTGCCCTGGTACGGAAGCCCATGAGAAGTTCAAGATAAAGAAAGCCAGAAGGGTAAGGCAGAAGGGTATGGGTTCACAAAATTCTTCAGAGATGAGAGGGCTTTTAACATAATTTTCAGCAACACAAAGTGTAGGCTATTGAAATGAACCATTTCTTATTTTCCTCTCTCTCCCCTTGCATCCAACTGCAATCATAGGGCAGCAAAAAAAAACATTCATGTTCTTTCTTCCGTTTTCCGACTAATGAAAATACGTTCAAATCAAAGCGTTGGCACCGACTGACACTGTAGACATCGACATTTTGCCAGTAAGGCTAACCTTACCAGAAATAATTACTGCTGCCAGAGTGGCTGATGCACACCAGGGGATGCTAGGCATCAGAGTTCTCTCGCTGAAACCAGTATAATTTTTTTATTTGATTTAAACACAGCATTGTTACTGTGGATATGTTAAAGATTAGTACATCAAATGCAAGATATCCTCAAAGGGCATAGCAGTGGCAGCCACAGATAGAAAACCCAATCATTTTCCCCATAGAGATTTCCAAACATATTCATATAAATTATTTTAAGCATGGAACCAAGCCATCCAGGCTCCTGGTGAATCATGACCACAACACATTTGATTCTGTGTCAATTAATATTTGAAATCCACAAAAAAAGGGTATTTCTTAAATATAGTATATAATATAATTAAATATTCAAATATTTCAGTCAGTCAAATGTATGTTTCAGCTCAATGGGAAAATGATTGTGTCATCCAGGTGTTTCCAGGGGCCGCCAGGAACAGGGATGGAGTCGACTTCTAAGCTCTATAGCTGCTGGGTGTTAATGCTATTAGCTGCCTGTGGTACTACTCCTAATACTAATATCACTCCACCATTACTTCCACTTGCTACTATTACTGTTGCTGTTTCACCTGCAGTTACTACTGACATACTATTACTGCTATACCAGCAGCACAATTCAGAACCTAAATCAAATGTACAGCTGTATTGGATTCCAAAACAAAGAAATGAATAATAGCAATATGAGAGCTTTCAGTTCTCAGATCCTCTTTGAAGAAGAAACCTAACTCCCAGACAGGATGTTCCCCGATTGCAAATGCTCTACATCTATAGTTTGGACCAGTCAGAATAGTTGTATCTCTTCCGTACAATATGGACGGTGGTCTATTGTTATTATGCTCTGCAATACAACCAGCTAGCCACTCTCTTGACAGCTAAAGAATTTATACCTGGAGTTTATCCAGACAAGTACAGGCCAGGCATTCTCACATAATCTACAATCCCCCACAATGCACTTTGACGCATTCTATAATAGGCAACAATCCAAAGTGCATCGATAATGCTGCTGTATATTACAGTGCTTGAGAGCAGGCTATCCATAGACCTGGCTGATTATTGAGCTGTGGATACTGTTCAGTTAGTTTGCTGAACAGGCCCGGGTGCTACCAGCAAGCCAGGTGTAACATGGGAATGGATGGCTGTTTGAATGGGAGCCAACAGCTTCCAGCAAATTCCCATCCAAATCAATGGCCTGCTAGTGGCGCCAGACAAACTGTTTTCCAGCAACAACAAAAAGCTTGAATCTCAGTGGCTTCTTGAGATGAAGGAACCAATCCTTTCTTTTTTTTTATCTCGTTGTGCCAATTTCCATCACCTTTGAACAGGTATTTTATTTTGTTTCAAAATGAGCTAAACATGCAACATGGAGTAGAGTTTTGTGGTTATTTTTTGGCATGCTCTCTAATGAGTGTTAAAACACTGGTACATCTATGATAAAAAAAATATATATAAATAAATGAGAGTGCAACCAGACCTCCCACTGAATATGAATACCAGAAAGATGCAAATGTGCTCAACAGTGAATTTATTATTCTGCATATGTTCAGAAACAAAAGGCTTTGGGAAACAGAGGGAGAGAAGTGAACTGCTCCCCTCCGCTCCCCCCCCCCCTCCCCTCCCCTCCTCTTCTCTCCTCTCCTGTCTGCCTAAAAAACCCGGAGACAGGCAGAACGAGAGGAAGAGAGAGAGTAAGCGAGAGAGAGGAGAAGGGGTATGAAAGGGAGGGAGAGAGAGAGCGAGAAGGAAAGGGAGAGAGAAGACATACAGGAGAGAGAGAGAGAGAGAGAGAGAGAGAGAGAGAGAGAGAGAGAATCCTGGGCAATGTTTCTTTTTCCTTCTTTTTCTATGTTTTTTTTTTAAGCAATGGCATCTTGTGTTCTTGGATGTGTCGTTGCCATGGCAACTGTAACTTGGTGACCTCGTTATTTCAGCCTAATCCCGGGCTGAAATTATGGGCTGCTCCACCCTTTTGCCTGGCTGCCCTGATAACATAATCATTGCAAATGAGGAAGGGGAACGGAGAAGGAAAGGGGGTGAAAAAAACACACATTTGGTACAGCCTGTCATTGCCAGATCAGAACTACTATTGCTTGATTTATACTCTGTCATACGACGGTGTCGCACGCCCCAAAATAGCCGATCGACAAGCTCACAACGTGTAGTATCGTGATGTGTTGTGCGCTTGTAGATTGGTTATTGTCGGTGTGCGTCACCGTTGTATGACAAAATATAAATCAGGTTTATCACCTATGGGCTTCCGACGCACGCACACGCCTACACACGCACGCACGCATGTGCGCACACACACACACAAACAAACACACACATACATTCGATCTGATTGGGCCGTCCTAGGTTATATTGCTAATATATATATATATATATATATATATATATATATATATATATATATATATATATATATATATATATATATATATATGAAAAAGTGACAATGGACACAAATAACATAAAAATGCATTTAAACATTAACTCTGAGAGTTAAATGATCAGTTCAGATTTTGTTGGGTTGCAGGTGTATGGAAATCTGAATATTCTGAATGATTATTTGACACACATAAATTAAATACATACAATTACTTTTTAAAAGGTGCTTATTATTATGACTATGAGGACAATGATGATGATTAGTATTACTACTACTATTATTATTAATATTAGTATAGTAATAGTAATACTAGCACTAGAATTTGTATTACTAATAGCCTACATATCTAAGGTTATTGTGGTAAAATGAGTGGGAGTCAACAATAAAGGTGTTGTTCATAAAGTTCTCTCATGTACAAACTTGCATCCATCATAGTGCTGGTGGCAAAGCATCTAAATAAAACCTTACTGTACCACACACTCTCTCACATGCACGCACGCACACACAACGCACGCACACACACACAATAAACATGTACAGGAAAACACTCAAGACACCGATAACGCACAAGCACACAAACACTTGAATTATTGATTTCTATGTTTGATTAGATTTACTTATTGGATAGGGCATGGGACGCATTCTAAAAAATTGATGGATCTGTGAAATAAACATGCAAACTGATATGAATTCCTCAGTCATGCCTATTCAATAATTCACCAAATTTACATATTATTATTGGCATATCTCATTACTCTGGACCGGGAGACACTTATATATTCAAAAATGTCATTAGTTGAATATTCTGTTGCATAAATTAACATGAATAATGAAGTACGGTGGTCTTTTAAAGTCGTGATTCAAAGAAAACCCCTCATTTAGGAACAGAAGGGAACCTGGAAAAGCGAAATGTGTTTGAATGGTTCCATAGTGCACAGAATCCTTTAGAACTGCATCGTTAACCAAGAATCTGCAATGAACATCTTGTAAAAAAAAAAAAAAAAGAAAGAAAGAAGTCCAATCTAACATGTTATATAAAGTCAGTAAAGTTCTGAACAAGCCAATTCAAGAGACAATTCAACAAGCCCAATTTGGGAGGTGGATTGACATGAGGCATGCAGTGGATGGTGAATTGACAATTTTGAAGTGGCATGTTGTTCCCCACCTGCGTGAGTTTTGGTATTTTAGGGACTCGCCGTGCACCGGTGTGGGAGGATTGCTGCAGTTGGGGGGTGTGTTGTTTGCAAATCAGCTGTGCACTGCAATTTTGTTGTGGACAAGCACCACGTGCATGTTGTGCCGTCCACTGCCCACCTGCTTGGATCAGGTCTACTGGCACATAGCAAGGCACAAGCTCATCCAATGCTATGTTCGGCCGAGGCACACCCATAGACCTTTCCAAAATTCACACAAGCCCGCTTTTTATTTGTTATTCATGTCTGTTTCACTTTGGTATGAATCCCTCACTCTGGAAAACATATTTCAGCATGTTTGTACGCATTCTGACCCACATGTGACAATGGGAAAATGCTTGTATCAAGAACAACAAAAATGTGTGCTATGACTCGCAGACAAAATTGTACGCATAATGTCCAGTTATTTTTCATATTATTTCACTTCCATGTCTCGCAATATGCTATATTCAACTGCCATTAACTAGCGAATGGAGGGTCGCAATGAAAACTAAACACAGAGCACAGGGAATCCTTCATGTTTAGCAATGCTCGGGGGATCGATCGTACTGGAGATAAATATTCTGTGACTAGTTGAAAGGTAAGGAAAAACTAAAAATCACTAGCAGGGGCTGAATTATTTATTTAAATTTACTCCAGCAGTCAATGAGTCAAAAGGCTTACTGATTGGTCAACTATATGATTAGTACGCCGGGTTCTGTTTCATTGAACCATTTCGTAAGTTGCTTATGTAGACTAGTGTTTAAAACAGGGAGCAGAAACATACAATACTATGGAGAGTCCAGTGGATTGAAATTGAGGCCTATCTTATATAGAATATTTCTCATGGACAGGTGTGCATGGACACAAAAAATCAGGTCCACTATATGTCTGCATGGACACATGTGTAATCTTATTTGGTGACTATGAATTGGACTAATGAACCAGGCCAGCTAATGTCCACAGCATGGATATTTAGCAAAATACACATTTTATGTTTGGGTCTCTCATCCATACGCAAACAACGGTTTACAGTCTGCCAGATTTTTTTTATTTTTTATAAGCCCAATCTGTGACCTCCCTCTTTGCTGTAGCTCCGGGAGGCTCAGTCCCAGCATTGCCATCTAGAATTTGGCGGCCGGGACAAACTGTCTATTTTGGACCTATTTCCCAACATCGTATCAATAATGATACGATGTTGTGAAACAACCTTAAAATAAATATATTTTTTGTATATTTTTTTATGACAGCCTTTGCCGAATTTAACCTGCTGCTAATCAGGAACACGCTTCCATGTAAAATCAGCTTTTGCCTTTATGTGTAGGCCTACAGAGATTTATAAAAAAAATTAAAAAAAATAAAGATTTATTATTGCCTTTTTGCCTTTATTGATAGATTTTTTTAAGTGAATATAGACAGGAAAGAGGAAGAGAGAGGGGAGAGACACTCAGCAAAGGTCGTCGGGAAAGGGACTCGCCGCGACGCGCTGTCAGGCTGCTTATGAGCCTAGGTGTCCGGACTGCAAGCCCAGCAATTCGGGCCCACAGATTTATTTTTTACCACGGTCGTGTTGACATTAAGCTAGCCATTGTAGTAACATACTCTACCATAAAGATGGTTTAAAATAACACTTTATGCATTAAAATATAAGTCACGGTTTGTAGCTTTAAAAAGAAAACATACATTCCTCTCACCCAACTTCTATATGTCAGGAGGCTCCAGAAGATTCCTTTGTTCCTTTAATCTGTTTCAGTTCACAACATCCACCATCAGAATATCTTCTTAATTTCCAGTGTTGGCTATAGTTTAAAAAGAGTGTCTTAACAAACACTCTTTCACACCCAAAATGGAACCCCCACAGCCTCACTTCCTGGAACGTTTGCTGTTCCTGATACCTCACTTCCTGGAACGTTTCTACCAGTGATCACTTCCTGGAACTTTTACTACATGTGCTGCTTTTTCCCCACAGCCCCCTCTATGAGATGAACCCTGACAACCGAGAATGAATGGATATGTTCATCAAAACAAAACTACACCATTTTCCCCCCTGTAGGCTACACTTCATTTAGGTGTTAAATATTCAACCATATTTTTAACCAATATGTTCCCTTTGTTATCACCAAGTATGTTATGTGTCTTAAAATACCCAACCCTTTCCTTGTGTGGCAGCGTCACATTGGGATGGTCAAGTGCTGCTGGAAATGTATATTTCATGTACAGTAATGAGCATTTCATGTCATTACAGTGTTTGTTGATTGGGAAAGAATGATGAAAAATAAATGCTGCACGGTATTGGCGCTCGAGGCAACAACACGACGTCAGAAACTATATTTATTAAAGCTAAAATACATACGTAAATAAATAGATTTCCTGTACATTTCCGGTGCCTACGTCATTTCGGTGCAAGTGTCATGGGCCAACATTTTTTTTTTATTTCATAGTGTTTAGAGAAGTTGTAAAAAAAAAAAAAAAAACATTTATGTGGAATGTTTTTTGTGAACAGTGAAAAATTATATAAAAAATTACTCTTGCTTAAAGGTAGGGTAAGTGATTTGCGTTGGTTAAAATAATTGTTAAATAGCTCTATATTCTGATAGTACTCATTGCTATAGAGTGTTTGTTCAGTATTAGGAGTCTCCTTGTCTCTCCACCTCTTTATTAAACAGAAAATGCATTTTCGTTTCAGTTTCAGTTTCATTTCCAATTTTATCCAACCAGGACAGAGAACTCAATCAGGATACAGATTAAACAAGTGAAATTGGAAGTGATGACACTAAGAAATGAGCATGCAAAATTGGAAGTGGAACACTATACAAATTAAGCTTAAAAATGGGTACTTTCTCCTGATTGGCTGAGATTTTGACACCTACCGAAAAATGTATTTTCTGTTTATTAAAGAGCTGGAGAGACAGGGAGACATCTGTTACTGAAAAAACACTCTATAGCAATGATTACTATCAGAATATAGCATTTTAACCTTTTAACAAAATACTTTTTGTTTTAACCAAAAAATATCACTTTGAAAATGTTACACAGTAAAAAAAAAAGAAAAAGAAAATAATAAAAAGCCAATACGATTCCTGCAGGAGAATCTCTCCCAATACGAAGCAATAAAAAAGGGATTGGATTGGACAAGTTTCTTTCAGCACAATACTACAAGTGTGTCTATCTTCCACAAAAAAGTGAACTTTGCCATTTCAAGAGATATTGCAGACATGTACGGGAGATATGTTATCACTATCAGCACCCTTAATAACAACCTAATCACTTCATATCAATATACAGTATATGCACATCAGATGGAACTGTGTTCCATGAAATTACTAATCACATATACTAATCACTAATTGTTGCATACCTACAGTAGTGATGGGGGAGATTTTAATACCATAATGGATCAAGTAATATACAAATTGCACTCAGTTATAAGCTGAGGACATCATAAAGCAGAACTCTATCTAAACTTTGATGAAAGATCAAGCACTTGTGGCTATATGGGGCCAATAGCGTTGGGTAAGATAATAAGATAATAGGGTATCCCAGGGTATTTGAAAATAGCAATGGTGTCCATTTCATTATTGTCATTAAATGCTATCATGTGGTGGTACAATGCACATTACATAGTCTTCCGTTGAAGCTAGTCTCAACAATTTAAAGTTAATAATAATAATGAATGAATGAATGATGGCCAACCACAAACTATATCAACTATATACTATTCTGCCATTTCCAAAGCCTGGTGATATCTACAGTACAAGCAAGTTAACAAACTCATAAATAACTTTCTGTGGAACGCACTCTTCTGGGCACAAACAAACAAACACACACACAATCACATGCAAATAGTAAAAGTGCACTGTGTGTGCGCTTCCGAACCACACAACTGCTGGGTTGCACAATAACACAGGGCAATCCACAACCACACAGTGGTCTATTACTTTATTATTATTAGTTTGTTCATTATGATAATGTTAAATTACTGCCATTTTGGGTCTGTTTCATTCTATAGCGTACAGTACAGTGCACGTACAGCACAGTATAGCATTATTGTTAATGATTTATGACTCCATTCTTACACATTGGAACATATGAATACAAAATTAATTCCTGTGCTATTGCTGGTATTGAATATACATACATAAGGTATCTGCATACATGGTTTGGCTAATTGCACATTCTCTTTGTTATACTGATGTTATTATTGCTGCTATTATCCAAAAAAAAATCAAGCTTGAACTTATCTTTATTATTATTATAACTTTATCATCGCTATTGTTGTTATGTTGATGTTGCATGGTATTTTGCAGACCTCACACATTTGCATTTTGGTGCTTGTGTACCTGTATGTGAAGTGACAAATAAATCTTGATTCTTGAATTTTTAAGTCATTAGTTAAGTAACTAAACTAATGTAGTATTATTATTAGTAGTATTATCTATTAACTATAAGGCACCGTTTTAAATCATTAACCAACTAACCACAAACATTTCACAAGTCATTAATAACTCTAACAGTTTGTGAATGATATATTAATTATGTATAAAGGAATAGTTAATGCTACCCACTCTTCTAGTTATCGTTTTTGACAACCAAGGACTTAAAGCTGCCAACCAAACACGACACCACCATGAAGTACCCTCACTTTTATAGGAGAGAACAAGAGCAAGGGTCTCTTTTACTCTGCGGAACTTTGGATCGCTTACCTTGAAATTTAACCCTTTGTTTACAAGAATAAACTATACATATGAAAGAGCCCAAACTATTAGGTCCTGAACACCGCCACCTCCTCCTCCTCCTCCTCTACCCTCCATCCTCCGCCTGTTCCTGAACTTAGACCCAGGGTCTGAATGAGAACCAGATGTGTCAGGAGCCAAGAGAGGAGGCTCTAGTTCCAAAACCCCGAGAACAAACCCGAAAATCTCCAAACTTGGATCTCTCTGGACCCTGGGATACTTCATGGCATCCTGGGAAAGAGAGAGAGAGAGCGAGAGAGAGAGAGGATGGGGGAGGGGGGGGGGTGAGGGTGGGGGCATTCAGAGGCAAAATGAAGCAGAAACCACTAGACAGACAAAAACAAGATAGACAGAGACACAGAATGACAGACAAAGACTGACACGCAGGAAAATAAAGTTGGGAGAGAGAGTGACAAAGAAAGAGAGAGAGACAGAAGAGAGAGAGGTGTGTGTGTGTGTGTGTGTGTGTGTGTGTGTGTGTGTGTGTGTGTGTGTGTGTGTGTGTGTGTGTGTGTGTGTGTGTGTGTGTGTGTGTGTGTGTGCGTGCGTGTGCGTATATGCGTCCGTGTGTGTGTGTGTGTGTGTGTGTGTGTGTGTGTGTGTGTGTGTGTGTGTGTGTGTGTGTGTGTGTGTGTGTGTGTGTGTGTGTGTGTGTGTGTGTGTGTGTGCGTGCGTGTGCGTGTGCGTGTGCGTGTGCGTGTGCGTGCGCGTGTAATCTGGCCAGAGAGAGAGAGGACCGCACAACTCCCGAGAGGCTTATCTTGGTTAGATCCCGTTGCTGCTATATGGAAAGTCTCAATCCAGTCGACCACAACACTGCTCCCATATACAGTAGAACCCCCACCCACCTCAACAGTGAGTGACCTGGATTTGACTGGCGGCTGTCTGCAGTCTCCGCCCATAGTGAGGTCCCTTGCCAGTGGGCTGTTACGACGGATGACCACATTCGTTCCAGTTCAATAAGTAAGGACCCCTGTAACCGTTCTTTACACCTCGGAATCAATTTAGTACGTAGAGAGGATGAACTATTGTTAATTATTGATATTAACTGTATACATATACTATACTATACTATACTATACTATACTATACTATATGTTTAGCTATCTGGGGCCCATGTGTCATGAAATTCAAAGCATAAATGAGGATATTTAAGCAATATTCAATTTTATATTTCCAACAGCAATGGTAAACAGTATAATTCTGAACATTAACCTGAACCCCAAACCCACATACCTATTCTGGGGGGAACATTCGCCAAAAATCGCAAATCTACAAGCTTGTACATTGCCTATTTTTGGCAAAGAGATGGTGTAGACGGAAAAAAGCGGTCTCAGTACAGTTCAACTCAAGTTTGTTTCACTGAGACTATAGAGAGTGTGAGACATTTATAAATTAACACTCTGCATTTTGCAGCATAGGCATATTCCAGTGATAGTGTATTGGCGGGGGGAGGGGTGGTGGGTATCTCCATCCTACTACAGTACTGTACTTGTCAACACAGACATCTCAAGGGAAGCGTTCGAGACATCAAAAAGGTTTTTCCGCGTTCAAAGCTTGTCAGGATGTCATTAGGCATTATGTCTACATACTTCACCTATCAACGAGATCACTTCCTGGTGTCACGGAGCGTTCCATCTTCTAAAGATCTCATAAGAGTCTTTATGGGCTTTGTGTAAAGGCTGCCGTAACCTAATGGATCATTTAGGGAGGCAAAGGTCTCGCTCGGTCTCCTGGAAAGGGTACGAACGAACACGCACCGTATTCAACAGGAGCATGTCAGATATTCTGACAAAGTGGTCCCTGGCTTCTGGGCCTGGGATGGAGTGACAGGTTTAGCTGGCGGGTGTTTACATTGGAAATATACAGTGTGTGTGTGTGTGTGTGTGTGTGTGTGTGTGTGTGTGTGTGTGTGTGTGTGTGTGTGTGTGTGTGTGTGTGTGTGTGTGTGTGTGTGTGTGTGTGTGTGTGTGTATATATAGGTACTGTATATGTGTATGCCTTTATGACACATTCTATCCAGATACTATATTATCCTCCATCCATTTTTTGCATACTACCCATTGCTTCTAATGAGATCTTTACCTCTCTTTCTAACCTGTACTATTGGCTACTTCATTTCATTCATGTATTTTTGTCTTTTTTTTATGACATCCAGCATTATCATTATTATTATTTTGTTATTAGATGGTAAATGTTGTTAGCATGGTCTGTGGAAATTATTTTTGGGGTCCTTTATGCCTTTATGGGGAAATGTGGAGAGAAATAACGAGTGACACACAGCAAAGGCCATCGGGATCGGGAATCGAACCCGCGACACGCTGTCAAGCCACACTGAGCCAATAGGTGCCTGGACCACTACACCAGCGGTCCAGGCCCAAGTAATCCCTCTTGAATCTCTTGAATCTAACCTTTAATTCTGGATGGAACCACAGCACCCAGCAAAAGATGGAACAAATATGACTCTGACTCCAGAATGTTTTCTATTTAAACTTGGAAGGTTTTTAGAGGCTAGAGGATATAAATGAAGTTAAAGGAACAGAACAGTCCAACACTAGTTCTGGACCTTAGAAAAACCTCTAGTCAGACACTCGGGTAGCGCAGTGGTAAAGTGCCTGCCCACTGGCACTTTACCACTGATTGTGTGGCGCATCCGGCTTTGTCAAGCGTGTATACGCAAACACAATTGGCCCGTGTTTGGGGGGAGGGAAGCTGGGTGGGGAGGGTGATATTTGTCACTGCACGTAATCCTACGGGCTGGGGGCGGCACCTGTCAGCAGGGAGTGTTGGGTGGGAGGAGTAAGACGAAGGCTTAATATCCTCCCGGTGGGGCTCCTCACTGGCAGGTGAGTGATACAACAGCAGTGACAACACACAAATGTGTGTGGAGGAATTAACTGGCATAACGACTAAATTGGGGAGAAAGAAAAGGGGGTTTCAAAAGGCACAAAAACAAAACCTCAAGTCCCTAGTCCGCCTCTCTGACCGAGCGCTAAACTGATTCACCCCAGGAAGACTAGCGGTGCTTTGGGGCAGAGCTAATGGGGATCCTAACAAATAAACATTCCAAAATGACAAATCCACCACCTTGAAAATGAGACGCCTAATTTGTCCAAATGAAGCTGGCACATTGTGGAACATTATTCAGGTTATTAGATAAAACTAGACCATATTTATCTATAACCATTGCTCTATAAAAAGTAACACATCAGATCATATTATATACGGTAAATCATATACTGAGCCATTCTGAAAACTTTTCCTCACAGAAAGGGCACATACAGTAAAGGACATATAGGGCATAGTGAAATGAAATACCTCTGTCAGTGTAAAATCCTCATGTGAACAGATTTTTTTATGGGTCATCCGTACCATCCTAGTGAGTTATATGGGCAAAACATATAGGAACAGTAGGAACCTTTTGACTGGTTGATGAAATAATTTATAAGTTAAGTGACTGATTGTCAATTCATTTTGGTGTTTACACTAGGCAATATTCTCTATTCACAATTAATATGTGTTCAGAGAACATAACAGTGTATCTTCTATTTATCATGATTGTACAGTATAGTATATATTTTACAGATTGCACACATCTGTCTGCCAGTTACGATTCATTCTTGTAAGCCAATGTCATGTAGTTTTGTCACAGTAAATTTTCCTGGTGTGTACCCGACAGGCTATTGGCACGCTGTCACAGAGAACATGGTTCCACACAACTTCAATATAATAACAACTAAAAGGGCTCCCAACGCAATGGTGTTAAGAGTGTGCAGGGGTTCAATGAGTGTCTGTGCTTGTGCGTGTGCGTGTGCGTGTGCGTGTGCGTGTGCGTGTGCGTGTGCGTGTGTGTGTGCGTGCGTGCGTGCGTGCCTTTCAACTACAAGCTTCATGACTTTATGACTAATTCCTATTTATATTTTCAGTACAAAAAATGTTTTAGAATTGTGCAGTTGAATCATAGAATCATTGTTAATTAACCACATGAACCCTAGCATTCCTATTCTCGGGATGTCATAATAGGAAAATAGTTGCACATCTTCAAGCTCACTAGTTAGTAGATTGTCTATTTTCAGTGAAGAGATTTGGGGGGGGGGGGGGGGGGGGGTGGCAAGCCAAGTATAGACCACTGGGGGACACTAGTCCATGAAGTATAGTATATAGAAGTGGTTCCCATCCTTTTCTGGATCAGGGCCCACATGAAAATCTGGAAAGTGTTTGCGGCCCACAAAGAGCATTTTTATTTTAATGATCAATAAATCGATAGTGTTCCGTTTGGCTCAAGATAGTGGGGGTCCCTGCTTCATCTCTCTCAGCTAAGGGATCCGTGGCCTGAAAAACATTGACTCTAGACCCCTGGTCTAGAGGGTTTAAGTGATTAAACCTATCCTGCCCCCCCCCCCTTAAAGGAGTAGTTCACCCACGGTCATCAAATTATTGGCTTAGGAATGCGACAAAAACAAAAAAAAATCTCTAAATTCAAGGCTTCATGGGCTGTGTAATTGATTAAAAATAAGTTACTTTTTGGGTGAACTACTCCTTTAATATGGATACTGGGGTTCAAGTGGTTAAGTGGTTAACTGACATGCATCTCAAATTGTGCAGCACATCTCAGTGTGAGCAGATGTTTACAGCCATCCATGCGCTGCTGCTGCTGCTGCATGCCTTGATCTCCACTGTTGCAGGTCTAAATGTCTAGCCCCCTCAGAAATAAAATGTCCATCCTCTTTGACCCTTTCATTGTGAGTTACTGGCACGAAGGGCCATTTAATTACATCAAAAACTTATCACTCAATTTTTAATTACACTGCCTCTTATCACTGATTCATTTATGGCTTAGTGCCATCTAGAGGACGATTTGGGTGCAACCTGAAGCAACGACTGTCATGTCATTAAATATTGTGACGATTTGCCTCTGAAACAGCTAGAATGACAGCTTACACAACCATGAATCATGAATCAAGGCTGCTTACAATCTAGGTTGCGTGGGATGGTTTCACATGGTTTATGACCTAAACATCCTATTTATCAAAAGGGGAAAAAGAGGAGGCTGATAAATTTGTCCTTTAAATATTTTATAAAAGTCATGAAAGGATGACTGAAGTGGTTTCAGTCCTGGTGGAATGTAATTTTTAAGTGTCTATGCTGAAAAGCACATGGGCTTGCTGCTCTCTGGCATTAAATTGACATTAAGTATGTCTCATAAAGGAGAAAGCATCCGCTTCAACAGTTAGTATCTCAATCTCTGTCTGATTTAGTTGACGTGTCTGTTGACCACCGTGATGCATGCGTTTTACTATGCGTTGCTGTCGGGCATAAACCTTGTTAACACTTTTCATTGGTTGAATATTTATTAAACCCGCAGACAGACTTAACCACTTTAAACCTAGTGTCCCTATTTGGGTACGTCATGGGCGAACATTTAAACTTCTTTTTAAAATATATAATTTGTCAAATGTGATGCGTTGTGAATTTGTAGATCGGCTATGTTTGTTACTTTTTCGCGACACTGTCATACGACTAAGTATGAAATGGGGCACTGTTTTACTATAAGATGAAATATGGAGATACAAGGTGTCTGCCTGATAGCAACATATGGTATTTGAGGAGTTGAGAATGTATACATGTAGCCATGATAAATCCCTTTTTCCTGGTGCTAAACTACAGTTGCATTTTGGCACCATCAACAGGAGAGACTGTTTGGATAAATCAGATTCAGGGACTGCATGCGCTGTATTATTTGTGTTGTTAATTAATTAAGCCAGGTAAAATACAGGATAAGTGCAAGAATAGGGGAGCCGTTAAATGATTACCGGTGCTATAAAATCCTTAATTTATCCATTTGTACAAATGTAACCAAATGGACCCTTAAGGGTCATGAAGACTAAAGGCAATATGTCACCCTTCTACAAGGGCTACAACTGTATACAGTGCTAAAGCAGAATAAATACAGGATAAATGCACACAAAAGGATGGCTTTAAAAATGGCAACCACAAGCCAATGGATTCATCATGTCTCCGACTCGTCTTTCTGTGTCTGTTGTGTCTGAAGTGTCTGTTGTTTTAGATCCTGTGGTTAAGAAAACAGCAGCTTCAGCTCCAAGGGGGCAGGCAGCCAGGAAGTCAAGTAAGAGGCGTCTCCCCTGCTTTGGGGAGACTTTTACTCACACGCAACACATGTGGAGGCTGGTCATGGGGAGGTAGAGGGGTTCCTCCCTTGCAGGTCATGTTACCCGGAGCAGCCAGGGGCTAACCACTACCATCTGGCTCGCTCCCTCCGTGTTTCACTGCTTCTTGCTGGATTCAATGGTTTCCACATGGCACCCCGCCATCTCAGACATAACCCCTTTAAAATATTCACTATACGTCCGTATGGACACGCGCACACGCACGCCCACACACACACACGGATAAGCATGTTTGTGCACATGCACTCACTAGACACACTGTACACAATCATATACTCAATCATATACTACAGTATGCAGACAATGCAAACATCTATGTATGACCATGTGCAGTAAGCACACACACACACACACACACACACACACACACACACACACACACACACACACACACACACACACACACACACACACAGACGCTTGTACTTGACCTCCATGCACACACACACAGACAAGTGCATGGATGCTGTTCACAAACACTCATGCTGCATGTATTGTATACACACACACATTATGCAAACACGTGAAGTGCACGCTCATATACAGACGTGCACACTAACAACCAGGGTTTGAGGGGGATGGGAGGAGCAGAGAGGAGGGGTTCTTTAATCAGGAAATTCACCTCCAGGGGGGTTTGTGTACAGAACAAGAGAACACTCTTCTCTCTGCCTCACAGCAGACAATTCATCTGTGACGCCATACTCGTGTCAATAAACCTAATGCTACATCACGTTTACTATGGGGTAGCTCCATCTGTTATGAGGGCACACGTGTAAGGATGCAAAATCACAACAGTGCTTGAGATCATATCTATTCATTTGTCCTTGAGGGGGTCAGAACACTGGTTCTCAGTGGTCTTTGAGGGGGTTCCAGGGGGGTCCCCAGAAACAGTCCGAACACCCTATTAAATTGTTTTGGCTATTGGAAAATAGCCAACCTACGGTACTTGTAGATTGGCTATTTTTGAAAAATGTTCTCTTATGGGGGTCCCTGGCACAAAATCTTTTCTGGTCTGGAGCCAAAAACTGTCTACCCACCTACTAATACCCACGCATCTCCAGTATGACTACAAAAAAAAAGTGCTATTAAGCCCAGCCTACACATAACACAAAACAATAGCATCAGTGTCACCTGGGTGACATGCTATCTTGCAACACCTAACATGCGATAATCTTTGATCAGCTCAAACCCTTACAGCGATAAACACAGCGGGGGATCCCCATGGGCAATCACTCTAACGTTGGCATCATGGGAGCTAATGTATGCGCTGGCGTCTTGAATGCGCCGCAGGGCCTCACACACACACACACACACTAGACTAGATGAATTGCAATGCCACCAAGTATAAATACACATCATCCACAGTAAGCCAGACCGCTCCTATTAATCCTCGCTGTAGTGATTTATTGCAGTGGGCTCCTCAACGGCCCACCCCATACCGTGGCCAGCCAGGAGAAATTGCAGAGTTTAAGACGGAGACCCAGTAATTGTTCTATGGTCTATTTATGTGCATTGCTAAGTGTGAATATATGAGTCAGCAACAAGAAGTTTTCATGCAGTGCGGAAGAGGCTGTAAACATATACGTTACCTGCTATAATCAAACTGCTAAATTTATGTTTTTTTTGGGGGGTGGGGGGTTGCCCCCCTTCTCGCTTTTGAAGGTTTGTAATTTGCCAAGGTGAGTGGCCTGGATGCAAAGCAATCTTCTGTGTTCTGTGCTGAGGAATCAGAATGTTACAGTGTTTGCAGGTAGGTAGGTGTTACGGGTCTTGCCATGTGCATGACAGTACCCATTCAGTTCCAAGAATGAACTCATCCATTTGATTAACAGAGTGGTTCTTGTTAAAAAAAATTATATTGGCTCCATGTCATTGAGGGTTATGAATGAGTGCCATCTGGTGGGGGGATAAGATATGACGGCTTCACATAAATCACATAAATGGAGATGCGATAAATTGGGTGTAATTTGTATGTAGTTTACATATGGGATCTATATATCTAAAATAAATAGTTTTCATATGAATAATTTAGTAATGATAATAAGTATATAGTAGATTGTATTTGAACTCCATATGCCTCTTTTTCTTATTTGCTTTAGTGTCCTCAGAATTAGGTTTAGTTACTTGTATTACTTGTACAGTATTTTATAGTCTTATGCTGGCAATACAGTTTATAGATTGTTCCATATAGACTAACCATAAATCCACAGCTTTGATTCCTGCAACACCAATTGTGTCCATCAACAGCTGTGCGTTCCACAACATACAGAATCTGTGGAAAATAGAGTAGAAAAAAAGTCTCATCAAGTTTCCAAATTCAAAGCTTAATACAACATATATTTCTTTATTTTGATGATTTATTACTGTAAATGTGATACAAATACAGAAAGATTACTAATAATGACACTAACTAGACAAGGCACGATCATCTCGTTGACACACAAACACACAGAACTAAGACAGGGGCACTTGAACTAGTGTACCAAACAACATAGTATACAATGAGGCCAATTCACTCTGGAACAGATTGTCCGTAAGTTAGAAGACAGCGGCTTATTTCAACATTGGGTTCCTTTCACAGTAGGAGAGGCGCTAAACATGAAACAATACAAACATACAATTACACAGACACATGTTACATACATAATGTACTACTTCTGTACATATGGAAAACTACAGGCACAATATTGTTCTAAGGGTTTTTTTCTCGTGGGTTTTATGTGTATTAAGGCTTCCCACCACTCTCAAACTATGAAATGTCACAACCGAATAAATAAATGATATTATTCCGTGTTTCATTCATATAAAAGAATAAACACTAAATCACCCCACTTAGGATTGGTTTATGTGTGTTTCTGTAATGTATCTAGATTTACTTTAACACTCACCAGGTAATTTAGTCAAGTATGTTTCAACTGAATAGTTTAAAAAAAGCTATTGTAAACCACAGCTAGATGGCACTGTGGTTGGGAAGGAAACCAATTAGACCCTGGCAACTACCGCCCTATTTCTATTCTAAGCTCCATCTCGAAAGTCATGGAAAAAATAGTCTATGAACAGGTCGACAAGTATCTTGCCGAGAAAAATCTAATCTACAAATTCCAATCTGGCTTCAGAACAAACCACTCCACTGACACATGCCTTCTCTATTTGAACGACTCTATCAAACAAGAGATTGAAAAGGGCAAATATTGCGGCATGGTCATGCTGGACCTCCAGAAGGCTTTTGACACCGTTAATCACCCGATTATGATCAATAAGCTCAGAGCAATAGGTTTTGATGACACGTCAGTGAACTGGATGAGATCCTACCTGGAAGGGAGGGAGCAAGTGGTGGAAGTAAACGGCACCCAGTCCCCCCCCCTCCCAGTGACTTGTGGTGTTCCCCAAGGAAGTATACTAGGACCCTTACTGTTCCTGATATATGTGAATGACATGTCGTCAGCCTGCGACTGCAACCTGTTCCTGTTCGCAGATGACTCGGCCCTGCTAGTCTCGGACAGGGACAGGCTGCAGGTTGAGAAAACTCTCAGCTCTGAACTCAACAAGATCTGCATCTGGCTCTCCGACAACAAGCTCTCATTACACCTGGGCAAAACGGAATGCATCCTCTTTGGGTCCACTCCTAACCTCAGAAAGGCAGAGAGCTTCACGATCAAAGCGGGTGATGATATCATCAAAAGAAAAAACGAAATTACCTACCTGGGCTCTATCTTGGAGGCTGACCTCTCTGGTGACAAAAATGCTGAAAAAACGATCAAAACGGTCCACAAAAAAACACGCTTTTTGCGGAGTATTGATCGTAAAGTCAGTAAGAAGACTCTGAAGACTCTTGCAGTGGCCCTCATACAGGGTCATTACGATTATGCATGTACTTCATGGTATCACAACACCACCAAGGCCTTAAAAACAAGGCTCCAAACATCCCAAAACAAACTAGTAAGGCTACTTCTTGGCCTCAACTACAAAATCCATCTAACCCCTGATCATTTTGATAAGATTGGATGGCTTAGGGTTGCGGACAGAGTACAGCAACTTGCTATGGGCCTGGTCTTCAAGATATATCACAACATTGGGATCCCCCTGTATTTGTCAAAATACTTCCAAAATGTTAATGATGTCCACAATCACAATACCAGAGGCAGCTCCACAAACCTTGTCCAACCCTTTTTTGGCTCAACAAAGGGAAGTAACTCATTCTCATGCTATTCATCAAAAATGTGGAACGCCCTACCAAAAGGAGTAAAGGAGTGTAAAACCCTACTCTCTTTCAAAACAGCCCTAAAGATACACCTTCAGGAGGCTGCAATTGGAAAATGGCCCCTGTCTAAGTCCTAACCTAACCTACCCCCCTACCCCCCCCCCCCTCTCTCCTTCTCCTTTTGTACATATTTCTCACCCTTCATACCAGTAACCTGTAAACTGATTGTATGACATTCTATAGTAGTTGTGTATATCTGTCTGTCTCTTATATGTCATCATGATTTGTGTGCATGGGGAACTCATTTGAAACAAGCTCTGTGCTTTTATGAGTCTTCCAGTTTAGTAGACCTTGTATTGTGAATTTGTACTTCCATGTACTGTTGTTCTCATGTCTTACTAAATAAAGTACATCAATCAATCAACTGTGAGGCTGCTTTTGTAAGGAGATGATTCCCCTGCATCCCCGTTCTCTGTCACCCCCCTGTCCCACCCCCTAGGCTAGATACTTTGTTAAATGACCATGTTATACAGCAAATCTTCTGTTGAAAATATGTTGTTCTTGTCATACGACACTGTCGTTCAACAAAGTGTAAATTTGCCTTAACCCATTAAATCCGGGGGACGCATCTCTGTCATTTTAGATTTCTTTGGTTATTCAAAAATAGTAGATATACAAGCTCATAGCGAGGCACCGAGTGCCGTGCTATGAGCTTGTAGATCTGCTATTTTTTTTAAATCATTAACATTTGTGAAAATATTTGAATTTTTATTTTTTTTTAAGCGGACATTTGTAACTCAAATCTTTGTTCCAAGATTTGCAAAAATGTTCAGGATTTTTTTTAAAAAGCACTATGAGCCTGTATATCTGCTATTTTTGAATAGACCAAAGAAATCTTAAAAGGACACAAATGGTGCTGTTCCGGTCTTAAAGGGTTAAATCACCATCTCACCTCCTTCCCTCCTATACCTCACCTCAATATCTCCTTGCCTCCTTTTCTCTCTCCTTCCACTTCTCTCTCCTTCTCTCAGCCTCTTGTTTCCCTGCCTCCTTCTCCTCGTTTCTCCTTCTCTATGTTTTCCTCAGCCTGCCTCACCGCCCCCCCCCCCCCCCCCCCCCCTTCTCCACCTCCCATCTCCATAGAGGTGTGTGTGTTGTTTACTGTGTGGCCACACATTTGGTCTCTCCTCCAGAGGTCAAAAGCTGCATCAGGCTGCCGGAGGCTGGCCGGTTCCTCCCACAAGCCCAGTCGAAGAACATCCTGGAGCGAGAGAGTAAAATAAAGTAAAATAAATACAAAAGGAAAACTAGATCTAGATTCACAACCGAGCTGTTCTTGGTTTCCAAACGCTGCATACACAAAACATTGTTTTTTTTAGAAATGATAAATGAAATTTTATAAAGTGATGGTAAATGTTTTACAGGAAAAATATGACGCAGTATTTAACTGAATGCTTATAAAGATTTTTTTTTTGTGAGAAACAGGTTAAACCCCTCTTCCAACATGTCGCTCAACCTCATCTCATCATCATCATCAAGAACTCCCTCCAGATTGCATCCATCTCTTTTCTCCGGGATTATCACACTGGATCAGATCTAATCTAATCTAATCTGCCGCCCCCACGCGCGCACGCACGCACACACACACACACACACACACACACACACACACACACACACACACACACACACACACACACACACACACACACACACACACACACACACACACACACACACACACACACACACACACACACACACAGAGAGAGAGAGAGAGAGAGAGAGAGAGAGAGAGTTCTGGTTTCTAAACTGACAAGAAGTCAACAGGGAATCTACTGTATGTCTCAATGTACCATCTTACTCTAGTATGGCATTAATTCAGACTCCCACGTTTGCTGTCGTAATTCTAATCAGTCGGGGAAATCCAGAAGACACGACATCTCCTGAGTCCTGACACAATTAATTATATTTGATTTAATGGTTTGAACATGATGTACCTGATATTGTCACTTTGTTGTTTCCAATACAAGTCAGCGTGCCTGTTAATTGTAATTGATAATTATTCATAATTGTCTTAAGACTTTATATTATGATCACAGCTGGCTCCTAATCCAGTTGGAAATTGGTGTTGTTTTGTGTCATGCGTCGTCAAAGCCACAATGTATTACTTAAGCGGATAACATAAATAGTCAAATTAATATCATCAGTGTGTAGTAAAGAGATACAATAGATAAGAAGCAGATCATTTGTTTGCTTATAACTGAACATAGAGACAGATAGAGACAAACCGAGCATCCTGTGTGGATCCATTTTGCCATCTTGTGGTGAATTAGTGACATTTCACTTCCTTCACATGTTTGTGTTGTATTGTATTATGTTTTTAGTCACATATTAAAATGATTTCAGCAGAAGGTATGATCAGCCATTATTCTAATAGTAATTGATAACTGATCTATACTGATCAAATGATACGTAGGCATTGTCCAATATAAAGCATGGTAGACATATTGTGCTGAGCATGATATTATAAGGCCATTCAAATTGGTCAGCCATGTTATAACTTGCAAATTAAGCTGCTAATTTGAGACTCAAAATATGAACGCCCAGCCTGGGCAGAACTATTCTGAAACACCAGCGATGTAACAGCGATGACATCAACACTCACTCTACGATGTACTCCAATGGGGTCCAGGAACCGAAGTCTGCGTCAGGCATGAATTTCCTGTTCATCGGCGTATCCAAGGTAACCCTGTCAAATGAAGCCAGATGACAATCAGGGAGCAGCTCTGGCTAAGCAGAGAGGAGAGGAGAGGAGGAGAGAAACAGTTGCAGACTGCAGCATTTCACACTGTGTAATAATAGGTACCTTGCATAATAAAATGAATGCATTATGTTTTGACTCAGAGACATTTATGATTAGAATTGCGTGGCTTGAAGAAGCATGAAGGACAATAAAAAGCATTAAGAAACTAGTATTTAACAGTAAACATATTTTTTGTAATGGTGTATAAGCTATAACAAACATACATACATACATACATACATACATACATACATACATACATACATACATACATACATACATACATACATACATACATACATACATACATACATACATACATACATACATACATACATACATACATACATACATACATACATACATACATACATACATACATACATACATACATACATACATAAATACATACATACATACATACATACATACATACATACATACATACATACATACATACATACATACATACTTATTGTAAGTCGCTTTGGATTAAAGCGTCTGCTAAATGACTGTAATGTAAGACATACGTACATACTGCATTTTGGCTGTTTTACACAATAATCAAACCTACAACTTCAAACATCAAACATTTTCTATCACAATGTGAAAAGAATAACTGGACTACTGCTCTGCTGAAGCAGTGGAGAAGGGTTTGCTGTTGCAGAAATGCAAGTCATGGGGCTAATGCTGACCAGATGTGACAGCTAGCTGGAGGGGTGGACTCCATTCAGCCTCTGATTGCTAGAAACACGACCGAGTACAGCACTGGAAGATACACCCCCGAAAAATACTCCAAAACTACATTCTCATGATGACAATGCAGAAATACCAGTCAACATTAAAGGGATAGTTCACCCCCAAAATGACTTTTTTTCTATCAATTACTCACCCCATGGAGACTTGAATTCATGGATATTTACCAGTCCGCTGGTAATCAAATTATTGGCTTAGGAATGCGACAAAAACAAAAAAATATCCACAAATTCAAGTAATCAGTAAGGCTATGATATAATATTAATTAAAGTCAGCCACGTGAAAGAGACAGTGTGCAACCCACAAGTGATTCAATATTCCCCTACAAACTCTTCTGCCTGATTTGTGTTTCTTAACCAGCAGTAGCAAATGCACGTTTTACATTATACATGATCGTTCTATAGGGACACATGTTGCATCTAATATTAAGGCACTGTGGTTTTGATCTTTGCACACTTTACTATAGACCCCTTAACAGACAACGTCACACTGATAAGAACCATGCGCGCGCAGGCCGGCACCAAATGAAAAAGATGTCTTGCATGTGCAAACTTACTTGGACAACAAAGCATGTTGTGATAAGAATAGTGCTCTGATCAGAATATGTTTTACCTATGCTGCATATAGCATGCAAGCAGTACTCACGGTAGTATCGCCACAGCGGTGGCCCCAGAGGGAAGACCACTGTCCTCTCCAGCTAGACTCTGACACAGCTGATGCACAGCAGCTTTAGCCATGCCATAGCCCACCATGCCTAAGGATACAAAACACAATACAACGTACAATGTCAAATCTTATCGTTCTGAGGGAAACTCGGCTTCCAGAAGCGACAGAAAACAGTGAGCACCATTCACAGCCGTGGACAACATGCAACATTACCAAATGTGAATAATGACCCCTTTGAATTGGTCACAGGGGTGGGGAGAGAGGTGGCTAAAATATTTGCTGAATTTTTTATCAATCATACAAAACACCTGCCTTTCACCATACCACATTTCACTGTTACACGTATGATGGCTTGGACAGACAGGATACATTATCTTGTAGAATGTTAATCAGTATTTGTATGTTATTTGTGCCCTTTATTAGACATTGAATCAAAATCAGCAACTCTTAATTGGCCAGTTCAAACAAGGAATTTGTTTTAGTGACAGCTGAACGTTAAACATTTAACCAACAAAGTACGTGGATTAACAGGAACCACACGTGCAACAAGATATTGCAGAACATCCATCCAGACAGTAGACTACAGTAGACAGCAGACAATACTCTTAGCTTAAAATAAGACATACGATAACACGTGTAGATCAGATTAGAAGTGTGTAGTAGATTAAATTAGATTAGCTCTGATTAATTAGCTAGGGTGAAAACAAACCCTGCTGCTTGTTCTCTCGTATTTAATGTTTGTCTATGCTTTACACACCAATTTATTCCAGAGCCCCAGGCTTGGCTTAATTGTTGAATGTTTTGTAGTTAAAAGCATCTGGAATCAATAAGTGGCCATTTTCCATTTAAACAGGGTTTGAAAAGAATGCAAAGATTTTCTCCCTCTGCCAATCACATGACAGACATGCCAAGCAACCTTTGAAGAATTGACCAATGGGGGAAAGGGGTGGTGTGTTTTCCTCAGGTTTTTTGCTTTTTTGCCACACAAAAAAAGTGGAGAGTGCTAGGGTTCCCAAGGAGGCAAACAAACAATTGAGGAGGGAGACCACCACTGTACAATGCAAAATTATAGTTTTAATGCATTCAAACAGCACTTTTTTTCAACTTTTGTTTAGGCAAACACATAATTGGCTTAAAATCTTACAGACAGTACAAGAACTCTTCCTCAGGACGCAATGGTAAGCATGTGAAATCATGTCAAAGGGGTCACATCATGATCACTTAAATACAGGCAGGTGTGGTAAGGGTGTGGTCTGTGATAAATACATCAGTCAAGATTGAAACCAAAAACTAATCAGTGGGGTTGCGTGAGTCAATATACACATGCACACACACATATACAGTAAACACACACATGCATACATATACACAAACATACCTGCAAACATGTACCACATACACATTGTTCGTTTGCCTAAACAAAAGCTGTTTGAAAGCATTAAAACTATTGTTTTGGATTGTACAGTGGTCTCCCTCCTCGATAGTTTTTATTTTCTTTTTTTATATACGTATAAAATCAGTGAAGAGGAAGGAATGATAAAAGACACATTAACACAAGGACAGTTAACCACTTTCAACCTGGCGTCCGTATTTTGGGCATTCAAAATTGCAAGATTTTTTTAACAATTCATGGATATTTTTTAGTTTTTGTCACATTCCTAAGCCAATAATTTGATGACCAGCGGACCGGTAGGCAGCGGTTCCGGTAGGAGATACAAAGGAGACTCTTTGTGTCTCCTACCGGAACCGCTGCTGGTCATTACAAAAAGTAATTTTGGGGATGAACTATCCCTTTAAGTGCTTAAATAAACCTGAAACTGACATTTGTATTGCAGTCTGTTCATCGCTGCCAGTTCTTGGGCAGACTTGATTTGGACTCATTCCGTTTCGATTGTACACAGCCAGCGAGGTATTTTCTTTTTTTGTGCAAAAACAATATATGTTTTTGTCATGTTTCTATCGTTTATATGCAGTCAGTATGTCAGCCAGCCAGCAGTCAGTCAGCAGTCACATCAGTATGAAGAACTACTCGTTTTGACTGGAAGGAATCATGTTCTGGTTTAGGTTACACTTAATGCTGCAAACCTCTTGTCCCTGTGTTTTAGGTCTGAAAGTATGGTCCGTGCGGGGGGGAACTTTAATTTTAAAACAATTGTACTGTTTACTTTTTCCTTGGAGTGGAAAATGTGTTTAATATTCAGGGTAAAGTGTATTTTCCATTATCATGCTCATCCATTACTAACTGACTGTCCCTTTGAAAATCAATAAAAACAACTGGTACTATGTACCAAAAATGTTGGAACCCAGCTCACATACTATAGGCTTCAAGGGGACCATTCTGAGGTTCAAGCTGAATTCCACATCATACATATTAGGCTAAGGTCACAAGGTCACTCACATGGTTTGTTAACCCTCACTTGACTTCAAAACTTTCAAATCTCCTTTTCCAATAAGACACAGCTCTACCATTATCCTGCAGAGTAAAATCCTGTGTTGGAAATTTCTCAGAGCATGGCGACTCTGATCCTTACTTGCTGTTGTTTGCAATGTCTTGATGAATGAGGCTGATTCTATTGTTGCGCTAACTCTACGTCACTCAGCTAAATGCCAAAACAATGTAAATGTGAAAAAGTTATGTGTGTGTGTGTGTGTGTGTGTGTGTGTGTGTGTGTGTGTGTGTGTGTGTGTGTGTGTGTGTGTGTGTGTGTGTGTGTGTGTGTGTGTGTGTGTGTGTGTGTTGGTGTGTGTATATATATACACTGCTCAAAAAGATTAAGGGAACACTATGATCTCTTAATTCTTTTGAGCAGTTTTCGTTAGCATTATGTACACAGTTCATGAAAAAAACTCAAAATAATGAAGGGATCAAAGTGTTCCCTTTATTTTTTTGAGCAGTATATATATATATATATATATATATATATTTATTATTATTATATATAATTATTTTTAATCACAGTTTAAGTCAATCTATGTTGCCCTAATTCAGTCGGTATCTGTCAACGCAATCTCCTCCCCTGCTTTCCTCAGCACAGATGATCAGGTCATTAGATCAACATTGTTGTTTGCTCAACATGTTTGATCAAAGCCTACAAAGGGGAGGATCAGTACAGAATAGCACTGTCTGTCCACGTGCTTCTCTACAATGTCTGTTGGGACACGTTTAGGGCTTTTTCAATATTTGTCTCTCAACGTTGCCTCGTGTGACCTGGTATTAAAGCAGAATTTGCCTACATGAATTTGGGGTAAATGAATACACAAATAATTAACACGTTTCAATGCAAATATATTAAAAAACATATTCCAAAACAATCAGTCCTGGTAATGGTGCAGGTGTTCCTACTTCTATGTAATGTCCAGACAGTTCCCTAACCTGGTTCAACTTCTGTTAATCAGTATACCCACATCAGGGTGAGGTACTGGGCTGGAAAAGTCACAATAAGATCAAGCCAGTACACCTACCACACCATTTACTCTATATGCAGACTATGCACCTTTTCATTTACTGACATTGCCTTGATCCCATCGGGTCAGAGCACAAAGTGTTTGCCCCTTTGTACTGTGAAGATTCACATGACATCAAAACATCGCTACATGGAAGTGTACACATGGAGTGGGAGCTCTGCAATCCCCTGACGACAGCTGCTCTCCATTTGAACAAAGCACCGCACCGTGTCCTTTAACCGGGTCCACATGTGAGAAGGATAATGTGGTGAATCCACTAGAACTGCTGAGTCACCCTCTGCTCAGGTCCGACAGCCAATGGGATTGTCTGCTGTGCTGCGACTGCTGAGCGATAGGGTTTGTATTGTATTGTCGTATACTGTATTGTTCGATCTAAGCACATCATCAGGGTTTATAGCCAATATGGTTAGCCTGGCCTTGGTCTGTATCCCACCCCACCCCAATTCGCCCCTCATGTGCTGCAGTATATTTGTGTGTTGTGTGTTCTGTCTTATAAATTTGCATTGTGCATGTGGTGTGTACGTTAGGTGTTTTTGCTACGAAGCACAATGAGTTTGCTGAGTATATTAAATGTGCAAAACACATAAGCACGTCACATGGATAGGATTGGTTACGAGGGGGGGTGGGACCATCACATGAGTCCACACCACAGCAGCCTGAGTGCAGCAGGGAATCAAATCAGAAGGTTTATATCACATGACTACAATGGTCAAGAACGCAATATAGAATATAAACATTATGACTTCAATTAATGTTGAAATCATAACTCTCATAGGTCTGTGCTTTGACAGAGTCAGTCTCAACTAAATCGTATTACAGCGAGTTGCAAGTTAAACTGCAAGTTAAACTGTAGCAATGGATTACTCTTGAGGTAAGGCATGTTGGATGCAAGCTGGTCAGGTGACACTTTTTTCGGACAAGGCACTGTGCTCCTGTTACGCTCTCTATACACAGCAAAGTCCTCATCATAGTTTAACTCTAAGTAAGGATGCATTTGGGTCAACGTTTACACTCTCAGAGTTAAACTAACACTGGGGATTTTTCTGTGAACAAGGCTAGGAGGCCCACATTACACAACCACCAGGGAATCATCAGCATCAGTTTTTTGTCAAAGTGTCTTGTGTTCTTCCTAATTGTCTGGAACAATTTCCCATGCTACTAATGAGTATGTCAATGGCTATTACCTGCTCCAAGTGGGCAGACCACTTGCCTTTGTATTTGTTTTTTCTTTTTCTATATTGAACTCGACAATAGGAAACTTCAGAGGAAGAGGACACAGGATGAACCCATATACTCCACAATGCTTCAATAGTCAGTGAGCGCTCAAGTGTTTTTGATCATCTCTCCTGATGTTGTTTGTGGATTTGGCAATGGACGTGTACCACTGTCTGTCAAATTATCAAAAGCTGGTGGTGTCTACTCTGCACAGTGGCTCAGGCAGGTAACCACTTAACCACTTAAATCCTATCTACTTCGTTGACTGGAGTCCCCCAGGGGTCTATACTTGGCCGGAATGGCCGCCTAATTTTTCCCCCTCAACACCAAATGTCTTTGCCGTTACCGCACATACAGTAGCTGGCCCCGGCTATGTGCCAACGTGCCCATGAGCAAGACACTTAACCCCTAATTGCTCCCCCCATGAGCGCTCATCAAAACCATCTGAGCAGCCATCAGCTGGGTGAAGCTGAAAACTGATTAACAAGGTTTCCCTAATAGTAAGACTAGAAACGTCATCATATGGATAATAGTCGGCAATATCATGTACAGACAGTACATGTGCACGCATGCATACACATTCTTTTGATATAATAGCTGCACCCTGGTCACCGTGACCAGTGACATTTAAACAAATTTGCTTTAGCCTGGCATTGCCAGACAGACTGATCACGTAGGATCACTAACACGATCGTGGGGAACGTGTTAGTGATCCCACGTGATCAGTCCGGCAATGCCGGACTCCATTTGCTTGTCCTTACCACTTGTGCCAGCGAGGGACGCCTTAGCCCCGGGTAAAGTCAACAGACCTCCAGGCTTCAGGTGGAGAGCAGCTAGATGGCTGGAGACGGTGCAAGTCCACACACTCTGTTTCCACATCATGTCTGTGTTCTTGTAGAAGTCTAATGGGGACACACACGTGAAATGTGTTTAGTACAGTTTAATATGGCTGCAAATAGGGGTGTAACAGTTAATCGAACAAATCGATTTAATCAATAAAATACAAAAATACTAAATTGATTTTAATAACAATAATCAATTTTGGGGGGACATTTTTTTATCTACAAGCTCTAATAGGTTTGCTATTTTATATACAATAATATAAAATAGGGTTTAAGTGGTTTAATAGGGTTTTATGGGTCAGACCAATCAATTTAGTCAATTATAAACAAAATATATGCTTCTCGATTATTCGATTCATCGAACCAGTAATCGATAGAATAATGGCTAATAAAATAATTGATGAATAAAGGCACGTGCATCACGCTCTGACCTTTGGAACTGAAGTTTCCTCCAGCCCAGCCTCCAGCCACACACAAGATGGCATCCACTTTCTGTTGCCCTAGCAACTGGGCCACATCTGCTGTCACCTACAGACACCAACACATTTCATCATTAGCCAATAGCCATAAAGAATAATAAATATGCAGGACTCCAAACTGGACTTGAAAATTACGTAGCCTATAAAACCTATGAATTGCAATTCACCTCAGGCAATTGTCAATGTAAAAATAGGCATACCAAGATGTAGGATTGTCCAGCATAATATTTATGGACTGTCATACAACCTATACGAGCCAATTAACACTATACAAGGAAAAACCTACCTGTCCCGCCTGCTCTGTGAAGCATTCAGACAACTTGACCAGCACATTTTCATCTGCGTCCTCGTTGGCATTGATGTCGATGCTAGCAACCCACTATTCAGTAAACAGAGACAGAGTGGGGTAAATAAATAGTGTAATTACAAATTAAAATAAGAGCTTGAAGCTTTACGCATCTTTCGAGTATAGCCAAACAAGCAATAAAAAAGGACCTATACTGAAGCACTGTACGTTTGTTAGTGACTCACCCATCCTTTGGATTTGAAATGCTGAACAAGTTTAGAACCCAGCGCTCCTCTTCCACCGTAGACGATAACTCGCTTCTCAGACATGCTTTCCTCTGACGAGCGCTCTGAGCAATAGCTGCTGTTCCAGCTCAAAACAGCAGATAAGTGGGACAGAGAGAGGGGGCGGGGGGAGAGAGAGGGGGGGGGAGAGGGGGAGAGGGGGGGGAGAGGGGGGGGAGGGGGGGAGAGAGAGAGAGAGAGAGAGAGAGAGAGAGAGAGAGAGAGAGAGAGCAACAGGTTGGCTTTTGCCTTTTGCTGTAGCCATACACTGTAAAAATTAAATAAAATAAATACATGAATCAGCAAACATGGCAGGTCTGAGGAGAAAAGGAGATATACCTGAAGTTACAAAAAGTTATAGGCCTAAGATAGAGAACTATAGCAGCATATAACGAGGAGGAAATGGAGATAAAAGGTGATGGAGATGACGGAAGAGCATGGACGAATAAGAGAGAAACATCTGAGTAAACACGTCTCAGGGCATCTAAAAGGAAGTGGCACAAAACTCCTCTATACTTCTCCTGCTCATTAATATTCACTGTTAATGCTAAGTCCTATTTCTACTATATTAAGATTCAGTCCTCTGCTTCTAACCCAGTAGGCTAAGCTCTTTTCCACCTTCTCGTCTCTCCTTAACCATTCCACCGGCACAGGTACCAGGTACCCCCCCCCCCCATCCCTTTCTGCTGAGGCTTTCTACACCTACTTTGATAAGAAGGGCCAATGTTCCAAGTGATCTAGACTCCTCTACATCTAAACTTCAACTTGCACTCTGCAAGAAAACCAATGTCAACTCCGTAATACACAGGTTTAGCTGTATCCTAAGGTCCCCTGTCTCACCTCCTGGTTTAAAAAGGCAGGAAAGCTGTGGAAGCTCTGGAAAGCTTTTTATTTGTTGATAAATGCACTAAATAATATTACTATCTGGTGTGTCCCAACCATAACATATCAACTCCGTCAGTCCTTCTAATAGTTCAGTACAACTTGCATATTGTGTATGTGTATAGCCTAGTTGTTTCTTCAGTGGGTTAGATAAAATGGTTGCCTCTCTTTCCACCAGAAAACACCATGTGTCAACCATTGTTTCTTATGATAATTATATTTTGTTGTCAAGAATTCAATATAGGCTATACTGTATATGTTTTTTTGTACAACTCAAATATTTGTAATAAACTATTATGACAAGTGAGTGAGGTGTCATGCCTGCATACTCATTCATTGCGACTCACCAACAGACCATGTCCCTTGAGAGCAATATAGAATATCCATTTCCAGTGAAGGTTATTTCCAAATGTTATCATACACATACTGTATGAATGGACTGGAAAGAATCATGGAAAAATGCTTCCTTTGTACTAAGGAAGTCTGAGTGATTTTTTTTCATCACTATTTTTGAATTCATTTAATTATTTATGTTGTAGTCGTTTTTAACTTTTGTATAATAATAAAACCCATTAGACATACATTACATAATCCCAATTCCTTATGAATTTATATTGAGACTATAATTCTCAAAGTTGGTGGACTTCTAATGATGAAGGGATTGAAAATTTGCTTATCCTAGCCTACAAGAGATTCAGATTCATAGGGATGTCTTTAAAAAGTAAAGGCTGTGAATTTCGCGCCACTATGACTTTAATTCTAACCTCTGGAACTTCACTCGTTATTATTCCCACAGTTCCACCTTGTGGAAGAAATGAGTAATTACAGTTTGTAGGGAAATATTATGTACATAATTGTTTTTATAGGTGAGACAATATATTTGATAGTAAATAACATAAATTGCCCTCGTGGAGATTTTAGAGAAACCTTTAAAGCAGGTCTTTGTCTTTGTGAATGAGTATTGTAAATATGGATTCAACTTTTAATATACTAGAGCAAAACATCAAAACCTACTCCCACTCATGTATACTCAATCTGTCACCCATAGTGTGGCTGTTCTAGTCTATGCAGCTATTCAATGAGGTCATACCAAAACCTCAATAATGCCCCATTATTGCAGAACCACATACTGTAGGCTATCTGTGCATGGACATCGACATGAATCAAATGTTACAAATATATTAAAAAGGAACAACCTGATTTTATCACGCACCCAGGCTACTACTGATGTGAGAACGAATTGACATAAACATGAGTATGATTATCAGTACTGTTATGACATGATTCAACATGAAATAAAATAGAATCTCTAACAAAATGCTTTTGATGATGGCGATGAGCATCTTCTCAGTTTTAAATTGAAAGGATACTCCTGAAACATTCCCTGTGGATTTTTTTTTAATATAACCAATCCCAAAAGTTTCCTGAAAGATGATGTACATGTACTACATTCACAACCAAAATTTGTCTGTGGCAAACAATTTGATATCCTAGGTCCAGGGTGGGCATCTACTGTAGATCTACAAGCTTGTTCCCAAAAGGTTGCCCGTCTCTGCTTGGATTCTTTTTATTTATTTGACAGAATAGCAGTCATATTTATTTACCCTTTGTTTGACTGATTTTGCTTGTACTGTATTATTCTAATTATCATCACATGCAAAATGATGGGTTAATTGCCCAGCAGTCGTACCTTACATTTCCAATTGCTTCAAGCTAGCATGATCAAAATCATACTACAGTGAGTTACTTATTTCTAGGCAGCTGGCAGTCAGTGACCTTTTTGCTTCATATATGACAGACCGTTTCTGCCTGAATTTGAGATTTTCTAAACTAAAATGAGTAATAAACTACTGCTCAAGTAATAAAGGGTAACTGAGACCCATATATTTTCAGTCACCCAAACAATCTTGTAACATCTCCGATCAATTTAGTCATCCAAAGTAAGTTAAGCTCTAAAACATTGATGTATTACTTACATGCTCAAATCCCTGGAAACATGCAAAATACTACAATGATGTGGCTTAACCCATTATAAAGCATCTGTCATTTTAGCTATATATATATATATATATATATATATATATATATATATATATATATATATATATCTCTCTCTCTCTCAACATAAGTTTTTCAGAAAACTCTTGATTTGGAAGGCATATCGTTGCCATCGGGTAGAAACCTCTTACCTCCATATTCTAACTTTCACACAACAGTGGCACACTCAAAATAAGCAGATTCACAAGCTCGAAATGCAGCGCAAAGAGATGTGTTTTGAGCTTGTAGATCTGCTCCTTTTGCAGTTTTGGAATTTAAATCCTGAAAAGTAGCAGTTTTGGACATGAGGTTTCCACCCGACAGAACTTGTAGAATCGGTCTCCGGTCTTAATGGGTTAAAATTCCAAAAACGTACACTTTAACCTCTTAACCGTCGTGTTAATTGTCAGTTCACATGCCAAAAAAATCTTCAAACTACACTGCTTCCACTGTGGGACTGTATGCTACTCTCCAAATACAAAAGCTTGCTGGAGTAGATGTATATACGCTGTCAGGTGTAACCATTACTTTGTGCAGAGCACTTCGGGAGTTGTCATCACGGACCTATCCTTAGTCACGAGACAGGAAGAGGTTCATAGCCAGCTACTACAAGTCGGATCATGGCGCTTGATTATGACCCCTGTGATAGTTGAGAGAGGACATGAATACTCACCTCTAGTCCATGTTGACAGACATTTGGCTAGATCCCCATGCTACTTTACAACTGGTGTGATCATGTGTCGTGTTTCATCACACTCTGAGCAGGACAGTCCAGACATGTCGACAGACACTCAAATGTCACCTAGCACGTAGTGCCATCCTTTACAGTCGATTACATTCTGAGAACATATGAATATCAAAGCGTGATTCCTTGCTCGACAGAAGTCCTATGACTGTTAAAAATCACTTTACTGAAAACGGGTGTCACTCAGGCGGGCATATAGCACACCACCAGCTCAAGGTTAAAGTCCTTTCTTAATCACACCAGATTAAAGTCAGAGCAGGAGATAAAAGTATATTTAGAAATGTGGAACCACCCACAGCAGCGCAGGCAGGCAATCCTGGACGGTCTCTGCTGCACATTATTCACGCCACTATTCTATTCAACTTCTTACATGCACAATGATTGATGTTAAAGACAAAAAGCTCCTCAAACTAGCAAAGATGCATACCAATTTTCTGCAAGGACCACTTGGTTGCAAGTCAACAGCATTTGAACCTTGCAGCTGATATGGGCTCATGCCCCAAAACAAGGAGCAACTCCTTAGCTCGAGTCATTTTAAGAAAGAAATGAAAGTTTGCCTCATTAAGAAACTAGGCTGAAGAAGCCAGGAATAAGTAAGTGTGGCAAAATGCCACCCAGTGCAGCAATGCCCATGTAGTCACCTGGATTTGAAACCAAATTTTTAACACTCAGCAACACTGACTGCGCACACAGTGAAAACACTACCCAATGCATCCAGCAGAAGTCTAATGGGTTTCAGTTAGGGCTACTCTGCTACACACTTAAAAACAAAAGTGCTACAGGCAGGAGATTCACTCAGTAGGTTGCTTTTATTTATTAACTTTTTCCTGACAAGGTTCCTGTGTTAAGGGAATGACATTCTGGTGAGGGGCAACAACAAAATAAACAAAAACATGGGCCAAGAAACTAATTCAAAACAGATTCCCCGGAACAACTAGTAATAATATACTAGCTGGTCCCTATAAATATTGCAGCATTTTAAGTCCTTCCAAATGTACAAGGTATGTTACAGTTAGACAACATGAACAGTGGACATACAAAATAATTTAGAGGACTTTCTTCAGCTCGTCGTACAAGACCAGCACAAAAGCACCGCCCATGCCTCTGAGCACATTAGACCAGGCTCCCTTGAAGAAAGCCTTGCTACCCTCTTCACGTGCAATCTTCCTCCAGCAGTCCATGGTGCCACTGTACATGATGTCCGCTGAGGGGTTAGAAAAGACAAAGACACGTCACACCTCCTCCAACCTCACATGGTTTTATAAATTTAAAAAAGCTCAACCATATGTTTCAGAGCCAACTTTTACACACACATCTAAGCCCAGAAGTTGGGCAGGTGCTGAACAAAAAAAAACAAGACAGCTTAGAATAGCCAAAAGAAAGGCTTGCACACCGTTGGGCTCAGGTTTCCAAAGAATGTATTGCACACACAAACTGCCTGTGTACATAGGCACTTTGTGGGTGCAATAAATTCTTTGGAAACTGGAGCCAAACTTTGCGTGAGCATTTTGTCTTTTCTAGTCAGATTTAACTTACCTCCTTTGCGTCCGGACTGCATCATCATACGACGGCGGACGGTATCGAAGGGGTAGGAAACGAAACCGGCACATGCAGTCACAGTCTGAGCAATCGCCCAGCTGACAACAATGTGTGTGTTCTTGGGATCTGGCAGCATGCCTGCAGAAAAATGACGCAAGAGGATTAAAGCAGTTCTCAAGAATTCACAAAGAAAGCACCCAAACCCTACTGTACATCTTGCCAATAAATAACTTGAACTTACCCTTGGCTGTGTCATAAACACCAAAGTAGGCAGCTCTGTAGATGATGATACCCTGCACAGACACACTGAAGCCCTGGTACAGGCCCTTGAAGCCATCAGACTTGAAGATCTTCACCAAGCAGTCGTTGAGGCCTTTGAATTCACGTGCTCCGCTTTTGCCAACGTCAGCGGCCAGGCGCGTTCTGGCGAAATCAAGGGGGTAGACAAAGCAGAGGGAGGTGGCACCAGCAGCACCACCGGAAGCCAGGTTGCCGGCGAAGTACCTCCAGAACTGCTTGTGCTTGTCCACGCCATCAAGGAAAATGTTCTTGTACTTATCCTTGAACGCAAAGTTGAGAGCCTGGGTAGGGAAATATCTGATGACGTTAGCCAGGTTTCCTCTCCAGAATGATAGGAAGCCCTGTTCCTTTGGGAGACGAACGAATGTGTCAACGATGCCCTTGTACTGCTTGTCAACTGAGATCTGTTTGCTGGCATGTTGTACCTGTAATAAAAGCAAAAGTATTTTTCAGCATTAGTCATTTTTTTTACAACTGGGCTGTTTCAACCAGCCTAGTATTCAAGGGTCATAGATTTTTTTATCACATTTTAGGAATCACAATTCAAACCTCAACATTAGAAGTTTGAACTGTGACAACTCCCAAAATATAACAATTTAAATATGATGGGTCAAAGCAATTCTTATAGACAGTTGTGTGGTGTAAGGCTGTCTGGAAGACTCAAGTTTTGGCCTACTACTACTACTAAACGTTCATGGCATCCATTCACCAATTCACAGCCCCACCTCCTACTTGTGATTTGAGCCTGGCTGCACCATGCATAGATTACACAGACTTTGCCCCTCTACAAACTGGCAAACTTTCAAACAACATGGAGACTTGCTGCTACCACTTTGACCTTGGTCATTTGACACAATCAATGCGAAAAAAATACTATTAGTCAACACTACTGCTCATTATTGGCCTGTTTTTTATACATCTTTAAAAAATGTTTGCCCTTCTTTTTAAATTATCCTTTTCTGTGTTAGGTATATGAAATGTGCTATAGCCTACAAATAAGTGGTTGATTACAGTCACTTTTAAGACCACCACAACAGACAGGTGTCAATTATTATCAAATTACAGCCCAGGTGCTGCTAATTGACTGCTCATGCCAATTAACTGCAGGGGCAAGAAAAGTTTGACTGCCCCCCTTGCCTACTAACCAATGGTGTAAAGTAACCAAGTACATTTACTCAAGTACTTGAGGTATTTTTACTTTACTAGAGTATTTCCAATTTTAGGTGCCTTTACTTCTACTCCATTACAATTTGAAAACTTCAGTTACTTTGTAGATTACGATGTTATGAGCTTGTAGATCTGCCATTTTCAAAAGATTTGTATGCATTTTATACATTTGGAAACTTGTGAAATAGGACAGTCTGTATAATGAGTAGTTTTACTTTAAGTATATTTTGATACCAATACCTTTGCTTCTAACAGTATTTCTAAAATGTAGTATTGATACTATTACTTAAGCAAAACATGCGAGTACTTTTTCCACCACTGCTACTAACCTGGAGAAGAAGCTTCACCCTCTCAATGGGAGCAACAGCTGTTTTGGAGATGGCAGCGGAAATACCACCAGCCAAGAAGTCCTTGGCGAAAGAAACGACCGTCTCATTCATTTTCAGATGTTGTCAAAACCGAAAAGGAGAAGAAGATGTTGTCAAGTGTCTTCCCGTTCAACCGAAGGACTCACGACCGGTGGGGTATGCCGACAGAGGTGAAGTGAACTCTGCCAACTTTGACAGAGGGTTTTAAGCAGTCTGGACTCGAGGAAAAAAACGTCAGCCTCACACTCAAATTTAATTGGCGCAGCTGGTGACTCTCAAACGCAATTGGTGCAGCTGGTGAAGTTGTGGGCGGGGATAATGTGTCCTTGGGACTCCGATTTGGCGTCTTCCTCATGACTCTCAAGTCAGGCAAATAATAGCAAATTTGGGATTGGCAATTGCCGCCCCACACAACCTATTCATACTTGTTTTGCGGTTTGAGAATTGGAGGATACCATTATATTAAATATTTGGGTTTATTTATGTCATGTTCTGAACTGGATCAATCAAGGTCATGTCAAATAAATGTCAGCTTTATGCAGCTGAGCCCCCAAGGGTCCCAGAGACCTAGTAAGGAAAGGTCATGCTCCAGTTAATGTGAGATGACCTCCAATCTTCAGTTTCTCACAATTGGTAGGCCAAATCATGACTTAATCAAATTGTACATGCTGAAATGAACAGACTAATCAAAGCTAAGAACCCAATTAACCTGTGAAAAATATTTAACCTGTCACATATTTTGAGAGGTGTAAAAGCAAAAATGCATTTGAACCATTGTACAGTTGGAAATGCAACACTAGTGTACAGTACTTCAGATAGGATTAGTTAGGATTAGTGACTTTGAACAGGTGTAAAATGTTGGATCATAGGTGTCAGACAAATGATTTGGGGGTAAATGCTATGGTGGTATGAGTACTGCTGTCGGGCAGAACCCTTGTAACTCCCATATTTCAACTTTTACATGTTTTTTAGTAAATTAATGCCCTAGCTACTTCATCATACAAGTGTGTCACACAAAATAAGTGAAAATAGCAGATCTACAAGCTCACAATGTGCAACACGTTGAGAGCTTGTACATCTGCTATTTTCACTATTTTAAAACGTTTTTAAAACAATAAAAAAAGAACGGTATTGGTATTTGGCAACAAAATTATAGTCTTAGTGACCATGGACCCAAGAAAACAAGTCTCACAACAATGCAATGCGATGGTTTATTAGAACCCCACAATGCTATTTTGACAGGCAAGAATCAATGTAACATATTGAAATGTATTTTTCACCAGCATGATGATCTTTTTAAAACAACACATAACAATTTCAGTGTTTGTACAGGTGAAACATGAAGCAGCAACATGAAATGTGAACAATTACTGTTCTACATTCGTTCATTCATTTTAACATCAGCCTGAATGTCAGGCTACTAATGTTAGGGAGCCTAACAGCCTAACACATGTTACAGTATTTTAGTAATATAAATAAAGTATGCACACCGGTTCTCATCTCCACTTTTTTTTATCGCTACTCAACATTCCGATCACAAGATATTTTCCTGTTGAAGATCTTGTGATCGAAACATTGAATAGCAGAAATAAAAAGTGGAGCTGTGAACTGGTGTGCAGACTTTATTTATTTTACTGTTGAACTGGTGTTTGTCCAGCACCTTGACTTTAGATTGATATGTTTTTCTAGCCTACTGCATTATAACCTCATAAAATTATCAGTCTCCTCTTCTGGATTAAGGCTACGTTGTGCTATTCTAAAAACTCTACAAAAATATAAAATAATAATAACACCCAAGGCACATTACAACCATGTAGCAAACCATGTTACTATGGTTAAAATACAAATAGTAGTTACAGACATATTAAGAAAAATAAGAAAAAATAATACATTAAAGTTTGTGCTTTGTACCATGTAGGGCCATGGTCAGACCAAGATTATTAATACATGGAGACATAATACTGTCAGAAGAATAACTGTTGTGATAGAGGTAGAGCTTTGATGATAGAAAAACATGATAGTAGTCAACAACATCATTGCCATGAACACATGAAAGCCGAAATTCAGGAGAATAGGATTATGACTGACACTAGCTTCTGCCATAGAAGCTAGTAAAGATTCAAGGCCCATTTGGCCAGTCCATGTCTTTAAAAATATTCACCAGTGAGGTGAGGAGTACGTTTATTCCGTAGAAGACTGATTTCTCGCGCCGTGTCACCAAGATGACTCCTGTGTCCGAAAGCTCCTGTTTTTCACATAGCGCTTCCCCTCTTCCAACTCGTAAGGCCTCAGGCTTTGGTCTACCCCTGGTTTGCGTTTGTAGCTCAGCGGCGAAACAATGTACCCGTTGCGGTAAAGGCACACCTGCTTGCACATCTCAAAGCAGGTAAAGAGAAGGCCAGAGTAGGGAACAATCTGTGAAGGAAGGGTAGACATTAGAACACTGTTTCCCAAACACTGGGTCGGGACACATTTGTGGGTCGCAGACCCTTGTTTTTTATTTCCTACATTTTGTTTTTAATTATAGTTATTTAAATTTTTCATGAATTCATTAATTCAAACATTTTTCAAAATAATTTCATGACAAGAAATTCCATATTTAGGGAGAAAAAAATACTTGAAGTAGTGAAGATAGCAGCTCTACAACCTCACAACGCAGCGCAAATTGATGAGACGCGTTGTTGTGAGCTTGTACATCTGCTATTTTCACTAGTTGGGGTCCATACAACTGCCATCAAATGACATTTGGAGGTGGAATAACAGAACAGAGCATGCTATACCAGTCCAGAAATAGATAGCTTGTGGCATACCTGTATGAATTACACGTAGAGCATTGCTTTCCAAACCCCTTCCCCACACCCACATGTCTAATTTATACTCAATTGCCTTGTCTCTTGGCTAAAATACATTTCAAGCTAACAATGCGACGCCCCTTGAACTCAGCTAAACGTGTCATTCAGCTGAGTTTGCTGTCTGGAACAGAGGTTGTAATTATTTAAAGGACAACTTAGTTTTTTTACAACCAAGGTTTATGTTTTAGATTGTAATTAAAGTAAATAAAAGATGAGAGTTAACAGTGGGCGGGGGCATTCTGTCTGGTGGCTAAATATGTCTTTTTTTACAAAATAACCCAGCGTTTCTTTATTATTATTTACAGTAGCTCTTCTAGACCCCAATAACTTACATCTGGCCATCAAAGACCACAGGACCTTTTTTATTGAGTAAAAAAAGCATATTTAGGCACCGGACAGAATGGCACCGGACAGAATGCCGCCGCCCACTGTAAAAAATATCGCGAAAATTGCTAAAACTATAGAAAGCAGTAAATGAAAAAACAGACAAAGTACGATTTTGATGCATGTGTTGTCCCTGCGCTTTCATTGTATATCAGTTCCTTTTCGCTTGTGTGTAACATATGACAAAGCTTGAGCCGAGTCATAAGACGTCAAGCTCACACTAATGATATGAACAGCCATGGGTATAGTGGTGTCTTGCTTAACATGAATAAACAAACAACGTACAGTGTAGCAATTTATAGCTAAAATATACCGTAAGTCAAGCCGTACCTTTATTGCATTGGCAGTAAAGCCACTCCAAAGTGCAAAGATGCCCTTGTTTTTTATCACCTGTCTAAAACAGTCCATCATTCCTCTGAAATGGACATCAACCCCACCTAAATGGGGCAGCCGGGCACTCTGCGCCTGAGAAGAGAATAAAAGTGAGTCAGTAAAGTGTCATGAGGTATCTAATAAACCAAATTCCAATAAGGTGGCACATTAAAAGAAGACAGATTAAATAAGTATAGTGGGATTCATGGCAGATGTGATCGTGACAAACTCGGTGTATTACATCAATGCCATGAAGGAAAATGTAAGTTTCTGGCTCCAGTAATGCAAAAGTTAATATGTGCTTTTAACAACAGGAAGATACCATGATTATTGTTTTCTTTTTCTATTTTTATGTGGGTAGATCTAACAATATAACTTAAGAACATTCAAATTTGTGATAGTTATGAACCACCACAAAGAGAATACAAAATATTTCAATGGATAATGATGACCACCAGTGGCCTAATAGCCTAGCATATTACACTCTGCTAAGGAATGGGTAATATTCGTAGCGCCGAATAGAATAGAATAGATTAGAAATGGGGGGGCAGAACAGATAAAAACTGGTATCACATGACTTTTTTTTGCTGGAAATAGCATCATTCTGTTACTGAGTTTTACAATCACACTGTATGACCTTTTGTTAAGCATAGCTACAAACACCACAGATAAATGAATCAGTCTTAAAATTAACAATCACTTAAAGGAAGAACACGGTCAGTCGTGGGTCTTCGCCAAGGAACACCAAAGTTTAGAGAGGAATGCTAAGCAAACGAATCAGTTAAACAATACCTAGGTTAATGTACTAACTTCTACAAAGATTGCGTTTCTATTGTCTATTTCTTCTCACTGACACTTAACTCTGACCCCTTGATGACAGAGGAACTGTGGATAAGGCTATAAGTTATATAGATATGAGTGAATGTATCATTGTAGTAACTATCATATCTGAAAGTAGTTTTGTTATTTGATATACTGGAAACAAGTGACTCCAAACTAGCCGACCGTGTGATAGTTACTGGCTATCTATAGCTTCAGAAGACCAAAGAGTACATTTGCATTCTCAGCTGCTATTGAACCTTGTGGTACTGTAGCTAATAATAGGCTGATAAAACCGGATGTAGTATTCTGCCCTTTGAAGACCTATTGTTCCCCATGTGTGCTGTCAGTGAGTACAGACGAGGACACAACAGAATACATTTTAACCAGTGCTTATCGAGGGAGGACTCGCTGTGCATGCAAATTCTTCATCAGTAACACCTTGCATTATACTCCCACGGGTGCGTGTGTGTGTGTGTGTGTGTGTGTGCTGGTGCTACATACATATATATACTGTATATAGCATGCACGAGAAATATGACACTGATCCACCAAGTAGTTTGTAAGATTAGCTGCGGGAAGACAGACGCATGCATGCGCGTGTGCAGACACACATTATCTCCTGATGGAGATAATCATTTTCATGGGGTAGTATTCATTACATTTTCTGAAATTGAAACCCATCTAACTTCACTACTTTTCAAAATGTAACCACATTGAGAAATTGGGAAGGTTTCTCTAGGTTTTTCTCTAGGTTTCTTAGTAAACTGGACCTGAGCTAGCCTAAATGCAATGAACAAGATCACTAGTACCAATAGTAAACTTACTTGCATCTTCCTTTTGACAGTTTCAAATGGGTAGGACAAGGTTTGTGCCACTCCCGCAGCAAGACAGCCAATCATAAAGTTCTGGAGTGAAGTTAAACGGACAAGAGGCTGCTGCCACAGCTTATCCAGGTTCATGTAGACAGCACAGCACCCGGCAGAAAACGGGAATGCGCCTGTAGAGAAAGAAAATGCAGGTTGCAAATAAAAGCGATGGAACAGTCAACCTTGAATCAATATTATCTTTATCACCAGTGGTGGAAAGTATCTAAGTACATCTACTCAAGTACTGTACACAAGTACAATTTTGAGGTATTTTCTTACTTTACTTTTTTTCTTTTACTTTACTACTCCACTACATCTCAGAGCCAAATATTGTACTTTTTACTCCACTACAATTATTTGGAAACTTTAGTTACTAGTTACTTTGTATATTTAGATTATCATTATTACACAACATACATCAACCACTTCAGCCCTATATACATTTCGACCATTTGAAAATAGCCGATCTACAAGCTCACAATGCGTCGCGATGCCACGCATTGTGAGCTTGTAGATCTGCTATTTTCAAAAGATTCTTTATACATTTGAAAACTTGAAATAGGACATTCTGCATAATCCGTTCTACTTTAAGTACATTTTAATACCATTTTGATACTTTTGTACGTTTACTCAAGTAAAGAAGAATTACAATTCCGGACTTTTACTTTTAACTGAGTATTTCTACATTGCAGTATTGATAACTTTTACTTAAGTAAAGAAAGTGAGTACTTTTTCCACCACTGGGTACACTGATGCCACAACCTTAGGAGGATCACCATTTGTAAACAAATGCATGTGCAATGTTTACCTAAGACTGTGAGAGAGAAGCCCCTATAAAGTGCCAGAAGTCCTTCGCCCCGGTAGATCTTTGAGAGAGTGTGAACCACGCCAACATATGTGGGCTCCCTGCAGTTCTGAACGATCAGTCTTGTCTCTGCCACCTCCAGAGGGTACGTTGCCAGGGCGGCCGCTATGCCTGCCACACTTCCAGCAAATATGGCCCTCCACTGAGATACGTAGCCCAACTTATCCATGTGCAGGTGGACTATCCTGGAGATGGAAGGAAGAAAATACATAAACACTCAGAAGACGGGAAAGAGACAATCATACAGTCATGTTACAAATGGTGAATGGTGCATTTATATAGTGCCTTACTGCCTTTTTGTACTAAATGTATTACATTGACACACCGATGGCAGAGGAAACCAGGCAAGGCACCAACCTGCTCATCGGGAGCAGTTTGGGGTTCAGTGTCTTGCTCAAGGACACTTTGACAATAACTCAGGGGAAGCCGGGGAACAAACCAGGGAACCTTCCCTTTCCCAAGTGGCCGCTCTACCTCCTGAGCCACTGCCGGCTTTTATGTTTGTGTATGCAATGCATACATCAGTAGCTCTCACAAAATGTAAACAAACACATTGACAATGTCTAAAAAATTGTTGCAATTTTGTGAAAAAATGTTGAGGTTTATTTTAACTGTGTGGCTGATGCTGGCAATAGAAAATGACATGTACAGTAGTGACACTATGGTCCTTTAACAGCTGATCATTGTGTGGTAGTGGGTTGTGGTCGTGGTGTGAAGCGAGGCTATATGGGGGAAGGCCGAGAGGTGGCGCCCGTGCAGCAGTGGAATGTGGAATGTATGGAATGTGTCTCACTATAATGGGCCTGATTTACTTTAAAAAGCCTGGGGCTGATTTTGCTGTTTTCCAGTTCAGATTAAAAAGATTTAGGTGTGTCTGTCAATGTGCTTTGACAATGCAGTTGACTATACTTGCAATTTAAATTGGCACACCCACCACGGCTCTATAGGCATATCTAACACACCCATAATTCATTGTATTAGCTGCATTGCTTACTAGTTTGCCATGTTTTAATCTGCTGTGCATAGTTTTTAACCTAAACAAGAGAACAAACTACGAAATCAGCCTAATTTCATGCCTGTGAACAGACCAAGCTGTCTTGTCCTGACATAACTGTGACTATGTCAGGAGTTGAGATCGGGTGACGTCACGTCTCTTGGGTAAAAGTAGCTCCACACACACACACACACACACACACACACACACACACACACACACACACACACACACACACACACACACACACACACACACACACACACACACACACACACACACACACACACACACACACACACACACACACACACACACACACACACACACACACACACACACTGCACAGACTACAGCTGACTGTCAGCTGACTGCCACTGTGTTGCGCCTGCGTGAGACATAACTCCCTTTACTGTTATGAATTATGTATAAAGTTGACTTGTATCCCCTTCCCACCCAAATTAGTGCATAAAATATGCACATTTTATGAAATGTCTCTCTCTCGCTCGCTCACATACATTACTTTCCCTCACTCCATCACCATCTTTCTCTCTCTCGATGTGTGCGGTCAAATCATTTTTTACCGGTTCACACATAATGTATTTTTTTAGGGGCAAAAGGGAGTGAAAAGCTTTTCCTCTTCACGCCACTGATTCAACGTAATGCATCAGGTGTTCGGGCTCCACTAATAAAACCTGACTACCACCAACAGGCACAGACACCTCTTGGTGGCCCAATTGCCCGGAAAAAAAACCTTTGTGTGTTCAGGCCTGTACAGTGAAGCTGACTCCGCAGGATGTGGTGGTAGCGAGAGGTACTATCTGTTTTGTATTGGATGGGGGTCTCGGGCAGGGGGTCAAGAGGTTTGCAGGCTGCAGGGCATCCAGCAGAGAAGATCGGGGGTTTCAGGCATGAGGGTCAGAGGTTTTCCGGCGGGGTATAAGCAGAGAAGATCGGGGGTTTCAGGCATGAGGGTCAGAGGTTTTCCGACGGGACATAAGCAGAGAAGATCGGGGGTTTCAGGCGGGAGGTCAGAGGTTTTCCGGCGGGGCATCAGCACAGAAGGCCGGGGGTTTCAGGCGTCGGCAGGGACTGACAGCAGCAGACTTTCAGGCAGGGAGTCGGCCGGGTCATGACTGGAGATTTTAGGCAGGGATATCAGCAGCGACTCCCAGGGTGGGGGGTGTGGGGTGTGGGGCGTCGGCAGGGACAGCCGAGGGATTCAGGCATGTGTGTGGGTTCGGGGTGGGGTGGTGCCAAACTAAATATTGCTAACTGTACACTAATGAACTTGCCGCAGCTGTTTAATTTCATTATAAAATAAAATAAAATAAAATCATTATTTGTTTGCTGACAATGCATCCAGAAAGCACATTTAGTGCCTTGGGTATCTGAAAAGCAGGATCAACAAAACTAAAAGGTCATTATTATTATTCATTAGTATGCTAATCAACCATCTAATTATATGATCCAGGCCACGTGTGGGATAGATACTCATAAACAGAAGTGCTCTCTCCCTTCAGGAACATTGTGTACAGAACAGAACAATCATTTGCAGAGTGGGTGGGGTGGTGGGTGTTGTTTACTAGGCTACACGTGCTATCTGTTGACGTGGGCTACAGCGAAAACTACTCAATTTATAGCATAGTATCAGATGACAAGTGTTACACCTCATTCTATTATTTATAATCCCTGATTATATAGGCTGTTTACGATCAATAGCTGTCACGCTCTATTCTGCCCTGACACCAAAATCGTCCGAGCACATCCAGCGTTCTGATTGGTCCAAAAGTGAAGGCGTGACACATACCATAAAACAGGAAGTATGTTGTTTTGTACTGTAGCTGTCAGCGGTTGCTAATAATATGAGTTATATAAAGTACATCATACATTTCCCTAGTCCAAATAGGACACAATAACTTAATAAGCATCATGCAGTCGCATGTTCAAAGTGATTTTTCAAACATTATCCACTTTTTCAGCTGACTTTCTAACAACATAAGAATATTAGCTGCAGACAGACTGCAGCTTTCTTTTCCAGTAGATAAACAAACGGTTTGAATGTGTCCCACAGGCTACACATGTTTAATATTTCTATGTATTATGTATTTTTGTATGTATGTATTTTTTTAATAAACGTGGTAATACAGTACAGCTTTCCCTTTTCCAGTGGTTAACAGTTTGAATGTGTCCCCCATGCTACACATTAATATTTATATATATGTTTTAATAAACGTGTCATACAGACCATCACAGTATTACCACGGTTATTAATACATTGAGACTCTCATTCACTTACTTTTTGTACGTTGCCACGTGAACCGCGCTGTAAGGAAACAATCGGAGACAGGAGACCACATTTCCCTTCCACAGTCCTCTGAGTCCCTCGTTCTGGCAGATGAGCACAAAACTCTGCCAAAAGCCCCTCTTGCAGTGAAAGGTGCCCACCTGGCTCTTGATCTTCACCACCTCCAGAGGCGACGTGACGGTTTTGCTGAAGAATCCGGCGAAACCGACGCACAAAAAGCTTTGATAATGTGTCAGTCTGACGTCTTCTGTAACGGTTGCCATTATTATTGTTACTGCTATGGCTGCTGCGCGAAAAAGTGCTTCTTCTTCATCCGAAGGACTGTGATTTGATCGTCTTCTAGGAACGAGCAGGACACAGCGGTTGTTTACCTAAACATCTATCTATATATAGGATTAAGCAGGTATCCGTGTTGTAACTAGTTGAGCCAGCGGCGGTATTATGTGACACTGACGGTTACACAGACAGACACGTCACTGGTCAGTAATGAATATGAAAGAGCACAAGGCGTCAGCAAAAGGGTGATATTCCAGCAACAGACCACTAGATGGTAGTGATAGGTCCACTTTTGGTGGTCGAAACCTTTCTGCATACAATACATGATTGATTGAATTGAAGTGATTGATTGAAGTACTTTGTTTAGAAAGACATGGAAAATGTACATGGAAGTACAGTTAACAATACAAGGTCCTCTAAACTGGATCGCCCATAAAAGCACAACGGCTTATTTCAAATGAGATCCCCACGCACTCAAATCATGATGACATTTAAGAAGACAGACACATATACACTACAATGCAGAACATCATACAATCAGCTTACAGGTTACTGGTATTGAAAAACAAGAAATCCTGAAGGTGCTAAATTACAATTACAATGACATACAATTACAAACCATGAGCTACACACTGCCAACTGTGTGTGTGTGTGTGTGTGTGTGTGTGTGTGTGTGTGTGTGTGTGTGTGTGTGTGTGTGTGTGTGTGTGTGTGTGTGTGTGTGTGTGTGTGTGTGTGTGTGTGTGTGAATAAACCAATTAATTCATCATTTTTTGTATTGATTGGTTGATTGATTTGATTGATAAAAATGTACATGTATTTGTGTATAAATGATCTGTAAGATAGAACACAGTCTCTGCAAACCACCAAGACTGATTTGGGAACCACCAACTTGTGAGCTTGTAGATTGGCTATTTTTGCTGAATGTTCACTCAGGGGGGAGGGGTGGCGGCAAAGAGAGCCAGGAGAAAAATCAAAATCAAATATATATAATGGCCCCTCAAAAATGGCCAAAAATGCCAAAAATTGCCCCTGTCCAAGTCCTAACCTACCCCGTGTCCTAACCTAACCTACCCCCCCCCCTCTCTCTTTCTTCTTTTGTACATATTTTTCACTCTTCATACCAGTAACCTGTAAACTGATTGTATGACATTCTGTATAGTAGTGTGTATATCTGTCTGTCTCTTATATGTCATCATGATTTGTGTACATGGGGATCTCATCTTAAACAAGCTAAGTGCTTAACTGAGCTATCCAGTTTAGTAGACCTTGTATTGCGAATTTGTACTTCCATGTACTATTATGTACTGTCATGTACTGTTCTCATGTCTTACTAAATAAAGTACATCAATCAATCAATATACAAATAGTATAATAAGCAGCAGGTATGTATGTAGGCCAACATTAGGTTAGGTTAGACATAAAGTGCAAAGAGTGACACATCAGTAGATCAACAAGACCATCACAGTCTTGCTTCAAACTGCATGAGTGCTACCTCTTAAACAGGACTCAGGGAAATTAGGCTGTGTCATGAACCAAGAAAAAGTACCAAGGAAATGAATTCCATTCCCACATGCATTTTTGCATAGACAATACCCGTGTGGACTTTGGTTTGAAAGTTCTCTGAAAATATCCTGCAGTTTTTTCCTTTTTTGTCACAAGCCATACATGTGAATTCCAAAACAATCTTATGCTGCTGATTTTGTTTGTAGATTTCTTGATATTCATTTTGACAGCACACAATCTCTCTCAAACTGTCATTTATATGTGTACCTAACATATGAGACAAGTATTGATGCATTAGTATACTCAAAGGTGAATGTAGACCTTGAAATATAGCAACGCTTGAGTGATTGGCACCCAACAAAATTAAACATTACGCATGTTATATTTTGCTCAAAACACTTGTTTCATACATTACAAATGTCAGAACCTACTGTGTAATGAGAGGATTTTTTAAAAACACTTTGGCCCCAAATGGCAGTTTGCTGCCCACCTCCAAAAAATCTAATAATGGACAATACTAGAATAGATGCATTACATAATATGGTATACTATAGAATACAATATTTATGACAATACAACAATGTGTTAATGTCACAGCATGTCTCATGAGTAGATCAGATCCCCTCACAAAATTGGATGATTCTATGTTACAACTCAGCCCAAAATATGCTGTACAATCATATGCAGCCACCCCATCTCACCCCACCTTGCCCCACCTGAGCCTTAACTCCCCACCCCACCCCACCCCACCTCACCTCACCCACCTCAAGGGAGGGTGGGGTGGACCCCACCAGGGTGTTCGTACATGTACAATCTGCTGCACAGGAATATGGTCATCAAGAGCCCTGATACTGATACTGGCAGTGGTTGATTTAAGCCTGCTGTCAGCTTTAGCAGGTGTTATCAGCTCTTGGCACCAGTGTGTGTTCAGCACGTATTGGGATCCATACCTTCTCAAGTTGTGACTCTACCCAGTGCTTTTCATGGCAAATGCAAAAGGAAGACTCTCATTAGTAGATCTGATCACATTGGAGCTGTGCGTGGCAATGCTTTTGTGTGTGTTGTGTGTGTCTTGCAGACATACAGGAACATATTTTTGTCAACCTGTCACCTGCAACACACTTTCACGGGCATGATTTGTAGACATTCTGTCATCCACGTAACTCCCCATCCTCAATGTGCTATCCGTTGCCAACTGGCAACCGGTGAAGGGGCACACATTATACCTTTCAGCGAATGTCTCATTATTGCTGCTTGCTTAGTAGTTTGCCCTTTTGCAGTGTTGGTAGGCCTACAGGGCACCACAAGTTGGGGACATACTGTAAATACTTATAGGACGACTTCACCCATTGTCAACCTATCTATCTATCAACCTATCTATGGGGCCTCTCTATTCAAGAAGGCAAAGGGCAGTGTCAGTTTCATCCCCTTTGCCATTATGCTCCTTGATAAACACAAACCCCCTAATACCTGATTTACCTCACCTGGTCGAACTGGACTTGCTAATGCCCTTCATGAATATGCGTGTGTGCACACATGAAGGCAGGCACCTGGATGAGCTGGACTTGTGTGCTAATATAGCTTCCATGGACATACATACATGCACACACACATGAAAGCATACAGGGGACATTGCCTTCTTTTAAAGACACTATTACATTTAGAATTAGCTTACCTTCTATAGAATCAAAGTACTTTGCTGGCTATTTAATTTTGGTGTATGACCCGAGCAAAACACTGTCCCTTTTGGAAAGGACATCTAATCTAATCTAATCTAATCTAATCTAATCTTAATATAATTGGTCCTCACTAATACTCATTATAATATAATGGTACAATTTTTTCCTACTTGGTCTGTGTCTCAGAGGAGGGCTGTGGAAAGTTCAGAATCCCGCCTACCAGTGACATCACCGTTGGGGAATCCAAGCTAACAGAAAAAAAACTGTAGGCTTTCTATTCCCGGAAAGTTAGCATGCTATGATGGAAGTTCTATGTTCTTGTGTTAATAAAAATAAAAATAAAAAATTGAAAACTTGTTTGAAAAAAAAAACAAAAAAACTCACCTAACAATGATGTCACTGGTAGGCGGGTTTTCTTCAGCCCTCTGATGAAACAGACCCAGTAGATTTTACAATTTTCTCATGAGCATTAGAGAGGACCAATTATATGAAAATAGGTTGAGAATCGGTGAAGTCGTCCTTATGGCAAAGCCGAGGATGCCAGGCAGATTTCTTTGCATCTTGCATTGTTCACATTTTGGCCATACATGTAGTACACAAGTACTTCTGTCTCACCCCCAAAAGGTATATTGTGACTTTTTGGGACAACTGTGTTTTTTTTTTGTCGGACCGTCAAAAACTGGACTTCCTTGCCCCGGACCGGTCCCGGCAACTAGGCTCCAATGTAGCCTGACAGCGAGTTGTGGGTTCGAGTCCCGATCCCGACGGCCTTTGCTGCGTGTCACTCCCTATCTCTCTCTCCCCGTTTCCTGTCAATAAAGGCATAAAGAGCCCCAAAAGAAATCTTTAAAAAGAAAAAACTGGACTTCCACATTCCTAGAGTGCCGAAGTCCCCGAAAAGTCAACATGGGCCTTAATGGTCCCCCCTTCAACTCACATGTTGACGCTTGTTCTCTAAGTCACAATATGACTGGGGGGTGTGACAGTGTTGGGTAGACTGGTCCAGGTTAAAACTGCTAGATTGATTTTATAAACGCAGTCAGGTATTCCGCTTTATCACAAGAAAATATCTTTGCCATGAAAGGCGCTGGTAGAGTCACAACCTGAGAAGGTATGGATCACAATAAGTGCTGAACACACACTGGTGCCAAGAGCTGATAACACCTGGTAAAGCTGACTGCAGGCATCAATTACTGCCACAATTGGACATGCATAGTCCACCACCATGGGCACCGGTGGGAGGTGCGGAAGGCCCAAGGCATAGCAAGAAATATTTGTATGAAATGATTGTGCTGTCAGTGGTCTGTGTGTGTGTGTGTGTGTGTGTGTGTGTGTGTGTGTGTGTGTGTGTGTGTGTGTGTGTGTGTGTGTGTGTGTGTGTGTGTGTGTGTGTGTGTGTGTGTGTGTGTGTGTGTGTGTGTGTGTGTGTGTGTGTGTGTGTGTGTGTGTGACGTCTATACTGTAATACTTGGTTGTTGTTTTTTTATTATTATTGTATGCTGTAATGTTATGTTTTTATGTCGACTAGACTCTTGGAAGATTAGCCGATGGATCACATCAAAACATCAGTATCAGGGCTCTTGATGACTAAAGATTCATATTCCTGTGCAGCAAGATTGTACATGTAAAAACATCCTGGTAGAGTCCACCCCACCTTGAGGTGAGCTGAGATGGAGTGGGGTGTAGTGAGGGAGGCTCAGGTGGGGTGAGATGGGGTGAGGTAGAGAGTGAGAGTGAGGTGAGTTGTGTTGAGATGGGGTTGGGCAAGGTGGGGTGAGAAGGGGTGGGGTTGAGATAGGGACGTGGGTGATTTCATATCTACTGATGAGACATTATGTGACAATAACATTGATTGATTGATTGAAAATTGTATTAGGCAAAAAGAATGTAAAATATCACAATTACATTTATAATACTTTTGTCTAAAAGGTCCGTCCAAAAAAGTCCTTGCGGACTTGTTTCGGTTGGGGTCCTTGGTATTCATTTCATAGACATATATAGTAGCAACCAAACAGTTCAAATATCAACACAAAAATACAGAGAAAAAATAACACTATGTACAAAAAAGAAAAAAGAAAAAAGCATGAAAAACAAAGACAAAAAACTAAATATATGTAAAAAAAAAAAAAAAAAAGGGGGGGGGGGTCTATCTACCGGGAAACTGGTACTACCTCCTCTTTTGGCCTCCAGAAAGATGAGTTTTTAGGGCTGTTTTAAATGAGCCCAGCGAACTGCATTTTTTGAGGGATGGGGTTAGACTATTCCATACCTTGGTGGCCGTGCTGTAGAAGGAGAATTTGCCCATCTTTGTTTTATGGTTGGGTGGTACCAGATTGTTGTTTAGGTATTTAGACAGATATGCAGGTATAGGGGGCATTTCGGGCAAATCTGCATTTACAATTTTGAAGACCAGTGCCATTTTTTGTTGTTTAACCCTGTCTTCCACCCTGAGCCAGCCTAGGCTGGCAAAATGAGTGGGAGAGAGGTGGGTCATGGGCCCCAGTCCGAGAAGTAGTCGAATCAGTTTGTTTTGAGAGGTTTGAAGATTAGTCTTCAGTGACACTGAGGTGTTGGATTACCAAGAGGAGCAAGCATAGTCAAAAAGGGGCAGAATCAGGGACCCTGAGAGGGTCCTGGGGGCCTGAGGGTCGACAAAATCTGGTTCTCTGGTTTACTCTTTTGACCACCTTTGTTGCCATGCTTTCACCTGTCAGGTATTTGTCAAGAATACATCCCAAATAGGTAATCTCTTCTTTGCTATTGATGATTGTGTCATCGACTTTGACCTTGAAGTCATTTACCTTCATCTTACTGAGGGAATGTTTGGTCCCAAAGAGAATGGATTCAGTTTCCCCAAGGTGAACACATAATTGTACAACAAATTTGGGGCTGAGTTTGAGTTGTACGGTAGAATCATCCAATTTTATAAGGGGGGTGGTTGGGGGTTTCTGATCTACTCATGAGACATGCTGTGACATTAACATATATAATACATATTGTAGTATACCATATTGTGTACTCATTCTGAGCTGTAATGCACCTATTCTAGTATTGTCCATTTTTTGCATTATTGGAAAAATTTGGGGGCGGGGCACCTACACAGTAGGTTCTGACATTGTTAATGTATGAAACATGTGTTGAGCAAAATGTACAATGTGCAATAATGATTCACTGAAGTTGAAGTGTTTATTTTAAAGCTTTGTTATATTTCATGGTTTAAATTGAGTATATGTACACATATTTATAAATGACAGTTCGAGAGAGATTTTGTGTTGTCAAAATGAATATTAATACATTTATAAGCAAAACAATCACCATAAGATTTTGTTTTTTTTGTAATTCACTTTCATTTATGGCTCGTGACCAAAAACTGCAGGGTGTTTTGTGGAGAACTTTTAACCTAAAGTCCACAAGGGTGTAATTAACGCAAAAATGCATTGTAAAAGTAGTGGGAACGAAAAGTAACTTTTTCATGGTTGACCACATGGCCTAAATAAGGAAAGGAACATTATGACTTAAGGCTTATGCCACTGAATTGTTGTGATATGCAGTGGAGAGGGACATCTAGTGGTTGAATGTTGTCCGGCATCTTTAAACCTGCATTCTCTCTCATGGCATACTGAGTTGTTGTGATATGCAGTGGAGAGGGACATCTAGTGGTTGAATGTTGTCCTGCATCTTTAAACCTGCATTCTCTCTCATGGCATACTGAGTTGCTGTGATATGCAGTGGAGTGACATCTAGTGGTTGAATGTTGTCCTGCACCTTTTAACCTGCATTCTCTCGCATGGCCAGCAGCTGGCAACAGTCAGTTGAAGACTGAGAAAATGACCCTACTTCTCAATTGATTTATTACCTCAGTAAACATTTTCCTAATTAGTTTATGTTCTCACTTACTAGTTTGAAGTCTTCTTCATTACAACATGATGTTCATGTATATGATGGTCCCATTTAAAGTAAGATAGACAATAAAGCAGGGTAAGCTTTTAGGGCATGGTCACTTTGTGATTGATTTGCTACAGGTAATCAGGGTAGAGCTATCCCGACCCCCACCGCCTGGTCCAAATATGGTCACTTTTTGCTGAAAGAAATCCATGATGGAGATGGTCAAAATGCAAAAAAGCGCGCTCCACAACTGACAACTGGTGACGCTGTCTGCCAAAGATGAACTTCATTTATACAGCACTTTTCATTGATTTATTGATTGATTGATTGATTGGATGGATGAATTAAGTATATATATATATATATATATATATATATATATATATATATATATATATATATATATATATATATATATATATATATATATATATATATATATATATATATATATATATCGATATAAATGACAGTTCAAGAGAGATTTTGTGTTGTCAAAATGAATATTAATACATTTGTAAGCAAAACAATCACCATAAGATTTTGTTTTTTTTGTAATTCACTTTCATTCATGGCTCGTGACAAAATACTGCAGGGTGTTTTGTGGATAACTTTTAACCTAAAGTCCACAAGGGTGTAATTAATGCAAAAATGCATTGTAAAAGTAGTGGGAACGAAAAGTAACTTTTTCATGGTTTTCATATATCAATATACAACCATATACACATTTTTTACGATTATTTCCCTCTATACCAGCAGTTATCAGCCAGTGGAGTAGTGTGGTGGTGCAGAGATGTTTTTGGTCAACCAAAACAAACAGTGAAAACACACCAAAGTCCAGAGAGAGGGCTGTGCTTTTCTGCAGGTAAACACCACCACCACTACTCCAGTGGCTGCTTGCTGATCAGTTTCAACCACCAGAGGGAGATATACACCATGAATTGAGTCTGGCACTTGTAATGGGAGGCAGGCACACTCTTTCAACCACTCAATTTACCATACAGGCAACTATATTTCCAAGGTTGGTTTGTTTGTTTGTTTGTTTGTTATGTATGGTCCTGATGAGATGCCTTTTCTGAACATGTTGGCTCACAAACAGCTAGTACCAAAAAAGGGAACATGCTTATCCAAGGCTAGAAATGTCACCCTCTTAATCACTCATCTCATCTGAATTTAACAAAAGCATTTTTTATAACTTTTAAATTGTCTATGTCGATTGCCTGCCAGTGGTGGAAAAAGTTCTCAGATATTTAACTTAAGTAGCTTAAAAGTATAGCAATTCCTTGGTGCAAATATACTACATTCACAATCTCACTTAGGTAAGTACAAAAGTATTAGTGGCAAAATGTTCTTTAAGTAGCAAAAGTAAAAGTACTCTTTATGCAGCTTGTCCATTTCAGAATCCTATATATTATTATTGGACTCTAATTGCTGATCATTAACGTGTTCACCACTTTAAAGGGATACAGTAGTTCACCCCCCAAAAAAAGAATTCTATCGATTAGTCACCCATGGAGACTTGAATCCATGGATATTTTTTTGTTTTTGTCGCATTCTTAAGCCAATAATTTGATGAGCAGCGGACCGGTAGGAGGCACAGAGGAGACTCTTTGTGTCTCCTACCGGAACCGCTGCCAGTCACCAAATTATTGGCTTAGGAATGTGACAAAAACTAAAAAATATCCATGAATTCAAGTCTCCATGGGGTGACTAATCGATAGAAAAAAAATGTTTTGGGGGTGAACTATCCCTTTAATGTTGCAGCTGGTAAAGTTTTTTTTTGTATTTTTTATGTATTAGTTTATTTATATTTTGTATTAATCACCTAAATCTGAAAAGTAACTAGTAACTAAAAGTGTCAAGTAAATGCAGCGCAGTAAAAAAGTACCGTAGTACAGTATTTATCTCTGAAATGTAGTGAATAAGGTAGTAGAAGGTAGCATGAAATGTAAATACTTGAGTAAGTACTTGAGTAAATGCACAGAGTTGCGTTCGACCGCTGATGTGAGATTCTGACTTGTCAACACATCTGTGCACCAGTTCACAGAGACACATTTTGGATACTGCTTCACAGTTTACAAACTCCTAGTGTTTGATTGTATATATTTACAGTGTAAGTGGAGTATTTTTGGTGTTCATATCGTGTTACAGCACAAGCGTTTGTTTTGTGTCTGCCAATAGTGCCTCCCTCCCCTGCTGGGCTGACATCATATGCCTCCAGTCTATGGCTGCTGGCTGGACCACTTGGCTGGCTCACTCACTCACAAAGGCCGCTGGAATAACAGAGCCCACCAGAGGAAATGACAGCCTGTTCAAAAGAGGTTTCACTCACTCCTGCACTGTCTGCCAATTGGGGGTGGAAAAGGATGTGGTTGGTAGTGGTGAATGGGACAGACCTAGTAGCTTTCCCCTCTAAAAATCAATTTTAGTGGCCTTGATATAGTGGGGTTATAGTGGTGCATGTTTCAAAGGTTTTTGTGAACATTTATTATTGAACTTTTAAATAGAAGCAATCCAAACAGACAAAAAGGAGACAAATAGGATGAATAAAGAAAATAAATATATATATATATGTACACAACTGTTCATTGATGATACTGTCCATAAAATAAGAGAACCAAAATCAAGGTTGGGTTGTAACAAACTTTTCAGAATCACTGTATTAGCAGTAGTTGAAGTATATCTAAGGACAGAATACATTTCTGCTCCCTGGGAAGCAAAGAGAAAAGTGACTATACACCTTTGCATCAATTGTTCTAGAATATTTAATATATCTTTGTTTAAGATGCCCATGGCCCACTTGAAACCTCCAACTCACAGCAGAAAAAGAAAATCAGTGGAATACTGGAATTTGACATTACAATGTACCCAGCTTTAGATCCGTGCAGCAACTGAAAAATGTTACAGAAGGAATGAGATTTTTCTTTGGAGCAATAAATGACTCAGTGATTCCTTTGAAAGAGCTTTGGAAGCCCCTTTGATCTCTCATAATGTGGTCCCGACGACAAGAGATAATGGGAAGGTTGTCTTGAAGATAAGTGGTGTGAAGTGTGCTCATGTTGCTGTGTCTTATCAATTAGTGCCCCGAACGGACTAACAGGACAGACACATTACATAGAATGTGTTGCCACCCTGTCTCAAGTGTCCCCCAAGTGTCATGTGGTGACCTTCCTCTGCCCTTTACATTGTCTTTGCCCACTACTATTTACATGGAATGCAGATAGAGTACTGCCTTTTCCTGTATGTATATTTCTCTCTTGTCTCTCAGCCCATCTCCCCGAATAAGTATTTCCTCTAGAGAGTGGCGTGGGAGCAGCCTGTATGTCTTTGAGTCCCAGGGACTGGCATATACTGTAGCAGCAGGTGGAGGCTGGCTGAGGCATTGTCATGCTGTGGATGTCATGCGCAGATCAGGCCTTGATCTCCCACTTTGAAGTGAAGTGCCCTAAGACCTGATACAATCTGATCCACAGCGCTTCCAGTGTGGAGCTGTATAGCGCCCAACAGAGGGCGCCTGTGACCAGTGAAGATGCACACAATCTTTGCCCCCATGTCCCCTCCTCCTCGCAGACTGGTGCCAGGCACACAGACTGGTGCAATAAAATTCTCACCTCATTATCTAAGACAGCAACATCACAGGGTTGTGCTGGATGGGGAGGGGAAGGGGAAGAATGGATGGGGGGTGGGTGGGTGGTGAATGGGTGGGGGATGAGTTTGGTGAGAGAAGCAGGACCAAAGCAGAATTCATTGTGGCACTATGTTGACACCTCTAGTCCTCCAGCGGGGCTCGGGCCACACTGCCACAGTCTCTGGCCCACTTCACAGGAAGGGGAGACGTGTTATGCACAGAAGCTCAAAGTTGAATTAATTGTTTCTATAATGGGTTAACTGTGAATGGTTGCCAGTAAGGTTGTTAGGAATAGTCAATACAACTTTGCACCTCATTACAGGGAATGGTGTTCATAGCGAGAAGATGCTTTATTGTAATCCTTGTTAATCCTATTGTAGTCCTGCATACCAATAAGAATAACTAAGAACAGGCGTTAACAGTTATGCAGCTTGTGTAGTAACACAACAAATCGTTAAATCAATTTGTAATTGATTATTTTCATCACATTAAGGGTGTTAGAAATATAAAGAGAAAATGTCTTGAGTCTTAATTCTAATCATTGTGAATTTTTAAAACAAATGTATTCAAACTGATTTAATTATTGTTTCTTGTGTAACACTTGTGTAGCACCACAATGTCAAATGATTTTATGCAGATGACAATTAAGGAGGTCTATTGTCTCTGCGGATCCTTAGGAGAACTAAGAACTCTGGCCTGCTGGCAGCTGGTGTCTCCTTATCTTCTTGTGTACAGCCAATAAATCAATATCAAATCTAAGGAACAGGAAGCCAGATGGCCTTTCCGTGCGGACCCTCAACAGTTGTAGGCCAGAGCCCTCTCTGAGCCTCCATGGCTGCTACAGTAGCTCTGTTCAATGCAGCCAGTTAGCCTTTGAAGGTATACAGATTCAACAGGGACCATGTGAATGACTAAAGGGGACAAATAAGCTGTTACGACTCCGCTCAAATCAGTGTTTGTGTTTCCATCCACATCAAAGGCTCCAGTCTGTTTGATATGCAGCCCCCCACCTTGATCCAGGCTAGGTACAGGTAGAGGGAGGAGCAGTCCATTCAGAGGAGAGAGGGTCATGTGGTTTCACCTCAGCCCTGGCTCGAGGCCACTCAGGCCAGTTGACCCAGACGAAAGGTCTGGTGATGTCTTATTCCCCAGGGAGCAATTGCCCTCTCTTGCACTCTTCACTAGACACATTTTTTATTGGCCGGCCTATTGATTACAAGGTATTGAGGAATATAATATTCACATTCATTCCTAACAGTCGTCGCAGAATTCAAAAATCAAGCAGTTTTATTTATTTAAATTCTCTACACCTAACAGAAAGAAGAACATATAGATCCATTATGTTTCACGTCACCACACCAACAGTAGTGAGGACTGCGGAAAGAAAAGGGTGCAGAGTGACCGGCGAATTGCTCACTGGAGGGTCGATGAGGTCATTTACCTAAATACATCCCGCCAGACTCATCTTGATTTCTGTGTAGGCCCGGGGGTCAGGTTAAACAGTAGTTTGATTGAATGGCTGTTCACAGGCCAGTGTGAAATGCCATCTCTATTGCGATGTGGGAGCGAAAAGGAGGGAGGTCCACTGGCCTTTGTGTGGCCCACAGTCTGAGAGCGCGGCTCCATTGTTTTAGAGGTTAGGTGGCCAGCCCCTCAGACTCTCTCCAAGTCTTGCTTTGTCTCGAGCAGCGTGACCATTTCCTTCATCCAGGTCAGGACAGGGTCATGACTTTGGACACCGTTTCCCCCCTCCTGTCTGTCTGCCTATGGTCTGCACACTCATAAATACACGCAACACTGAAACAGATGGACTGCTGTCACGTTTCACTTTCAAAAGGGTAGTGGTTCCAGGTTGAGCCCCACGTCTGAGTCCTGAGAAACCAAGCGAGAAATAACCAAAAGACTCAAATCCTTTGACTGATGAAACCTGACGTATACCTTTAACAAAGTAAGAAAGAGAATGTGTGTGAGGGAAAATAAATCCATCACTAATATGAATATTCAGCTTGGAGTATCATTCAATCATTCTTATTGGAGTGCCTTGGTGTCCCACTCTCTAAGAATGTTGACCGTCTAACCTCAACATCAGGGAGCACGCCGTCCTTTCTGTCCTCACTCTCCTGTTTCCCTTGACGCAAAAGAAAGCCATAAAAACATCCCACAAATGTTACGAATTTTACAATTTGCTTGTTAACATGAACTTGCATAGTCAAAGTGAGAAATATCTCACTTGCCTTAATAGAGAGTGTGTAAGACGCGACCATATACATGGAATAGGTAACCTCTGTATTACCTTAAATTAGCTTTAACTATGTGGCTGAGCAGGGTCAGGAGAGCAAGCAGCGACCCTCCCTCTATCCCCAGGCTGGACTTGCCTTATCACAGTCTACTCTTCAAAGTGATAAGAAGAGGAAAGGCCAGAATGCCATCAGGAGCAGTGTGCACAGCTCAGGTCAACGCAGCGCTGAGAGGCAAAGGGAAGGTGGACAAGAATATGACCTGATAAGAATCACCCTAAGCGTTTGATCTCTGAGGGTCCTGATACTGAGCTACAGGGTGTCATGCTGGGCAGACGAGCAGAGCAACACGACAGGTACAAACAAGTGAGCACTGGAAGATCAACTGGGACCCAGCATAGTCAAACAATCACACAGAGGAGAACAGTGTGGGTCTTGTAATACGTGCATGAGTGCTCTCCCTCACACACACACACACACACACACACACACACACACACACACACACACACACACACACATGCACACACAATTCTTGTCCGCTGCACTGTATACCAAAGGAAAAATCATCATTGTTAATTTCAAAGTGTGAGTGTAAAAAATTACCCAAATGGACCTAAGGTCATTTTATTTTTATTTGCAAAATTTAAAAACAAATACACCATGATGAAAAAGTGTCAATATTTACACAGAAGTGCACGAGAGGGCTATGACCCTAGAGCGACCAGACGTCCTGGTTTGGCCGGGATTGTCCTGACAAATATCTCTGCAACACTAAAATGTCCCGGTTTTCAACATTCACTACAAAATTAAATAATAACACTTGTTTTGAGCTTACATAGATGTTTTATCATGTGCTGTTCTGTTTTGTTGAAAAGTGCAGTCACTATATGTTTATTTTTTTATGCAATTGCCTATTGTAGCACTTTCAGATTTTCACAAATATAAGGTGCATTATAAATCATATCCATCATTATTATTGTTATTATTATTATTATAAGTGCTAAAATGATTGTCCCCATCCTGATGAAAACTCCAGGTGAAACATATCAAAGAAATTGTCAAAAGTAGTGAAGCAGATCTACAAATCAGCTATTTTTGTTATTATTTAGGTGATTAAGGATGCCGGTTTGGGTTTTTTAAACTATGGTCACCCTAATATGACCTGCAGCTGGACTGCAAGCTGTGGCCTGAACCAGATGCCTTGCTGTCTGGCCCAGGGCAAGACAGAGAGAATGATGTTTGAAGAGTGGATAGAGAGCTGTTGGTAGAGTTAGCAGAGTTAATGTGTCCTTGGTTTCCGCTCAGCAACAGTTATGTAATGGCGTAAACACTCAATAATTCACCTGTGTCTTCAGCCACTGTGTGTGTGTGTGTGTGTGTGTGTGTGTGTGTGTGTGTGTGTGTGTGTGTGTGTGCGCGTGCGCGTGCGCATGCGCGTGCGTGTGTGTGTGTGTGAGTGAGTGAGTAGTGATTTAACCTCACCACAAGATCCTTCACACCTGAAAGGCATTATAAACTAGAATGGAGCATGGGGCACATATCTCCGCCAGGCTTGGTTGTCTACCCAAGGCTGTGTACGTCGTGGGTTGCAGCCATCAGGACCTGAGGAAGCAGCAGGCGCAAATAGCATTTCTACGACATACCACGGTTTAACTTTTCACATTTGTGGCATCCCCTATGGACGTAGGTGAAGTGAAAGCACTTTTTGAAGTGTTCTCTATAGAGGCCCCTCAATAGGTATTTCAATTTCGGGTTGATTGGATGTTACGTTCACACTATGCAATTTCTTTGCAAGAAATAAGCCCCGCCCACTACATTTGGAAGCCAATTACAGGAAAACAGTATTATGGAATATCCATATTTGAGATTGCAGTTGGAAATGAGCTCCAAGCTAAATCTGGCATGTTTACATGAGATCATGTTCAGTTGATTGAATGTTCTTTAACGCATTGTCCCGTCCAAATAAACAAATAAAGCAAAGTAAAGTAAAACCTGTTTGATGCTCTTTGTCACATATCAACTCTAGAGTTCATGTGTACCAATTTGGTGAAAACCTAATTCTTCTGCAAAACAACTATTTGAAATATATAATTTTTCCCCACCACGGCGGCGGTTGTGGGTTCGAATCCACCGTGGTGCATTCGGCTTTGTCGAGCGTCTAGCCGTGTTCGAGGGAGGTAAGGCGGGGAGGGTGATAATTGTCATTGTATGTAATCTTACAGGCTGGGGGGGGCACCTGTCAATTCAATTCAATTCAATTTTATTAAAGTGTCAAATCACAACAAGTTGTCTCAAGACACTTTACATGTAGAGAAAACTCTCTGCTGTCAGCAGAGAGTGTTGGGCGGGAGGAGTAGGACGAAGGCTTTAGTCTACGTCCTCCCGGTGGGGGCTACTCACTGGTAGGTGAGTCAGTAGGATACAAGCAGTGACCACACAGAAATGTGTGTGGGGAGGAATCCATTTTTGTTTTACACCTTTAAACTTGTCATGCTCTGTGGCACGTATAACATTGCTAAGCAGGCCCAGTTGACCTCGTATTTGGAGCAAGATGTCAAGAGGAAAACATCTAAATGACTATGAAAGAGGGTTCATTATTGGGGCACAGATGGCAGGAGCTTCAGTCACAAAGACTGCTGAACTGGCTAGTGTTTCAATAGGAACAGTAGCTAAAATGACATGCGCATTTCCATCTATGGGAAAGACATCAGTAAATAGGTCATAGCTCACATTTGATGAGTCTGATGCTCATGCATTAGTGCAATGTGTAAGGAAAAACAGAAAAACAAGTGACTGAGAAAGTCAATGCAACAGCAGCAGGACATGATCAGATTGTCAACAAGAACAGTCTGTCGACAACTACATATAGAGGGCTCAATTGCTGTGCATAAACCCCTCATTACAAAGGTTAGTGCACATACGAGAGCACAGTGGTTCAAAAACCATAGGCACTTTTCAGAGATGTTGGAAAAAAAGTGATATGGTCAGATGGTGAAGGATGGGCGAGTGAAGTTGACCTGAATGCATGAACCCTACAGTGAGGGGCTCCGTTGTGCTGTGGGTGCATTTCTTGCCTATAGTGTTGTCACTGCAAATCAATACAAAGTTATTCTGAATGATCACCTTCGTCCTATGATGAAACATTTTTATCCTGTAGGAGTGGTCTCTTCAAGGATGACAATGTCACCAGGATGACAATGTCCCCATCCACAGCACACGAGAGGTCACTAAATGGTTCGATGACTATTAAAATGATCTGAATCATAATATGCTATGGCCTTCGCAGTCACCAGATCCCAACCCAATTGAACACCTATGGGGGGTTATTTTGACAGACATTAGACAGTGCTCCTCACCAAATGAGGGAATATCTTTAGTTAGAATGGTGTTCTATCCCTCCAGTTGAGTTCTAGAGACTTATGCCATGGTGCGTTGAAGCTGTTCTGGTGGCCTGTGGCGTCTACTCTTAACACCATACTACTTTATGTCCACTTTCCCTTTCATTTGTCACCTGTCTGTATATTTATACCGTTATTCTGTCAAGCTGTGGATGTTGAAATGTCATGATTATATTTATCTCTGTACTCTATTTATGTGATTATTTGGACTCAATAGTTAAGACTTGTACCTCAGTTTTTCCTTTTTACTTGCACTTACACACTATATCAAGCCGAAGAAACGAGAGCAGGCCAGGGTATCATTGATCTCTTTACAGCCACACTCCATTCTAAAATCATTAAGATGTAAGCCTTTCTATTTGAGACATAAAGACTTCAGCAGAGTGAGTACAGCTGCCCCCATGGTGTGACTTTCTCCTCTCTCCCTCCAGAGGATCTTGTTTGTGTTGAGGATGTTTACCGATCCCAGGAAAGACAAACAGGACTCTTTCTTGTTTGTAGGTTCCCTGGCTCAAAGAGGGGGCCAGTGGGGTGTTCTTTCTGTGTGCACGTGAGAGCGAAAGAGACAGACTGAGGAGGATGTATTTCATTGTTAGTTCTGTGTTTGCCTTGTCTTTCCTTTCAACTCACTTCCACCAGTTCCCGCCAGAAAACAAACCAAATTCAATGTTATGAAATTCAACTTGCTTTATCATCCTATCAAAAATAAACAGACTGACCTTTCCAGAGATTTCAGTGATCTCACTTTGGAACATAATCATAACAGTGGGTGAACACAAAATGATGGTTTGTAGCATCATTTCTGTCCTACATTCTAGTGCACCTAAACTAGTTGTTTTGTTCTCTCTCTCACACACACACACACACACACACACACACACACACACACACACACACACACACACACACACACACACACACACACACACACACACACACACACACACACACACACACACACACACACACACACACACACACACACACACATTGGTGTTACCATAGCCTGAATTATATCTATTATTTGCGTGTTATTCTGTGTTGCTATGACATGTTGTGAAGTATTAATCAGGCATTACTCAAACCCTAGCCCCTGCCTAGACCTAACCTCTAAATGCTTCATCTTAATACTAACCCCAATTTGAATCTTTTCCTAATTGTAAGCTTAACTGACATCTCTGTAACGCACACACGCGCACGCACGCACACACACACGCACGCACGCACGCACGCACGCACGCACGCACGCACGCACGCACGCACGCACGCACGCACGCACGCACGCACGCACACACACACACACACACACACACACACACACACACACACACACACACACACACACACACACACACACACACACACACACACACACACAATGTAATGCTACTTCAGTTGACCACATGGTGTCGCTCTCGATCACCAATACCCACTATTAATCAGTCTCACTGAGGGGCTTAGCAGCCCACTTAAGGTCTACTAATATCTCTGGTGAATCAAATAATGTTGTAATAATAATATTAGTTTTAAATGTGATGGGTAATTAACGACTGGAACTGGTGTGGCATACAAACACTGCACAGTAGAATCCTCAGCTCGGAGAGTGTAAAAATGTACCCAGCTCCATTTAGATCAGTGTTAAAGTAACACTGGTGTGCTCTTCATATTTTGATGATAGTCATAGTGTGTCAGGAATGTAGTGGGGGATAAACTACTTAGATTCAGTTTATCCACCTTTGTTCCTCTCATTAAGACAAATTGTAAAATATTCTAATAATTTAGACAAAACCATGACAAAAATACATGACCTCCATCAGCCTTTTTTTTGTCAAAGACAAAATTGATTTTGATTTTCTTTGGGTCTCTTTTAGCCCATCGGCTAATTTTCCAAGAGTCCAGTTCACATAAAAACATAACATTACAGCAGCATACAATAATGATAAAAACAACAACCAAGTATTACAGCATAGACATCAAAATACAACTTCACACGCACGCACGCACGCACGCACGCACGCACGCACGCACGCACGCACGCACACACACACACACACACACACACACACACACACACACACACACACACACACACACACACACACACACACACACACACACACACACACACACACACACACACAAATCACATGCACACAGCATGTGCCTGCATGCCCATGTATGATACACATACCAGCATCCTACAGCCCACTGACAGTACAACAATTTAATTGAAAAAAAAATGAAAACAAAAGAAAACAAAACAATAATAAATCAATCAATAACAAACCAATCTACAATAGTACCTAATGTGACAAAATAGTGTCATTTCGTGAGGATGAGCCAGCACTTCAGGTTTCCTTCCTGAACTATAAATCATGGGGGAAAACAGATAAACACAGACACATAGAGGTTTTATGGCAGACTTCCCTTCCATTGCAGGGGGTATGGCACTTTTAAACTGCGTTACTTTTGTGTCAAAAGTAACTGTCTTAAAGCCTGTGTGATTCTCCATCACTGATGCCTACAGCAGTGGTTCTCCAGCTTTTCAGGCCGCGACCCCCCAAAACAATCATATTAAACTGGGGATCCCTCAGACCCTCACCCTGACAAGCACTTGGTATTGTAGGAGTTGAGGCATTACATAGTTTGACTCAGTTCCACAGATACATATGGTGAAAAAAGCAGATCTACAAGCAATTTTCATTTTTTTTGTCTCTTTAGTATATTTTGTTGATTACTTTTGATGCAGTAATGGTCTTATTTCTTTTCTTTCTTTCTTTCTTTCTTTTTTCGGTACTACAAAGGTCTTAAAAGTCCTTAAATTGTCACTTCACTGTTATCTGGGGACCCTCCCCCCAAAAAAGAAATCATGTGGGGACCCCCATGGGGGTCCCGACCCATAGGTTGAGAACCACTGATGCCTACAGACATAAGAATGTATTAATTTAACTACAAATAAAATGACATAGCTGGCCTGTGACTAAACAAAGGCATATGGTTCATAACAACATCAGCATCAACAACATCACAGAACATCAGTTTAGGAAATAGGCACTGTCCCACATATTTCTTTCCAATATCCTGCCAACTTAAAAGTGTATTTATTGTAGAATATTTCAACAAGTGAATTCCAATTAATCAGGCTAAATCCTTTGAATTATAATTGACATAATTACTTAGACATATTTGGCATTTTTTAAGTTAATTCTTATACTATATGGTATATTTGATATATTCCATTTGAACAGATGTTATGTTACCCATAGGGCGGGCAGGCAGGCTACCTTGACAGATGTGACCTGTGTTCATATTTGCATGGATTCCATGGACGTCAGCTCAGACCATGATGGAAGAAACTCACATGTTTTACTAAGTAAAATTATCAATATTGCAATGTAGATATACTCTGTTACATGTATTAAAAATGTACTTGAGTAAAAGTACAAAAGTATTGGCATCAAAATATACTACGTAAACAATACCTCAAAATTGTACTTAAGTACAGTACTTGAGTAAATGTGTACACACACACACACACACACACACACACACACACACACACACACACACACACACACACACACACACACACACACACACACACACACACACACATATATATATATATATATAGAGAGAGAGAGAGAGAGCGAGGCTTCTCCATGTTAAACAGATGTTATGTTACTCATAGGGCAGGCAGGCTACCTTGACAGATGTGACCTGTGTCCATATAACCTCGCATCACCAGTCTTTCCACCTAGTGTCCATATTTGCATGGACTTCCTGTGGTGAACGTCAGACTGTGGTGTGTGTGTGTTTGTTGTTCGAAACTGGGACTGTTGCCCAGCCAGCCTGAGCCTCCGCCTGTGTGATGATGATGATGATGATGAACCACACCTGGGGGAACAGCATTATGACCACATTTCATCGCGCTATGGTGATCTAACGCGATGCTTCGCTAATATAGACGCTCGTCTAACGTTTTTAGAAGTTTTTTTCCCATTTTAATTCGGGATTCATCGAGAGTTCTTTGTTTTAAGCAGAGCAGAGCTAGGCTAACTTACTTCCGGGGAAAACCTTTACAGGTAAGACGAGTTTCGGTCTTGTTGAGTTGACTCTGTATCAGGTTATGTAATGTAATTCAAAGCAAACATGAAACAATGTGGCTGAACATGATGTTCCTAATGTAACACCTATGGTGAAACTTATGGAATAGTTTTATTACAGATAGATTGACACCCGTGGTGTGGTGGAAAGTAACTAAGTATATCTACTCAAGTACTGTCTGTACTTGAGTACACATTTGAGGTACTTTTACTTTACTGGAGCATTTCCAATTTCCAGTACTTTTACCACTACATCTCAGAGGCAAATACTATACTTTTACTCCACTACAATTATTTGAAAACTTAAGTTACTAGTTACTTTGCATATATACATTATTATATTATAAAACATACATTAACCACTTTAGCCCTATTTTATTATAGGCTATTTGAAAATAGCAGATCTATAAGCTCACAACACGTCGCGATGCTTGTAGGTCTGCATTTTAGTACTTTTCCTTTTGATGCCAATACTTTTGTACTTTTACTCAAGTGACATTTTGAGCACAGGCCTTTTACTTGTTACAGAGCATTTTTATATTGTGGTGTTGCTACTTTTACTGAAGTAAAATATCTGAGTACTGAGTACCACTTCCACCACTGACAGTTTGACACAAACAAAAAAAGGTTTTAACAGTTAAAGGTGTTCGCAACAAGCCGGGGGCCATCATTACTGTATGTGTATAATACATCATGATGCCAGTCAGGTGTGCGACACAGAGAACAAGCAGAGGTCTGATTTGTTCCCCACGTGTGTGTACTTTTATGACCTTCTCTATCAGTTGGCTCTATTACAGGTGGACCAAAGCGACTGTCACTATAGCTGTCAGTGGAGGACATTGAATTATTTATGGCTTCAGTTCAGAGAACACCATGGCTACTAGCTAGCCTACTTTTATGGCCACTAGACCAGCAAGAGGCTCTCAAACTTTTACATTTCAAGGACCCATCTTAACTCTGACAGTGTACAAATGGACCCTAATTCCATTTGTACACTGTCAGAGTTACAGCATTGTAAGGGTCAATTTAGAACCCCTTCAAGGAACCCTGAGTGTCCATGGACCCCACTTTTAGAGAACCACTGCACTTCCCCAGCGCCTGCGCCTCTCTGTGTTTTCAATAACAACAATACTAACTTTGTGTTGTTGTTGTTGTTGTTGTACATAACATGCTACCCCAAAGTTTGTAGCACTTTTGATAATGTGCAACACCCCAAGACTGAGGAAAAGTTGAAAAAGAAAGAATGATAGAGCAGCCATTTTATCACGGCTCGGCTTCAATAACATGTATTTTGTGCACATTTTAAAATTTGGTTAGTAGGCTATAAAACGATGAGTAATTTGCCCAGATGCAGTATGATTATGCCTCAAACAGTTGTCATGTTTTATTATTTATTTATTATAACATAATTAGTTGGCTATTTATCATGTAGGGTAGGGTGTAGGCTATGTCCTTGGGTGGCATTGGTACCGTACCGTACCGTGCCTGTTACCAACCTTTCTTATCTCGTGGAAAGATTCAGGAGGCTGTATTGATGACTTGGCTTATTTGGTAAGAGCAGCACTGTGAATGTCCATGAGCTAGTGCAGTGGTTCCCAAAGTGGGGGTCCCCACATTATTAGCTTAATGTGCAACATTATTTTCTCACTCAATGGTAAACAAAGTAAACCAGCATACAGTAATGTATAAGTGTATACAGGGTATCTGCACATTTCTAAAGTGACAATTTAAGGGCTTTAAATACCTTTTTAATACCAAATTGGTCAAATTGTCATATCACGTTAGAAAGAGGCAAACGTTGTTCAGTAGCCGATCTACAAGCTCACAGCGGTGTGAGCTTGTAGATCGGCTACTTTCACAATTTTATCTGTGGAACCGAGTCAATGTAATCCGTACAATTCCAAGTGCTTGTCAGGGTGGGGGGGTCCCAGTTCAAATATGATCATTTTGGGGCGTTCCGGCCTGAAAAGTTTAGGAACCCTTGAGCTATTGTAATGTTCTGCAGTCATGCATATGACTAAATATAAAGCAAGAGGCCTTCATTGCAACGTTTCAAGTCACCGTTTTAACTGTGAGAATTTGGAGAGAGGGTCTTTGTTTACAATGAATTACTATACTTCTCACTGTTCCTGTTGAATGGAATGGAATGCCATGTTTTAGAGGAATCCTTGTCTGAAACGTTAATGCCATGGGTGCTGTTTTAGACCAGTTTGGTATGCGTAGATGGACACTGGTCTGCTGTACAGTGGGAGGTTTAGAGACCCCATGTATGAGCTTTAGTCTACAGCAGTGGTTCTCAATCTGTGGGTTGGGACCCCCAGGGTCCCCACCTGACTTTGTGGGGGAGGCGGGGGGGGGGGGTCCTGGAGAAGAATTATTCCATATACTATATTCCATATACTATATTGTTATTATGGTTGCCATTTATCTAATCTAACCTTTATATTTTACCATATATTAAATCACTTGGTGTACTTAACACATTATGATATTTGGTAACTTGTAAGCGCCTAAATGTCTCCACTAGGCCTGATAGCTATTGTTCATGTTACAGCCTATCTTGTTATGGTTCAGCTAGTCCTTGAAGCAGCTACGGTATAACTATGCTCTTATAAGCCTGTGTCTCTTGGCTGAACTACTCTACCACTGACATGAGTGTTACTGTACTTCTCCCCATGTTGTACATAAAGCATAACCATCACCACCTAGAACATTGTATTGACTCCTATTTGCCTCATCAATTGCTGATTGATCTAGAATTCCATGACAGTCCCCAGATGACAGTCTCGCCCTCTAGGCTGCCTCATTCACTTGAATGGGGAATCTCACTTCCAGCTGAAACAGTGCAACTTGTAGTAGTTTATAATGGCATATGGTTATATATCACATTTCACAAGACATTGTACCCTGTAGGTAATAGAAATCAATTGGCTGAAAATGCTTTAACAAGTCTTAACTTTATATCCAAGTCGCACTGTTTCAACCAGTCTAGTGAATGAGGCAGCCTAGAGGGCGGGCCAAAGAGTACACTGACCGTTTGTCACTGATCACATGACCCCAACAATCATTTTTCCAGTTTTAGGCAACATAGAAGGGGGGAGGGGAGACTTTTTTCTTATCTCCACACAACAGTTCTAAGGTATATTATGACATGGTTCAATGTTGAAAACGAGTGGTATTCCCCCTTTAAGGACTTTTAAGACCTTTTAATAGCTAAACAAGAAATGATAGTCATATATATCAGCTCGCAGCAAGCTAAACCCCTTAAAGTACTGTCAACTACACTGTTTCAGAGACTAGCGAATGTCATTCTTATTAAGCTATTAATTGTTATGTAATACAATCCTGATATGATCTAATAATTGAACTAGGCTATTGTATCAGACAGATCGCTGACAACGTCGTCAGATGGTGGAGGGGTGGCCTTTGTAAACTGTTGTTGTTTGGGCCATTCATCAATCAAATAGACGGCTTATCAGACCGTCACACTGATGAGTAGCAGTATGTGCGCAGTTTAAACAGAGCGGCCTGTTAAGCGTTCAGTCTGGGTTTAGATCCCGTCTACTGTGTCCGATCATTTCCACTCGCATATACATGAACACAAACGGCTGTTTCTGTGTCCACTCTAGACCGGATATGCAAATTACAAAGGGAATTGGACAGTGTTTCAAACGAGGTCCAAAAAACATCCCATAACCGTTTTCTTCATCGAACACGGCCAGCATAGCATTCTGACTAAACACAGAACACACTATGTCATACATGTGTTTAGTAATGTACTTTTGCGTTCTATCGTTAAATAAAACCATATTTGCCCTTCTGTGATCCTGTCCGCAGAAACGCTAAACAAGATGGCTGCTCCTACAAAAGTGAGCTAGCCCTTTGATTGGCTGGCCGAGTGAGGAACAGTGCCACAGATTTACCGTAGAGAGAGAGATATATATATATATATATACACACACACACACACGCACACGCACACGCACACGCACACACACACAGTGGCCGAACACAGTATCCCATCGACATTTTCAGATCCCATATGCTGCGTAGTTGTTTAGATGCCATATTCTGAGAGGACATTGAGCCCTCATTGGCTGGCCTTTTACCAAGGCCAGCCAATGAGGAAAATGTGTTGAGAATGTGACGACTAGTTGCACGTCTCTTTACTGATCAGCCCTGCGAGCTGAAAAAAAAGATTGCTGCATCTAAAGTAATCAACAAACTATACTATAAAAACTGGTGAAACATTGGCCAAATTGTCAAATTATTATTTCTTATAATAAGAAATGGACAAAAAAAAATCTAAAAATAGCCGACAAGCTCACAACGACTCGTGTTACGAGGCGTTGTGAGCTTGTAGATCTGCTATTTTCACTAGTTATCTCTGGAGCCGAGTCAAACTAAATTGAATGGCTCAACTCCTAGAATTCCAAGTGCTTGTCAGGGTGGGGGGTCCCCCGGTTCACATGATTATTTTTGGGGGTTGCGGCTTGAAAAGGTTGGGAACTAATGGTCTACACTACAGCAAGGGTTCCCAAACTTTTCAGGCAGCGACACCCCCCAAAAAAACATATTTGAACTGGGGACCCCCCCACCCTGACAAGCACTTGGACTTGGAGGCATTACATTTAGTTTGACTTGGTTCTACAGATAAATATTGAGAAAATAGCCATTTATATATATATATAAATATAAATATAGTATAAATCACTTGCAATATGTTACGTAAACATTCTTTATTTTTAAGCAAAAAAACTTCTCAAAACCTATAAATCTTGAGAAGATGGCTCGTGCACAGGTGATGTTGCTCATTCATCCTTATGGTCAAATCAGTGCAATGCAAATATTGTTCATTGCATTTAAAACATTTGGATTTGCATGTTGTTGTGCAATAATGAAAAAGCAATATTGATGCAAGGAACAAGAACAATATTTTAAAAAGGAGAATATTTTTAAATAATAAGGTATAGGCTACTTGTTAGAAATAAATATTGCTTGACACTAACATTTAAATAATAATTCATATTCCAACTCTTCACTTGGTAATGCATTACCCCAAACTGTTTGCTACAAATGTCTTCTAAATGCTAACAGTTTTCTGAAAAGCTTTTGTTGCTATATCAGTGTGGTTCTCAAACTTTTTCAAGTCAAGGACCCCCAAAATGTATTTGGCCGCAGACCCCCATCTGAAAATATTTTGTTCCAGGGACCCCCAGAAGCAAAGTCTGAGTACAAATAAATTCCCTTGAAAAACTTTTTTTTTTATAGATTTGCACAAACATTCAAGATTTTTCAAAAATAGCAGTTCTACACGCTCATGCCGTGCTATGAGCTTGTATATCTGCTATTTTTGAAGTATAAAATAATGGTTATAGCTAAAATCTAAAATGACACGGATGCGTTCCCGGATTAAATTACTAGGGTCTGGCACCGTGCAGATTATGGTTAGAGACATGACACACCTCCTGTCTGGAACAGTCTGGCAGCCAAGAAGGGAAACTTTGCATGTGTTTTTTGTCCTCACCTGTGTCACAGAAGGTGTGTCAGCACATGTGACTCACTCATGTCAACAATGTGAGCAAGTGATTTGGCTGAGCTACAGTGTTGCCTTGTCCGCCTATTATAAGCGACTTTCACTTCTTTTGGGCTTGTTTTCATTCACCTGGTTGCTTATTTCTCTCACAAAATCTGGCAACACTGCTGAGCTATGAGGGAATGCCACCCCTGGTAATCCTCTCTTTGGAGAGACTCGAGGACACTTGGGTCGAAAGACATTTCCCTAGAAAGCTTAGAAAGTCACATGATTGCTAGGCATTTCATTTGGAGACTGTGTTGCCGCTTCAAGGTCACTTGTATATTGTGTTGGAGTAGATTCCCATGCTTTTACTTATCTTATCACATTCTATGCATAGCATTCATGTTTTAACCAAGTAGAGATTCAGAATCTGTCAACTGCAGTACACTACATTGCTCCACATATGGGGAGGCAGTGGAGCATATTAAGCTGACTATATTATAGTCAGCTTGTTGCCAAACTTGCCTTTTTAAACACAATTAAGGAATTTTTCACACCATGAAACCAGATTTCAAATATTTCATATGCTGTTAAATGAAATATTCATAAGTATGTATGAATACATATAAGTATTCATAGTGATACTACTGCCTACATGTGCAGGGGGCAAGCTATTAGAGTCTTAGACTGTCCACATTCTCTATGTGTAAGGAGCAACAACAAAAATGATGGCGTCCGTCCATGGATGTCGCCTTACGCACTTACATTCATGATTTACTTTATCAACTGCATTTGTTCTTTGTTAGGATTAAAATGTGTTTGGAAACGTTAGAAGGTGACGTGGCTTATTCTTAGTCACAAACTGACTTTGATTGCAGTCTTGATTAAAGGTAGTGTAAGTGATATTTTTTGTTAAAAGGTTAAATATATATATTTATATATTCTGATAGGAATTATCGCTAGTATTTGTTCTGTCACAGGGGTCTCCCTGTCCCTCCAGCTCTTTAATAAACAGAAAAAAACATTTTCAGGTAGGTGACAAGATTTAAGCCAATCGGGAGAGAGTACCTATTTACCAGCTTTTCACACACTATCCCTGTCTATCAATCTCTTCACGTAGTCGTACTATGTAGGCCACATTTTGAGAGCCTGCAGAATTTAACTCACTAGCATAGACAACAAGTTCAGGTCAGCGGCAACACCTGTAATTTGGTATTCATATTGAATAAACCACTCTAGTAAGTTTGATGCATTGTTTTTCTTACGGAAAAGGAACGTGATAAGGATGTGACCATTCAATCAGGGAAAGACTGATAATACTGAATCAGGAAGCTAATGTGGGTGTCTACATCATTGTATTCAAAACGACTCCATTCCTGCCATCCGCATTAAAAAGCAATGCCTGAGTTTTAAACACAAGCTGTGTTTTCAAATGTCTCCGGGTCAAAAATGGTAGAATGGTGTGGATGATAGCAAAGGGTACAACAACAACATCCTGTTTAGCCTGCCTGAGTTAAATTGACACCCTGCATTTGACAGTACATTGACGACACAGGGCAAGCAGGAGGCCGTCCATCATCATCTCCAGGGCCACCGCTTGGCTCCCTGCACATATAGCCACTGCTCTAATGAAGACATGCGCTGCATCCTAAACAAATCCCAAGGGTCCGTTCTCTGGCTAACAATGCCTGGTGATTTTCCAAACGTCGGACCACATTTTGTCATCATTTAATTAAATAAATACAACGTAAGGTATTGAATGAATGTGATCACCCGTCTGTTCTTCTCTGAGCATGCCATGTCCTTTTCAATTAGGCAATGCAGCCTATTTAAAATCATCTAGTTTATTGTTAGATTTCCGCTATCGGATCGCATTATTTTGGGGCTGGCTACAAGGTCATGTAAATTAAATTCCCTGCTAAATTGAGCACACCCTGGTTTCTCATTTGTTTGCCTCGCTGTGTTACAGGATTCATGACCCATATCCATTACAAGAATAGGTATCACCTGAGCAAAGTAAAAGAAAGGCTGTGAAGGACAAGTCCTGCATGACCTAAGTGAGCATCTGTATAATTATATGTGTGTGTGTGTATATATACACACACACACACACACACACACACACACACACACACACACACACACACACACACACACACACACACACACACACACACACACACACACACACACACACACACACGCGTATATATGTGTGTACATGTTGAGTTGTGTACTAGCACGGGCGTGCACGCTCATGTGCGTAACTGGTTGATCTATCTCTCAGATGCTCTTGAGTGCTTTGCCTGCGGTAGTGCGACATCATCAGCCCATAATAAACCATACCCCCCACTCTTTCTCTCTCTCTCCCTCCCTCTCTCTCTGTCAGACAGAAGCAGACTGAATGTTTCTCCTTTCCTCTGAACTCCCCTGTGCCTCGTCACACCGCTCTCCCTCTGCCGTCCTCCCAGCCAGTGCAGTGGGAGGGCATACACACACACACACACACACACACCCACGTATACTGACTGAAGGGCTTGATATACTTCCTTGTGTGCGGTGTCACGCACCAAAAATAGCAGATCTACAAGCTTTTCTGCTTATAGATCAGCTATTTTCGCTGCGCGACATCCATGTACAAGTAAGTATACAAAAACCTTTTATATTCTTTTCCTTCCCTCCCCGGCTATCTTTTGCTACATCCCCCTCCCCCTTCTCTCTCTCTCACACGCTCTCTCTCTCTCTCACTCACTCACTCACTCACAGAGACGCACATACACATTACTCTGAGATGTGCTGTTGAGGTAAAGGCTCTGGTTTCATTCAGGCTTTAGGCAGCCAGCATAGCGGCTAGGTTGGTTATGTGCAGAGGCTGCTGGGTGCTTGACAACACAGATATCATCTCAGGTGAGTGGAACAATACAATGCTAACACGGAAGATGTAAATGATAACGCCTTATATGCTTTTTATATCCACCTGACCTCTACACAGCAGGGGTCACACAATGACCAGTATTCGAATACAAGGAAGATGTTTTACTGCGGCACAGTTTAGTTTAGTTTTTTCTGAGGGAGAATTTACATTTTGACAATGAGCAACAGGACAAGTTGTACATCCATAATCTATTTATAATGTGATTTTGCTCCTTTGCTGTGTAGCATCTGATTTAGAAATGTTTCAATAAATACCGATATAATATTTGTGAGCTTGTAGATCTGCTATTTTTACAATATTTATCTGTGGAACAGAGTCAAACTAAATTGAATGCCTCAACTCCTAGAATTAATAATAACATGTATGAGTGGTAAGGTTGGAGTATGTATTCTGATATGGAGAGAGTCGCAAAAGTTTCTCAGAAGAATGCATTTGTGATCGGCACACTCTGTAGGAGAGGGAATTAGCGGGGATTAGGAGACCCACAGAGGGATGCAGACCTCTGTTGATTGGGCGCATGGGGGTCATTAGTGATGGGGAATTGGGATTGCATTTCTGCCCAGTTCTTATGCCTGTGTAGCTCCATGCCTTTGTTTCTTTCCATTAGCAGGGCTTTGACTTTAGCCCCTCTGCTATTTTCCTGCCTCTTTTCACGCGGCTTAGTCCTTTTGATGAAGCCCACGGTGATATTTATCTGAAATGGGAATTCCCTTTGTCCCTCAGGAAACTTGCTGAGAGGAAACAGCTGCCGCTTGCTGCCATATTGCAGGTCCTATGTGGATTTGTGTCATTTCCTGTAGAGCTGGCTGGTTTGGTTTGAGTACAAAGAATTTCTTCAACAGCAGACCTTTCTCTGTTTTTCTCTCAGCAGAAAGCCAAAATGAAGTCATGAAGAAGACTGGGTGAACAGTGGATTGTGACGTGGGTCTGATGATCTTTCCAATGGATTCAACTGGGGATGTACAAACCGATATATAGAATAGACCTTATGAAGTAAACTAGAGACCAACTGCTCGAGGAGATAAGTGGGCCGTGCAGACAGACGCATATCCCTTCCTGTGGAGCAGAGGAAGTTTGGACTGGGGTTCCTCCTCGGCCAGCGGCCATGACGGAGCCCAAGGTTGCCAGCAGCAGCAGTGCTAATAACAACACTGCGAGCCTTACATGGGCCCGGGTGTGTAAGGAGTGTGGCCAGCAGCACGAGGGCCAGGAGAGCCACCTGTACGAGTACCAGGATGAAGTGGACGATGAACTGGTGTGCCACATCTGTTTGCAGCCTTTGCTCAGGCCCATGGACACTCCCTGTGGCCACACGTACTGCTTCAACTGCCTGAGCAGCTTCTTGAAGGAGCAGGACTTCTGTCCGGTGGACCGCCAGCGGCTGCAGCTGCATCAGTGCCGGCCCTCCAGCCTGCTGGTCAGGAACCTGCTGGACAAGATGACCGTACTCTGCCCCTACAATGCAGAGTGCGAGCAGCGCATGCAGCGCTGCGAACTGCAGCCTCACCTGCACAACAGGTAAGGGGCCACTGAACAAGGAAAAAAGCGGGGATAGTGATGCTGATGGGCTGACATTTTAGGTTGCCCCAGTATTGGAGAGTGGCGTAATGCATCATATACGTTTATCATGCTAGATAAGAAGAAAAAAATAGTAATTTTCACAAGCATTTCACAGCATTTTCCACAGAAGGATGTTGATGGTTTCTAATATTATATTTCTTGTAGGGCTAATGTTCAATTTGCAGCTATAACACTGAATAGTCTTATGTGCTCTCTGAAACAGCAATGAAGTTGTGCTGTAAAGTTTGGGGTACAAATACAAAATGGTGATCTTGACTTCTCAAAATATGAATCGTATTGATGTAATTGTAGTCATAGACCCCATGAGCATGCAAGGCCAGTGTTTGCCAATTCATGGGAATTGGAATACTACATGGGAACACTGAAAAGGGGTTTAATAAACATGATGGGGAATTTTCCGTCAGTATGGGTCCGGAACTACTGGTCAGGAACCTGCTGGACAAGCTGACCGTACACTTCCCCTACCATGCAGAGTGCCAGCAGCCCTGAGTCTATTGACCGATGACCCAGTCATCAAATTATTGGCTCAGGAATGCGACAAAAACAAAAAACATTCCATGAATTCAAGGCTTCATGGCTTCATATTGTAAATATAGTTAATTTTATTGGCCATTATAATCATTAAAGGTAGGGTAAGTGATTTTCTTTGGTTAAAATAAGTGTTGAATAGCTCTATATTCTGATAGTACTCATTGCTATAGAGTGTTTGTTCAGTAACAGGAGTGTCCTTGTCTCTCCAGCTCTTTATAAAACAGAAAATGCATTTTCGTTTTAGTTTCAGTTTCATTTCCAATTTTATCCAATCAGGATAGAGAACTCAATCAGGATATAGATTAAACAAGTGAAATTGGAAGTGATGACACTAAGAAATGAGCATGCAAAGTTGGAACTGGAAGACTATAAAAATGAAGCTTAAAAATGGGTACTTTCTCCTGATTGGCTGAGATTTTGACACCTACCGGAAAATGTATTTTCTGAAGAGCTGGAGAGACGGGGAGACTCCTGTTACTGAACAAACACTCTATAGCAATGATTACTATCAGAATATAGTGCTTTAACCTTTTAACAAAATACTTTTTGTTTTAACCCAAAAATATCACTTACCCTACCTTTAACATTAGCAATTCAATTAAATTCACATGAACTGTGTGTTTCCCTTTTAATGTATTCTATAGGTAGGTTTATTTTGGCCCATATTTCATTTTAGCGCTTGGACTCTGCAAAAAAAAAAAAAAGTCCCTACCTGAAGGAGTGCTTTAGTTTTAAAGGTGGTGAAGTCATGAAGAGACAGAGAGACTACTGATGCGCCCTTGGGCATGTAAAATGACTAGTTTCTAAGCTGCCTAGTTTCAAATGTCACCCTTGTATACGGCTGCTAAAGCTATTATTATGTTTTAGTGTCTGACACATATTCCTGGTAGCTAGTGAAGATATTAAATGTTAGTAGTTCACCCCAAAAATGTTTCTATCAATTACACACCCCATAAAATGAATTATTTTCTATCAATTACACACCCCATAAAGTCTTGAATTCATGGCGATTTTTTAGTTTTTGTCGCATTCTTAAGCCAATAATTTTATGACCGGCGGAGACTCAAGAGTCCTACTGAGTCTATTGACCGATGACCCGGTCATGAAATTATTGTCTCAGGAATGTGACAAACTAAAAAATCTCCATGAATTCAAGGCTTCATGGGGTGTGTAAAGAGAATAAGTACCTTTTTTGGGTGAACTACTCCTTTAACATTTTAACATAAAACGTGCACCGTTATTCATTCACAAGCTGTTGAAAGCCAGCCTTCATGTTTTTCACGTGGTCTGGTCGCTGTGGTGCTTATCGTCTCACGTGGCCAGTGACGCGATCACTTGTGGGTAAACTAAGGCTTCGCTGTCATAGAGGGTCACAGTCCTGCTGCAGCCTCCCAATGTAAACAATGAGGAGGCAAAGTTCAGCCACCAGGAACAAACAGCAGTACTAGCACTGAATGACTGACTTAATCAGACTGAACCTGTCCCCCACCACAGACTCCCTGCAATGCAGTAAAATAGTGTGCTCATCTGCATAGCGCTTCTCCTCTGAATTCTGTATGTGAATCTAGTCTCTCTCTCTCGCCCTGCTTTACTCTACCACACTGACAGAAACTGTACTTGACTAGCCCCCCTGTCCTTTCTAAATTTCAATCCATTTAGACCGGGAACGCATCTGTGTCATTTTATAGATTTCTTTGGCTATTCAAAAAAATAGCAGATATACAAGCTCATAGCGCAGCGCTGAGTGCCACATTATGAGCTTGTAGATCTGCAAAAAAATGTTTTAATCTTGAGATTTTGTGAAAATCTTTGAATATGTATTTTTTTTAAAGCGAACATTTGTAACTCAAATCTTAGCTTCTGGCGATTCTACAAATGTCTTCTAAATCCTTGCTGTAATCAGTGGTTCTCAAACTTTTTTCATGTCAAGGACCCCCAAAATTATGTATTTGCACGTGGACCCCTCCCCCCCCCCCAGAAGCAAATATTTGAGTTAAAAATGTATATATTCAAAGATTTGCAGAAATGTTCATGATTTTTCTAAACTAGCAGATTTACAAGCTCATAGCGTGGCACCGAGCGCTACGAGCTTGTAGATCGAAGAAATAAAATAAAAATTACACACGGATGCATTCCCGGTTTTAATGGATTAATCTTTCTAGCCCATTAAGCCTCCTGCACCCTTTAGTTGTGCTTCAGAACAGGACTTCCCTGCTCATTTTATATATCATTATCATTGATTAACATGAATTAATGCTCTGTGCTGTTGGTGGGACCAACAACACAGATCAGTAGTTGAAATGTGTGATAGATTTTGCTTAGATCTCTTGTTGACTGTATGAGTTGGATTATTTCCCCCCCTCAGGTGTCCTGTTTTCAAAAAGATGAGGGAGGAGGTGGAGCGAAAGAAGAAACCGTCCTGGAACGAGTTAAAGGGGATTAAGAGCGCCGAGGGAGAGTCGTCGGCTGATGCTAAACACGCCCCTGTACCGTCGAGATCTTCCGTCCGAAGCCAGGCCGAACCTGGGCTAATAAATCCTGCCTATGAGGAGAGCGAAGATGGTATGGAGTCATTTCACGAACCAAACGCTAATGCCTGTTTCCCACTGGCATGTAAAGCGATGAATCCACAGACAATGTCATATATTGCCTGTTGATTGCTGTGGCTCATACAAGTGCCTCCAAACAGACGTGTGTGTGTGTATATAACAACAAAAATCACGTAAAAAGAATAATAATGAATCAGACTGCTTGTGGAAACCGGATATGCCCTTTAGTATATATATATCTGCGCATACGCACGCTTTGTGAATGAGGGAAATCCTCTCTTTTTTGCCAGCTATTTTCTATCCAGCAATGTTATGGAGTGTACGGCATGTGGGAAGGGGGCCTACAAAATACTATAATGACATAGCAACTGTAAGAATAGTCATCCAAATTGCTGTTGAACTGTTGATTGGTGTGCAAGTGAAAGGGATGGTAAGCATTTGTCAGAGGTGAAGTGCTCATGGCAGGAGTTGTCAAAACAGTGGAAAATATACACATGTTTTAGGCCTCAGGGTTTTGATTTTGACGCACAGGTGAATCATCATCATTAGAACATGGAACAACTCGCATACGTTATAGTTGACTGGTTCAAAGACACACCTGCAAGGCACCACGGAATCGGTCCAAAACGTAGTTTACAGACACCTGGTAACTCCTTAGTTCTCGGAAAAAGCTTACATCATCATTCTCATCGACATTGTCTGGATTTACAATTGCTCAATTATTTAGATGTACCTGAAGAGGGAACACTAACAGATTGCACAATCAATCGTTATTCCCCCCTTTAAGATTTCCCTATTAAATGAATTATGACTTATGAGTCTGGCTGGAGAGACTTGACACAACTAACCTCCTTCTCACAAGAAAACATCACAATAAAGGTAGCAAAATAACCACTGCAGCTGGACTTAAAGAACTATAGAAGGGTAAAATCATGGCCTTTGTACGCTATGATGTAAGCCTCCCAGCTGCAGCTAATAAAAGTAATAATGGGTGTGTTTGATTTAGGTGTGCCAATATGCAAGCATTGCCAATGCTGTTGGACGTTTTCATCGTGGGAAATGTGAACGGAATAACTAACAACATTCTTCGTACTGCTCTGTCTAGCAAGCCAAGTCATTCATTCAAACAAATGTTTGTAATAACATTTGTTTTCATCATTACATAACATTATGCAGTCATAACACATTCTCTAATGACTTCTGCTTTTCACAAATAGAACGACATTGCTGCCTACATGTATACAAACACATGATCAATATATATTACACTCAAATGTCATTATGGACAGTTTGGAGGAGCCCCTGCCATGTATACAAAAAACCCCGGCAGTGTTTGGGGGTACAGGGGCTTTCACATAGGAAGGGGCCGTCGCCCAGGCCGCTTTGCTTTAGTAAATTGTATTAGCTGTACCTACGTTGATTATATCACAGTGTACTAAGGTCAGCCTGCCATGTTTTTAACCTTCTGTAGTTCTTAGCTTTTACTGGAAAAAAAAGCTGTTTTTCCCCCCTGTTTTTATTATATTGTCATGAAAAAGCAGTGTAGATCTTAGGGATATGTTGTAAACAAAACTTCATGTGTCACTAGTAAGATCCTCTTTCCTCTTTGCATGCACTTTCTAACCCATGCACCCCATGCCCTCCAGACAACACCCCCCTGCGGTCTAGTCTGGTTTCAGAGGCCAACGTGGTGGAGCTGTTCCGAGATGAGCCAGAAGACGAGTTAGGTCTGCGCATCGTGGGTGGGAAAGACACCCCGCTGGGCAACATAGTCATCCAGGAGATTGTCCGTGACTCGCTGGCGGCTCGTGATGGCAGGCTGGCCCCAGGGGATCACATCCTAGAGGTGAGGGAAACTCTTAACATGTGGCGTCGCTCGCCGACACACCACCAAGAATCCGTTATTTTCAGTGAAGTATATACTTTGTTGAGCAACAAAGTACATATTAGGCTTAAGCGATGATGAGGGTGTCTGGATGAAGTAGCTCTTACTGTGAAGTATTCCACATCTCCTCTGCTGTGTGACTGAATAAAAATGATGGCAAACCAAAAGCACTTTGCGTGCACAATTTGTCCTGGTTCAGTCCTGAGTATATTTTGTACACAAACACTTCCATCTTCTATATCACCTCCTCACCAATACACAATGTTGTAAACATGACATTTGAAAGCAAGGTCTAGGAAAGCAGACTTTCAAGATAAACAAGTTTAGCTCCATGGCAACCGGTGTGGCTGTGCACTTCAGGGCACCTAGGCCTGGCTTTAGTGAAACATTATTACTGTAAGCAACATTTACTGGCTACTGTCACTGATCCCCTCTTCTTTCAGAGGATCAAGGTTCACACCCAAAGCTAACTGGAACCTGATCTGGCTGTGTATGGCCTTTTTTTTTGTCTTGTTTTGCTCATAGCCAAGTCAATTAATAACACTGCTGTGATGTTATGCTGGTTATAACTAGGGCAAAACATCAAGAATGATAATGAAGTACAATTTAATAAGTATAATCAGTTTCATCCCCCTTATGAAAAGCTATTTTATAATGATTTGTTTACATGGCATAGCAGTGTTCTGTTCATAGCAAACCATGGAATTATGAAACCAACTGTACACGTAACAATGCTGTCTTGCGGTTTGCAATTGCATAGAGCAGAATGAAGGTGCAAAGAATTATTATAGAGGGGATTTCAGTAAGGTGCGGCTTCCTCTCTTCCATAATCTGTCTCCTTGGATTTCTGCCCTCCGGCTGTCCTGGAATGTAGTGCCACTGTAAACTGAGCTCAGGACAGATTCACCCTGAGCTCCGTTACCCCTGCCTCAGAATGCATCTAAAATGCAATGTTTCCTCAATGCCCACCAATCCCAAAGCTGGAAATGAAAGTAAAACTTACCAGCTAACCTGCCTCAGGAGTTGTAATAGTAGACCCCCACCCTCTCTCTCTCTCGCTCTCACTCTCTCTCTCTCTCTCTCTCTCTTTTGGCTTTTGTGGAAGCCAGTGCATGTAAACAGATATGTTTTAGGTGAGTGAAGATTGCATTCCTAATTTCTTGAAACTGAATCTCTCTCTTCCCCTTGAATCAATGCATTGATTTTGTGAAGGCCTTTTCTCGAATGAGATTTGTAAAGCAGGCATTGTTTTGACAGGCAGCTATTTTTAAAGGTGATAAAATGACAAAGGTCCTAAACAAAACTAATGAATTTTTGGACAAATATGTGCTGTTGTACTATATCAGACTATTCATGAGATCTTATTGCATGAGTTTGATTTGCTATGATTCAAGGCTAAGAAAGTGGCCAACATGTCAGATTCCCAGAGTGAACAGCTACATTATCATAGCATCTTGAAGCATTTTAATAGAATTGTCTAGAAGCAGAAAAACAGACAATGTCTAATCTAATTGTCCTTCATCACATGGGCCATCTTGGCTGCCTTTGTGTACAGTATGTGCATATACAATATACTAGGTCTGGGTGGTATTGGTAGAATCAAATATTGTGCTATATTTTTTATGTGTTGATAATGTGACAATGTTTTAGGGATGACTATTTAGCTTTCACAATATATGTACTCCATAGACTTCTATGAGCAATTACCATCAGTAAGAAATGTGGGTATGGTAATCATACGGGTTGAGGCATTTGTTTTTCATTTCACTCAGCTAGAATTGTCTAAAGGGTTCATACAATGTTATAGCTTTACCGTAATGTAGCTTTTAATAACAGGAAAAAACAACATGTAACAACAACCAAAATCCCAACCTCATATCACAATGTTGATATATTTTCCAGCTATTATACCCTGCATTGTTGAAGAGACCTGTTTTTAAAAGTGACAGCGTCTCTATCTCTCTCTATCTCTCTCTCTGGTGTCATGTTTCTAGGTGAATGATGTCAGTCTGGCCTCCGTCCCCCACGGCCGGGCCATTGCCATGTTGCAACGGCCATGCTCCGTGCTCCGGGTCACCGTCATGCAGGAGAAGGGCTTCAAGCCACGGCCTGAGCACCACCCCGCCCTTTCCACCACTGCCACTGCCTCGCAGTCATCTCACAGTCTCCATGGCAACGCTAACACCAATAACAACCCAGGCACAGTCATCCATGTGACACTGGTGAAGCGAGAGCGCTCGGAGCCACTGGGTATCAAACTCATCCGCAAATCGGACGAGACCGGGGTCTTCATCCTGGACCTGCTGTCTGGAGGCCTAGCAGCCAAGGACGGCAAGCTAAGGAACAATGACAAGGTGTTGGCAATCAATGGACATGACCTCAGGCATGGAACCCCTGAGAGTGCTGCCCAGATCATACAGGTATATGTTGCAGTTAGTTAGTGCTGCCAAGATGAGTCTTCAAATACTTGATAGGATATCTGATGATCTGGGAAGGATATATGAATTTGTTAACAAAGTGAATGTGCCTGCAGGCTAGTGAGGTGCGGGTGAACTTTGTGGTGATGAGGCATGCAGAGGCCCAGGAGGAAGGAGGCAGTAACGGAGAAGGACCACAAAGCAGAGCAGCCAGGAGGGCTCCTGAGCCACAGTACTTCAGACGCCGCTCCACCTACATGAAGGTAATCTTGAAAGACCTCCTAGAACAATGCCACTTCTGACAGATTTTGAAACCTCAAATCTGAAAATGTGCTCAAACCTGTAGTCATACATCGTACATAATGACATAGACGATGTCACAGGCTGGTGACTTGAAGTCAGAGTCCGCAGTAGTCCACTGTTATGCTTCAAGCGTGCAGTACTAGAGTTGGCCACTAGTTTATTCTTGCTAAAAAAATCCACTGCGGTCCTGCTGGCTTGGTTACCAACCACTGGGCAGGGTCTCTGCAGACACCACTGGGCCATAAGTAATGATTGATAATTTTGGGATATGCATGCTATTTCACCACACCCCTGCATGAAAATAATCAAGTCTCAAACCAAACATGTAGCTGCTGGGTGGGCGTTTTGTCAACCAACGGTGGTGGTTGGCGGTTGTCCAGAACCACTGATCCAGTGTCCAGACCACCAGATCTGACCGATATGCCCATATATATATATATATATATATATATATATATATATATATATATATATATATATATATATATATATATATATATATATATATATATATATATATATATATATATATATATATATATATATATATATATATATATATATATATATATATATATATATGGCATATTTGGAGATCCGTTTTACCAGAACGGTTCAACCGCCGATCTGACCGATACTATATACTGATGATATCAGGGATCTCCATATGTAGGCATAAAAGGGATAAAACAGATGTCCATAAAAGCCACACAGACAGACAGATACAGGGATCTCCATATATGGGCATGAAAGGGACACAGTTAGACAGATGGGTACAACGGGTACTCTGACAATGGGTACAACGGGTATTGCATAGGCGGGTGGGGCATGGATTCCCAACTTGCATCGTTCCTGACGTGAGTAGTCCCGAGTATATTATATACCAATAATCACACTTTTTCATTTTGTAAGATAAGTTCTTACTCAGAGACCTGTGGCCTTGCTATTCTCTTTCAGCATTCCTTAGCTTTGAAAAAGAATGGAGACAGAAGTACGTTTCCCATTTTACACCTCACACAAAGCGTACATGACATACAAAAATGGGTGTATGTATGTAACAATAAGCAGTTCCATATGTGGTACGTAAGGGTAGTCGCCACACTTTTGTGGGTGACACTCGGCTGCAATGTATACGGACTGTAATGAGAAGCAACTCCCCTCCCCCGTTGGGAGCAGACGCCTGTGCCGGTGAGGGGAGATAAAAGCCCTTCTCTGGGGCCTCCCTCTGTCCTGATCAAAAGAGCCAGGGTGCTGCTCGCTCTGCCGCTATGGGGCCACTGTCTTGTTTTGTTTGGTTGTTTCTTTGGGTGACAGAGGATCAAAGCTGGTGACAGTTAGCTTTCGCCTGCAGAGTGGAGTCTTTTTAGTCTTGCTGAAGTGGGTGGGTTCCCTGCTGGGGCAGGAAGAGCCCTCCCCCGTCCCGTCCCATCCCATCATTGCCCCCACTCCCAGACCTACTCTGATGGTTTACAAACTCTGGAGGAAGATGGTTCAAGCTGTCAGTTTCCACACGTCTCTTCCATTACGAGAGCTTGGTGTTGATCCTCACACATTACCTCTGCCTTTACTTCTCGGCTGCATCTCAAATGCTTCACATTTGTTTGTACGAGTACTTTTAGGAATCCAATAGGATACAATAGGAATCGGCTGAAGTCTAACGATCCCAGAGATGAAAACTCTGGATCATTCATGAGCATGTTCTCCGCACACTGGGAAGCATTGCATATGATTTTCACATCTTCACAATAGAACAAAAAGGGATGCATGTTAAATATTGAGTTCCCCTTTAGTATTTGAGCCAGCCAGACGTGCACAAAGAATAGACCAATGGGGATCTTTGTGATGTATCATATGAAGTGTGCCATTCATTGCCGTCTAGGACCCTCCAGGTGGCTTTTCCAGCCAGGAGAAGACGGTGAGCTTGAAGAAGGAACCTCGTCTTTCTCTGGGCATCACCATCGCTGGGGGGCGGGACTGCCGCAGTCGCCTACCCGTCTACATCACCAGTGTTCAGCCCGTAGGCTGTCTGCACAGAGATGGCACCATCAAAACAGGTGCTTACTGTTTTCAGACATATTTATTCATTTGAACTAGTATATTTTTTAACATTGCATCTTCTACAAATAAAGTGATTTGACCCCAAAAGGGCTACAAAGGTTGGGTGAACTGTTTTTAAAACCATAATAGACATCGGGGTGGCGCAGGGGTGATACTCCTGCCCACCACTGTGCCGGGCATTCCCTACGAAGTACAAACACAATTGGCCATGTTTGCAGAGAAGTCAGGTGGGGAGGGTGGTTTCTGTAGCTGCATTAGCATTGCCGTGTGTTAGGTTTGTCGGGGCACCTTTTCATTGGGGAGCAGAACTGGAAGTGATAGCGTGTTCCTCATGTGTTCTGTCCTCCCAGTGAAAATATGCGGAGCCCTGTCAATGTCACAATGTCTACACCCTCCCCTAGACCAACTAGTGGGGGTCAGCCAGGGCTTACATGGGGGAATCGGCATAATGATTACATTTGAAAAAATAGATGTACTCTTTATTTTCCCCATAACATCAACTTGAACAGAAACTGAATTGAACCCAACCGTGATGAGATGCGTGTCTCGTTCAACATAAGATCCTCCAAAGTCATCTTGATGTTTTCCATGTTATCTGGGCGGCCTTAGGTGACATTCTGCTGAGTATCAATGGTGTAGACCTCACCCAACTGACCTACAATGAAGCGGTGTCGGTACTGAAGGCCCAGACGGCCCACAGTCAGGTGGTGTTGCGTGTGATCCAGACCATCTCAGAGAACCCGGAGGAGGATGGCGAGGCAGGCAACAAGGACGAGCTAGAGTCTGGGGAGAACTCGCGAGATGATGACCTCAACTGGACCCCACTGTGGACACGATGGTTGGGACTGCCAAGGTACAAACATCATCAGAACACACTTCAAAACATTTGAAAATAATTAGGTAAACCACTAAAACCCTATATACTCCTTTTTCCCCTCTACATTAAAGGTAGGGTAAGTGATATTTTTGGGTTAAAACAAAAAGTATTTTGTTAAAATGTTAAAGCACTATATTCTGATAGTAATCATTGCTATAGAGTGTTTGTTCAGTAACAGGAGTCTCCCCGTCTCTCCAGCTCTTTAATAAACAGAAAATACATTTTCTGGTAGGTGTCAAAATCTCAGCCAATCAGGAGAAAGTACCCATTTTAAGCTTCATTTTTATAGTGTTCCAGTTCCAATTTTGCCTGCTCATTTCTTAGTGTCATCACTTCCAATTTCACTTGTTTAATCTATATCCTGATTGAGTTCTCTATCCTGATTTGATAAAATTGGAAATTAAACTGAAACGAAAATGCATTTTCTGTTTTATAAAGAGCTGGAGAGACAAGGAGACTCCTCTTACTGAACAAACACTCCAGAATATAGAGCTATTTAACACTTATTTTAACCAAAGAAAATCACTTACCCTACCTTTAAATCACTTCACCGTAAATAGGCGATCTAGGCCTAGCTAGCCTATTATGACATGCCCAAAATAGGGACGTTAGAGTTCATGTGGTTAATGTTGCACAGCCTCAAAGGTGTCAATAACATAATTAACATAAATAATTTGTCATCTTCTTGTACTAACCCCGGTGGAATAATTATTTAAGTATTTGGTAGCATGATGCTAATCTATGTATAAATTCCAAATCTGTGTGTATCCATGTCCTTTGCCTATCTCGAGAACCGTCTTAACCAATCGCCTTGACATTTGGCCGACACCCCAGTGTCAAGTATTAAGTCAATCTGATCAGCGGTTGTCAAGAATTGGTGTGCGCCATGATTACAAGTCACTGCAAAGAAAAGAAGGACGGGCATTGGGCAGCCCCCGCATATGACACAATATGACATAAATGATGCAAGGGCCGAGTGTCGGCCACGAATGACGGGTATGGGCTTGTACTGATGTCATAGTACCCGCTGATAGCGGGTACTGCACTGGTAATGCATAATGCTACCGCTTTGAACCCACCAAAAAAGCGTCCGCACACACGCTTTATTGTGCGCGCAGGTTTGTGCACGACAGTTATTGCTAAACCTAGCCACAGTGGGATGTCTGGTCAATGCATTTCAATGATAATGCGCACAGACAAACATTTTTCCTGCTCTCCTTCACGTGTGCGAGTGGAGCGTCCATGCACGGCCAGTGAGAACCCAGCTGCATTCAATAACATGGATCGGAAGAAAAGCAACGTCTGTGTGCTTATGCTTGCGCACCTGGTGGGTTTCAGGGGTAACAGATTAGCCTTCTGTTATCTCTCTCTCTCTCTCTCGTCTATTTCTTTGATATTTCAGTCACATGCACTGGTGCCGTGACATCGTGCTGCTGAAGACCAACAACGAGAGCTGGGGCTTCAGCATCGTCGGGGGTTACGAGGAGAGCCACGGTCAGCAGCAGCCCTTCTTCATCAAAACCATTGTGCCTGGTACACCCGCTCACTTTGACGGACGCCTCAAGTAAGTTACCCATTCTGTTATTTTAGAAATCACACCTCATCGCAACTAGTCACTGAAGCCCATATTTACCGGCTGAGTCTGTGGTTCTCTCTAGGTGTGGTGATGAGATAGTGGCGGTGAATGGTGCCACCACGGTGGGCATGAACAACTCGTCTCTCATCCCAATGCTGAAGCTACAGAAGAATAAAGTCACGCTGACCGTGGTGTCCTGGCCAGGGAGCCTGTTGTAGCAACATGCACACATACAGACTACTTTAACCACTTAAACACTATTCAAAAATAGGACAAGCTCATGGGCTTGTAGATCGGCTATTTTTAAATATTTTTGAATGTATTTTGTCTATAATGAAATGCCCCAAATAGGGACTCCCGGGTGAAAGTGGTTAACCCATAGCCTTTTCTTCCTCCCCTAACCCCCTTATAAAACAAACACCATGCCCTGCGCAGCTGCAGACTCCACAAAGCGACTCACTGTCCCCTTTTTCCACGACAGATTCTCACAATCTTGTTTTGATGTGACATTCTTGTAAAGTTGAACGATCACTGAAGTTCATTTAGTAAACTTTTTATTCTCTGGCATAGTTTGTGAAGACTGTAGAATAGATTTGAATGCACATGCTCTGTCTAAAGTGGGATTTCTTTTGTAGCGGGTGTGCTCAAAGGGCAGTCGATTGTATAACTCAGTGATCAAAATGGGTTAATCAGTTTAAGATGGATGACAATCAAACCTAAAAGTAAACTGCGAGGATCACCTTTTTTTTATTGCTTTTTGTTTTTATTTTTACCCTGTCTTGGAAGACTTATGCAATAGTACTTTGCGGATCAAATGTTTTTATTACGTGTTAATGGTGATTTTTGATTCAACTGATTCGTGAGTTTCATCCGCTGACATTATCCAAAGATGAAAGATTCTGTATGTACGTACTAATTTTATGGCAATGAAGAAATCTGAATGACTTGGTATGGTGAGGAAATGTATCACTGATGATGTGAACTGATGCCAAAGTCAGGTAAATCATTCTGTCCATTTCTTGTCTACTACTGCTACTTAAATTTTGTGATTGTTAGTAGAGTTATATATCAAAAACTGTTACAAAGTGCTTTAGAAAATAATGAAACCATGATGGACGAAGACATTACTATACACATAGCCTATATTATATGGTGAAAACATATTATAATTTAGGCATTGTAAAAGCTAAAATGTGTAAAACCGTTAGCAGTTATACTTAATTGTACGAAGGTGTGTCTAGGTGAAAATAAAATGGCAGATCTACAAGCACACGTGTCGCCTCGCGAAGCGTTGTGAGCTTGAAGATGTACTTTTGAATAAATTCATGACCAAAACGGGGACGACAGGTTGCAGGGTGTCCCAAGCCTAAAGGGTCCAGATTTCAAGGACTCACATTTTGGTTTGTAGCCTAGATTCTGGGATGTAGGGGGCTGGCTCAAGATGTTGGACTGCCCTTCGGTACATGTTGGATTATAATGTCTTGAGGTGTATCAAGTGGACAGACCCAAGCCTTAAAAATAATTCGGAAAATCTTAACAGGCAACTTGTGGGAATTGGTCCTGTAATGTGCTTTTAGTCTTTATCCATGGATATTAAATGACTGTTTATTTTGATTGTGACTGACTTCCATTACCACTGTACTGTATTTTGCTTCAATTTCTGTACAATGCCTCATACTGAATGTCATTGATAAAGTGGGTGCCTTGTATACATCGAAGAACAGATCAAAAATGAATACTTGCCTTAATTGCCACTAAACCAAAATGCTGTTAGTTTTTCCCTTTATCTACCATTCAGCTCTTTTACTTAGAGAGAATGTTTTAACTGTCACTAAGTACATTGGGTTTTGCTGAAAGTTTTAATAGTTAATAAATTGTAGAAAGGTAATATTGCCTTGCCTTGCCCTACACGTAGCTAAGGTGGTTTATGTTAATCATTCTTTTTAGGGCCGTGTAACATCAATGGCCTTTTGGTAAGTGTGGAAGTATTCTAAATATTGCTTCATGAATATTTTTTCCCTGAGTAAAGAGTTGCTGTGAGATATTATAAATATGTTTTATGATGTTCAATAAACTCATAAGGAGACAACCTTGTTTTTTTTCTCTTATTGAGACAACTATGCTTTGCTTTGTAGGGCGACTGTATCGTGCTGGAAAAGCAGGGAAAAAAATGTTTAAAATAGCAGATCTACAAGTTCACAATGCATTGTGATGCGATACGTTGAGCTTGTAGATCTGCTATTTTTGGGGCACGACATGTATGAATTCTGCATTAGGTTCATGTCTGAAAGTGTAAAGTATGTCTCTCAAAAACTACAGTGAAGGGTTAGGCTGTGACCCAATTTTGTACTAATACCATACATAAAGTATGTAGTGGCTCCTTAACCGGCAGTATCATACCCATAATGCATTGCATCAACAACCATGGCTGAGCGCAGCCATTAAAATGGGTGTCTTTAGGCATTCGTTGAAAGTCGTTACAGGCATATAGGTGTTTGCCAGGGTAAGGATCTGGAGGGTGCTTAGCCATTGAGATTGTATGACTTCAAGATGAATCTTTGTGTGGTGGTCACCGGACTCTCTTTTCCCAGTGTTTCGCCCAGGTGGAAGTGGTTTTGAGGTTAGGTTTAGGCATACTGGTAATTTCTGTGAGGTTATACCAGTCCCTGGTGGTCACATGTTAACTCCATCAAGCAGGATGTAATTGGGTTGATTGAGAACATGCAGGCTCAGAAATACCCTTCGTTTGTTTTTTCTGTTGTGGCAAATATTTAGATAAAAACCTCACTAATGTTTCAGTGATTATATTTTGATTATACAATAAATTGAATTGTACTGTATTTATGCTGTAAATGGGTAGACTTTGATTATACTTACACCTGGCTTGTAGGTGTAGATCTGTAGGCTATATTTAGTAATGTGCTGGAAGGGAAACTGTTGCTTTAAAGCTGGAGTAAATATTAAAAATACAATAAAGACTTACAGATTATTATTATTATTCAGGTGTGATCTCCCAAGGCCACCTGGGCCTTGCACTCATGAAGCATGGTCTGACTATGGTACACATTAGAGAGAAGAATTTATCAGATGCCACCATAGAAGCAACCATGTCAAAGCATGTTTGAACTAGCACCATTGGCATGACTTAAAAGGTTTGTGTTGTGTTGAGAGGTCCATGGCATTGCCTCTTCAACTTGTTGTATCATATGGGAAATAACTTAATTGCGACTGGATGTTCTGCTTAAAGAATAGGTGGCTGTGAGATATTCATGGTGTGCTTTACAGCCACTTTTGCCATTGTTTTTTGTTGTTGAATGCTGTAGTGTGGTTTGATTTGTCAGATGCAAGATTGGCAAGTGCCTGCAGCTGTGGTCCCAGGGGAGCAGAAGAAGGTGTGGGTGGGCACAGCTGGCTCCACGTTCACACGTGACAATGCTCCAATTGGTATTGTTCTTTTCCTGGGAAAAGGCTGTAATGTTTTGAATGATGCACACCATTGTACACCCAAAAAACAAAAAATCAGACTCTGTGCAAAGGCAGCATGTGTGCTTCCAATGTCAAGCACCAGCGACTACTCCGCTGCATCAGATGTTTGCCTTCTGCAGGCAAAGCGTCCACTGCAGAATCAGGCCTAGATGCATTGAAAACGAATTTCTTTCATGCAACTTGGCAGCAAATGAGCTTGACCAATCTATAATCAAGCTATCACAGTCATTATTTAAATTAAATAATTATCATTTTCTGCTTATTTTCAAAGTAAAGTAGAACTATGCATAAAAAAACATAACTGGTTGCTTTTTCTCTTTTAAAAAAAAGATTGTTTTAGTTTTTCTAGGGAGGCCATGACCCCAAATACCCCCCCCCCCCCCCCCCCCTGCATTCCATGGGTTCTCCAGTACCCAGGCTGGGAGCAGTGCACTTTAACAAGCCATGTCATTCTCCAGAGACTGATGACGGCACCAATCCATCACCCTCACATGCTCAGAGGTGTTTTCCAAGAGCTTTTCCAATCTTTCCCCCTGGACATTGGCAGTCTTTTAAGCTCAGAACAAAAGGGAATGAACACACGTGTACATCTTCAGCCAACACTGAACACATTGTGCACTGTGATCAAGTCAGTCTGAGGTTCAAGTCCCGAGGGTAGATATAGAATAATAAGTCAAGTTCAAGTCAATTTTGTCAAGTCTCTAAAAACCAAGTGAAGTCAGAACAGTCAGAATCACCAGTGATAATTTAATATCTTGATTTTACTACTTGATGGTCTTAAGGGACAATGGCATTTAGAATATATTTTTTCCGGTCAAGTGCAAAACATTTTCCAGTAATCAAAATGCAAGTCCAAGTCAAGTGTCATGTCGCCTAGAACCCAAGTCTATACGAGAGGCTGCTACCATCAACCTAGCAAGTAAAGCCAAGATACATGACTGGGATATCCTCCTACGACACAACAATGAAAACAGCGCCTCCTAACAGACTCGAGTCCCGCCACGCCTACAATAAGGTGGCTCAGGAGATGCTCCGTTCCATCCCGGAGGACTTTTCTCCAAGTGCATGGCTGCAGGCATCCTGGAAGAGGGATTGGGAGTCAGCCTGGACCTGGGAGATTGCGTCAAAGGGGAAGATCTACCACACCGGCAATGGACTCTGCTGAACCGTCTACGTACCGGGGTCGGCTTCTATGAAGAAGTGGGGCTTGTCAGACAGCGCTGCCAGCGAAGAGCCTGAGCAGACTGCAGAACACATAATGACCACCACACACAGACCACCTTCGGAGGCCGGCCTCTTCCAAGTGGGACCAGAGACGAGGGCGTGGCCTCATGAAACTGAGTTGGACAGAGGATGATACACGAAAGAATATGTCTATGTAGACATTAATTTAAAGTCTTTAAAGACTTATCGGAGCAATAACATTTACCCATCTAAGCTATTCCCAAGCTTTGCTTGATTCTTGTACATTTTTTATAATGATTGATGCTCAGTGCCAAGCAGGGAAGCATTTGGTGCCATTTTTACAGTCTTTGGTATGACTTGGCCAGGGAATTGAACCCCGATCTCAGGGCGGCCGGGCACTCAAACCCCTAGGCCACTGAGCTGGTGCGGGATCTCTGTACAAGTATTCTCGTACAGACTTTCTAAAAGCCAAGCTGTAGGCCTAGTGTTGTCCTCCTGAGTCTTGCATAACTACTTGGCCTCTGACTGCACTCTGGGGACATCACTCATCTGAAGTGCCACAAAGAGTAAGTGGTACAGGCAAGACCCCACAGAAGAGGCTGGTGAATGTAAATCTGGGCTGCAGAGCATGCCATGGACAACTCAAGGACAACTGCTGTAAATCAGTGTTTTCCAAACAGTGGGTGGGGACCCATTATTGGGTCCCAGACCCATTTTTATGGGTCCTGATTAAACATCCCTTTTTTTATTGTTTCCTACAATTTGTTAAATTATTTATAAAGATAAAACAAAAAGTAACAATTTTCAAAACTTACATATATTAAAAATCATAAAAAAATGTTATTGTCACTAGTTTCCCTTTTGGATCTTGAGCTAAAGACTTTGGGAATCCTTGCTTTAAATCACCCAGTAAGGCCACCACAGTGTAAGATTGTATTTTTGAAGAAAATGAATACATAAAAACACATCATAATTCATGTTTTGTCTCAAACATTTACAATTTCAAATAAATATAATCACTGCAAAGTGCATTTATGTGTCGGTCAATAGACTTGATATTCTGATTTGCTATATGATGCAGGAATATTGTAGGTGTGCCAGATTTCGAGAAGGAATCTCACAACTACAAAACGGATACCAATGGCTGACCAGGCTTACCAGTAGGCTATAAAATAGTCCAGTGTACATTGTAAACAGAGCGTTCATGGCTCAGTCTGCCCCCTAGTGCACAGACTCTGTCAGCTCCAGGGATGGTTCAGGTTCTTGTTATTGTGTTATTAGTCATTTCAGTCCATCAAAAACAATTTGCCCCTGTATGCTAGTTATCGGGCTATTGACTGAGCTAGTGTTTCGAAAACCAATCAGTGTGAAATTATGTGTTGAAGCATAAATAACCATGTAATGGGATTTTCAAATAAACTAATCATTAAGGACAGTGGTAGTCAAATTGACCAAAAATAACTTCCTGTCCAGTCAAAATGTTTATCACCCTTAATGTACTGTATGTTGCCATTGGAGTCATCACACAAGTACAATAATGAAGGAAGAATGAAAGAACTGACCACGTGTCTGACCAAGAGGCATGATAAACAGTAGAATATCTAAGAGGTAATGCTGAGTTGAGTATATATTTGATGACAGAGCATTTGCCATTCCATTATTGGAGTACTTGCAGAAACACCTCATGCCCAATGAAGACTTCTGTCCACATTCCCAGCTCAAAGAGCGAAGGACAATGTAAAATAATGAACAAAGAGGTCCATAAATTTAACTACAATGAGACCCACTCCTGCATACAGTGGATTGTGATATACAGTAAGATCAAAGCATTTCTCTGAAATCTGGTCATGGTACCATGGCTTTAAAATAGAAACAGTTGGTAATAGCGTTTATGAATTTCACACATCAAGTAATTACAGGCAATCTTGTTAACTTGACGGTTTAACACCTTGTTAAACATGACAGATAGCCATGTCTCCGTTATGTGGCAGGAGGCTTTGGGGAAAGTGCATTACTTTTTCCACTTTAGTAAATGGAATGGTTTCAAGTGAAAAAAAATGACAATAAATAAAATTCAAAATCAAGAATTTATTTCCTCCATAGGGATTTAGTCATGAACATTTACAGGAATTGTAACTGGGACAATACTGGGAGGAGGCTTCAAAATGTTACCAGTACAAATACAGTCCGACCTGTACCGTGGTTCATTTACTATTCCAGAGGCACTCTTAACAATGCAATGAATTGCAAACTCTCCGCTAGGACTCAGGGAAAACAATACTAACACTGGGCAGAATGACTAACGAAGGAATCTTTAGCTCAATATGCCATGTATTGTAGAAGTATGTGCTTTAGAACACAGCACAGGGAAATACAAAACTATAAAATAAACAAACACAAAGCTGTAATAAAACAATAGACAAATGATGAGAATGGAAGTGCACAGCTCAGATCATTGTGTAACCAACACGTCATGAAGAGATGCAGACATCCCCAGTTAAAATGGATGACACTTGACTCAACATCATCTCCTTCATTGGCAAAATAAAAATCGCGCAAACAACATGCACTACTAGTGTCATAAGAATAGTCAAGACATCAGATATACCACAGTCCGAAATCCTGACATTTTGATGAGCTCAAGTGCAATTTATCAGTCCTAACTCTGGCATCACATACATTGTAATGTAACTATATGGCTTACTAGGTAAACAGGTCCATATAAACTGGAAAAAGGTACATACTGTAGACATCTTTCATAAAACAAAACTATGGTACAGCAATATATTGGCAGACCAAACTAAAGAGCTATGTAACTTTATGTAAACAATGGTATACCACTGTACAGCTTACTCTAACATGGTATTTACAAGTCAAGTTTTTTTTCCTCCTTTCTTTTTTCTAGCTAGTTCCCATGTACAGAGAGGGTCAATACTAAAGGAAAGAAAAACACATAGTGATGACGTACACTGTACTTTAGGCAAAGTCAACCATCTCATTTACTTGCAAAGAACTAGGACCAAGGAGAGGAAATTCAACAAACATTTGAATTTGTTGATCAGCCCAATGCCTTTCTCCTCCTGTTACATGAATATATATATATATATATTTATTTTATATATAAGGCAAGGATTCTTACGGAGGTTGGCGGCATAAAATTCTTTGCAAGGGACTAGAGACAGAATTGACGGGATATAGGTCAATAGTTCTTTGGGGTAAATGCACTTTTTTTGAAAGTTTCGAGATTCACATATTTGTCATTATGTAACAAAGAAAATATTAGAGTGCAACTTAGGGAACATGTCTATTTTTGTCAGGATATGTGCAAAATCTGCTCTAAAGCAAAGTGACGATGTTGCAAATTCTACTGTACAAGGTACTGGGAGACGCACAGTATCATCTCAAGAAGACACCAGTGCACCTTATTCCAACATATTTACAAGGCACTAAGGATAGGATTCAAGGGCCACACATCCAGTCTCATAACAGCCTCCTCAGTCTGGTCGGAATATAGGATATTTGGGTAAGAATTCTATAAGAATTACCTTTGAAAGGAAAAAGTATAAGTTCAGTATAAATGTTGTTGCCATAATGAATCCCAATAATGTGCATGATATGTTTGTTTTAGTAGTGTCAGACTCTGAGCCTTTACTTACGTATTCCATCATATTGCTGCTTTCACATTTTCTTTTACTAAGTTTCCAGTGCAGCCCCAGCTGATGAGAGGAGATAGGACACACATTGTGAATGAACAGACACCGTAAGACACCCACACCCACACACACACACAAAGGAAAATCTGTCTGAAATCTCCCCCTCAGTGTGAGAGGTAAAAGGCTGTCTGCTTTTGCTGGGGTCAAATTGTGGCCAGACACCCTGAAGAGCTTCCTTTATGTCTGTGCACAGCAACTAGCGGTAATTTGTTGCTGTGAGACAAAACAAAATTAACATGGCATTTTACTGCTGACCTCATGGTCTGCTTGGACCCCGAGAGGACCATGATCAGGCTGAAATAGCTTTGAGCGGAAAAATGACTTGTTTGTGGCGGCTAAAGTTTACATAATAAGTCAACAGTCATCATCCATCAATCAGGTACTCACGCAACACTAAAACACAGACAATTAAACACGTTCAAACAGGTGCTAATATGCAATTTGTCTTCTCTCTTACCTTGTGGTATAATCGGTTATTTTCCCACTCTAACAACTTTTGAATGGATCGTCTTGTCTGTAAGGGGAAATGATAATGTTATATGTTAACCTTGCTTATTCTAAGTCGCTCTGGTTAAGAGCGTCTACTAAATGCCTAAATTGTAAATACATGGTATGCATATGAGCAAAGAGTAACAGAACAACAACTCACTCGTGCACTGACTTTAACAGATAACAGTAAATAACCAGTATTTGCATTTATAGACTGTAGTGCCCTTTTACCAGCCAGTAATTTCCACTTTGTAGTCAGGAACACTTGGCAGTAACACTGCCTTTAAGTGACGCATCACTCTTGAGCTGGGCTGGAACTGTGCATCATTTCTACACAGTCACTAATTGATCATGAGCTGTTATTGGCCTCTACGCGTCGACCAGTAACTCTGGATTGCTATAATAGTCCCAGAGCAATTAGTGCTGATTTAAGGGAGAGTTGAACTGTGCAGCACGCGTCACAAGGATGGCTGATACTTACTCTCTTGTTGAGGCAGATAACGGGCCATAGACTGCAGCCTACTGTACAGCAGCAACACAGACAGCCGCAAAGAAGCCACTTCACATTGACAGGCAAGTTCTTCCTCAAACAAGCATTCACTCTACTGATGCTGGTTTTGAATTCTTCTGGAGCTACCTAGATAAGGAAGAATGGACATCAAGAATATTAAATGCCCACGTTCCAATGGTTCTGAAGCATGGGTATTAGGTCATCACTTTTCACTAAACGGTAAAAGGCACTGAAAGAATTCAAAGGTATCACTGTTCCCTGGTTGCATTGAGTTGAGATTCCTAATTGCTCAAAAGAAACCTGTCCTCAAAGGATCAAAGGGATAGCCTTTGGAAAACAAACAGGTAGATATTTGCAGATGTTGTCCAGAGATTTGATATCTCGTAATAAGTATGCCTCTAACTTGCTAACCAAGATCTTGACAATTCAGGGCGAGGAGGGACTCAAAAGAGATAAGCTCAGTGCCTGTGGCAGTGCCGGCCAAACAACATGAATGGATGCTCATTCCTCGCCGAGTCTGTACGCCATAAAACAGGGGTCGTAATCTTTTATGACAGGATGCAAAGGTCTCTTTGCAAACAGCCAAAGACCTTAGAATAAAGCCCAGCAGGGCTTGATCTGCACCCTTCAATCATCATAATTGTGACCTCGTCCATCACATGTCACCCTGGGTCACAATACTGACGGTACACTTTATTGCCCCACACTTCCCTCTGTCCGATCTTACCCCTACAGCCTTTTTGTGTTTCAGTGTCCGACCCAGGAAGCTTTCCTTTCTTGAGGATGGCAGAGTCTTTATTTCATTATTTTATCACCTGGAGTTGTACCTTCCCAAACACCAGGGTCCCTGCCAACTGAACTCCATAGGCGGCTTACTCATTTACAGAGCTCCACTACAACACATTCAGGCACTTTGGATGCACTGTGGTGCGTTTCTCAAACTGCATCTCCTCAGATCAAAACCAGTCCAAGAGGTTTGATCCAATGCCCAGAAGGACAATGGATTCACCATGGTCTTAATTCAACCCACTTGGAGTCAACAAGACATTGCTGGAAGTGCATGAATAATCAAAAACAAGTGTACCTTTCCTGTGAGGACAGAGGGAAACTCTGCATCAAATTTGTTGCTCAATCCAAACCTGTAAAAAGTAAAAAGTCAAAGGTTACATTGATTTCAGAATTAACCTTTATCCAAACCTAAAATAACAGGCCATTGTCATGAAGAAGCACATTTTGTACACAAAAATGACATTCCTACAATCTTAAGACACTTTAATGCAAAACACTTTGTCCCAAAACAATAAACCAGCAAACTAAGGCTCTATTGTTTGTTGTCATGAAAAGGCTAAATCTGAAGCTGACAATGGAGACAGACTGGATCCAGGCCAGGCTGTTCGTTTGGGGCTACTTGTGTGTAGCCCCTCTGAATGTGTCACATTCAGAGTTAAAGAAGCATGTGTGGCCCATTTACATCAGTATCTAACAAATTATTTCTCAGCATTAATAATACATATCAGTATCCAATAAGACTGACGTTAAAGTGAGGGTTAGGTTCAACAGTTAACTCCTCAATTGAAAATGATGACTGTCTGTTCAGGGTGAAAGACATCATCTAGAACTGGAACGATGAGATTGTTGTGTTGCATCTCCTATATTGTGATAGATCTTTTTGGATTATTGTATTTATAACATGTACACATATTCCATACCTATATTCAACATCATTATTTTTGTCACCGTGCTTTAGTGCTTATATATTTTGCTGACATTTTTTAGGAAGGCCACCTGATAAGCCTGTTTGTTTTTTTTTTGGGGCCATCTAGGACATTCTTATTTTTTTAGTTTTTTAAATTTGTACCCCACTATTTTTTACAAATTTGTCTTAACTTCTCTCACGTGTTTTTAACTACGGCATGTGCAAATGAACTAACCTAAACTAACCTAAATTTGTGAGCTGAAAAGAGCTCGGCTATTTTCAGAATATTTATCTGTGGAACTGAGTCAAAGTAAATGTAATGCCTCAACTCCTACAATTGTAAGTGCTTGTCAGGGTAGGGGGTCCCCAATATGATTATTTTGGGGGGTCCCCAGTTCATTGAGAACCACTGATGTACAGTATAGACGTAGTAGAGACAGTTGTAGAATTCTGTACTAAATATAATCTAACAACAATAATCTTCTCTTACAGGGGAGTCTTTTTAAATGGGGGTCCGCGGCCTATAATAGGCATACTGTACATTTGGACTGGAGGTCCTTGACGTGATGTCTTGTGTGAGAGAACCACTGGTAAGTCTATGTCACATCAGTCTAAAAATAACTGTTCAGGCTAGATAACTGACAGCTGCTTGTAAACAAAACGATGCAACAGATTTATAGGACAAGAGCCCGGGGGGTGGGGGGTCTATTAAGCTCAATAGATATTACATCATCCTGTCAGTCATGATGATGATGATGATGATTGTGATGATGTTACAGTTGAACAGAATGGACATGATGATGAATGATGTTAGTCATCAAACTAAACTGTATGACGACAGGCAGCTGACTGCCTCTAGTTAACGTTATACAGCACATGACATTCATCTCAAGTTAATTACCCAGCAGTTAACGGTTAACTACCTTACAGTTACGTTCCCCTGCTGGCCACACACACACACACACACACACACACACACACAGGGACTAACGGTTATCTCTACCTGCACCACAACGTCGCCTGTACTACACTGTCTATCGGTCTAAGCTCGTTGTTGTTATGCTTAACGTTAGCTTTAGCAGCCAGTTGTTATGATGAGGCTAAAGGACTAAAAACATGGCGACAGGGACCGTCGGAGAGTGTTCAGCTTGGCTTACACTGTGATGTGTCCGGCCCCTCGCATGACCACGGGCTCGGGGCAGTATCTCGGCAGGTGCTCTTCGCTTACTACATGCTCGTCGTCTTCCTCGTCTTCTAACTCATAAATGGTATCAAAGTCCGCCATGTTGGGCAGCGAGAAGACGCTCATGACGTCTTCGTCATGGCCAGGCTGCGCACGCACCGGCGTTGCCAGATTCTGCGAGAGGAGCAAAAATGAGCAACCAGGTCCGTGAAAACAAGGCCAAATGACGCGTCTAGGCTACGGCTATTTGAAAATAGCTCACGATCAGCTTGTAGTTCTGCTATTTTCAAAAAAGGCAAAAAAATATCGTGGAGATAAAAGTAATTTTGGAACATTTTTGATACATTTTAACAACACAAATCTTGTATGGGGTCCCCGGCACAAAATATTGTCAGGTGTGTGGGGGGGGGGGGGGGGCACTAATTCGGAGGTCCATGACAAGTTGACATGAAAATGTTTGAGAACCACTGGTTTAAACAATATTTAGGAAACAAGCGGAAGCCCAAATAAGCAACTATACACTTATTTACACTATTAAGAAAAAAAAGCACAAATTCGCTTATAATAAGTGGACATGGCAACACTAACACGCACTGAGCGAGAGCGCGCCTCGCTCGCGGAGCAGCTGGACCTTGCGTGCAACAAAAAAAAAGAGCTGATCTACAAACTATCAAGGCATCGCACTGCGGTGCGTTGATAACTTGTAGATCAGCTCTTTTTTTTTCTTTTTTGCAAGTGATGTTCATGGAATGGGAGTTAGCCTATAAATGTGGGTTTATTCATCCCTCGGCGAAGATTAAAAACAATAAGCTTTGTATAAACTGCCTTTATCTGGGTTAGGAGGGGATTTAATTACAACTGTATTTAGCAGTTAACAATAACCTACTGGAAGTCATGCACTTTCAGGTTTGAACATATCTGAATCAATCTAGCATTTAAAAAATATATAAAGCAATGTGTCAAATGACTTGCAGACTGAAACGTTTACAATTATGCCAAGGTGATTCAATCTATTTGATCAACCCATAGGCTATGCTAGACTATACTGGTCTGATTTAAGGAGCCGTTCTGATTAGTCATTTAATTCTAGTCAGTGGTGTAAACGTACATGTACTCAAGTACTGTACTTAATACACTTTTGAGGATTTTTACTTCACTGTAGACTGTAGTGTTTCCAATTTGCAATACTTTTACTTCTCCACTATATCTCATGCAAATATTGTACTTTTTACTCCACTACAATTATTCGACAACTTTAGTTAGTTACTTTGTAGATTTTGATCATTATTACAAAATATGCATTAACCACTTCAGCCCTGCGCATACTTAGGCTATTTGAAAATAGCAGCTCTACAAGTTTGTAAATCTGCTATGTTCAAGAGATTTTTATATTTGGAAACTTGTAAAATGGGACATTCTGCATGCTTATGAGTGGCACAGGACTGCCACTCATATACTGTAGGTGCCACTCAGGCTAAAACCTAGTCCAAATCATATAGGAAACAAGAAGTGCTTCTGCAAATGCATGTGCAGCATTGTAGTGCCCGTCAAAGTAGGTTTAATTTTTTTATTAACTCGATGTGTGGATTATTGTAAAGCTTCGTCTATTAATATTTGCTATCCCATTTAGAGCCTTCTAAAGATACCCTAAAAAGCAAACAATATGGTATGTAAACGAATGCTTTATTTTGTCATTGTATATATAATATTTACAAGGTTCAAATAAAAGTCTACTGCCTTTGTAGACCATTAGGCTAAATTATAGCGTGTTTTTCTACTGTCCAGTCCACATTCAAAAATAAAACTGCTGGAACTATCGCAAAATAGCTTCTATTTACACGTTGAATGCTGCCATTACCCACAGTCTGGTTCTTTTATCCCTGTTTTATTGCATAAATTCCGATGGCCATTTGCCTTTCTTCGATCACATTTAATGTAGTCGAAAAAAAGGCAAATGGACAAAGAAGATCGTCCAAGAGATTTGAACTACAGCTCATTGGTCCAGTTACATTTCACTCAAATGTTTCTAAATTCTCATTTTATTAATAAACACATATATTCGTCACAACATACAAAATGATATTTATAACTCAGACACAAACAATTTAAAGCACTTAATTGTAGTCAAACATGTCAATTTTTGCTTCTTTTCTTGGAATTATTAGAACTATTCTATATGTAAAGAACAAATAAAAAAACGAAACGATATTTCAAGAGCCTCCAGCGTTTCGTTGCTATATATACATCATCCAGCATTTCGTTGCTTGTTATAAATCATCCTTTTCCTTGACGTCAAATCCATAGCAAATTCATTGTCCATGAATTGAATACATAGGACCACAATGGAAACAAGTCACCAGGACTTTTTTTGTGTTATCCTTTTAGCCTTAATGTAATTACTATACCACGTGCCGTTTACATTTCTGACCAATAACGTATTCAATCAATCAATCAATCAAAATGGCATGTGCTTATTATCAAAATAGCATGTGCTTAAGGATGTCTTTGAGTCAATCCCCTGGTTGCCTGCGTGTATCCAAGTTCAGGAAAGGGTCCTCTCACTGTGTCGGAGTGCTCAGTTATGTTTGTAGATCGTCCAAAAAAAGGCGAATTTACCGAGTCACTGTAACTTGCTGTATATTCCTGATAGGTGGCAAGGTGTTCAAGGTGTTCATTGATGGATGTGGTGGTGGTGGGTAGAGAGACCCGTGAATATCCGACGGGCTGAGTGACCCGGGCACCGGCAGGGGACTCACTGACCCCGGGTCACTGTGCACTGACCCTCCGCTCCCATCACACTGGCCCAACTTCTTCTTGATTAATTTCCTCTCCTTCGCTCTGCGATTTTGAAACCAGATTTTTACCTGCAAAATAGAAAGAAAAGAGTTATTTTAGACTGTTGGCATTAGGAATTGAATGTATAGGTTAATATCGTGATGTTTTCTTTTCATATTAAACCAGTGGTGTAAAGTAATTAAGTACATTTACTCAAGTACTGTACTTAAGTACAATTTTGAGGTATTTTTTACATCTACTCCACTACATCTCAGATCCAAATATTGTAATTCTACTCCACTACAATTTTTAGTTCGGCCATTTGAAAATAGCCAATCTCCAAGCTCATTGTGTCATGATGCCACGCATTGTGAGCTTGTAGATTTGCTATTTTCAAAAGATTTGTATACATTTGAAAACTTTTTACTTTTACTTTACTTTTTACTTTTGGTACTCTAAGTACATTTTGATGCCAATACTTTTGTACTTTTACCAAATACATTTTTAATTCCTGAGTATTTATATATTGCAGTATTGATACTTTTACTTAAGTAAAACAATTGAGTACTTTTCCCATCACTGAGCACAACCATATAAGGCCAAGACATACCTGTCGTTCCGATAGACCCAGATTGACCGCCAGTTCCGATTTTCTTCTAATAGTGATGTATCGGTTGAAGTGGAACTCCTTCTCCAGTTCCAGTCTCTGGTGGTCGGTGTACACCACTCTGTACTTCTCCTTCGTTCTCGTTTTACCTGAGAATGCAACAAATAGGTTAGGATGTGGCCCAAGGGAACTTATATGTTATTTTTTAAATTTAATTTAATTTGATTTGATAATCTTTATTTTGAAATTGCAGGTAAAAACAAAATAAAAACAAACAACATGGGAAGCCATAATATATATTTTTAAATTAAGTAAACGAAACAAAAACATTGAATTAAAACCTGTGATCATTGATAATCACCAACATGTTCAAAAAGCAGTAGGAATTAGTTAAGACTTTTTAGTCTTTCATCTAAAAACTGAATGGACTGGTTCGTTTGTTAAATAAATGTGTTACATCAAATGATTTCCAGGCTATCAGTCTATCTGTCGAGACGATCTTTATAAATTGTCATAAATCCAGATTGTCCTGTTTTATCTGTAGATATGCAAAATAGGCTTCTGATCTTTGCTTTGATGTCACTTTGAGAAAACAGCAGTGGAATGCGTTTCACGTAGACTGTTACCTTAACATCAATTGATATGTTAAGAGGAACACGGGACACATAAAAGCGAACATGCAAAAAGATAAAAATCTGGTTTTGCCCTAATACCTCGAATAAACATCTATGGAAATAACAAGACCATATTATGATTGGCTTTACCTACTGGCAATTGATGATACATTATTTTACAAGTTGCGTCATGTTTGCCTACTTTGAAATATAGTCGGTTATAATAAATCACGTAGGCTACGTTCTATATTGCCAGACAACAATGTTTATGGAATTTTACGCACATTGCGGTCACGCAGGTGTGTTTAAAAAAAAGAAACATATTAAAAATATTATTATTAAGGCTTATATAGGCTAGATATGTAAATCTTTATGTAGTAGACTTTCGACTATAACCTCGCCCAGGACATGTTGCTGTGAAAAACGTCACTCTTTGTAGCAATATAAGTCCCCAAGAGGAAGAGAGTTTGGTGCATATCAAAGCGGTGAGGTGCTGTGAGGAGAGACAGCCCTGAATATGACTGAATAAAACCCTCAAAACCTGAGACAATGTCAACAGGGAAGTCGAACCAACTCACATCTTGTTTACAAGCGTAACGAAATTAGCATTACAAGTGAGCTTGGCACCCGATTTCTCGCACCTTTTTTATTTGATTTCCTCCGCAGCATCTGCATAGCAGCCCACACAGTAGTAGGCCAAGCAATAAGGGCCGTTTTTTGTTATAAATAAAATAAAATCCCCTAATCATCTGTTATTTATAACTTATTATTTATTATTTAGACTATAATGTATTTTATAAATGCTGTCGGAAGCATATGCAGCTATTGTATACATGCATTGCATGCAGTCTCATGTTTAGAAATAGGCCTACTCAGCTGATTTACAGGTCAGTGATGTCAGTGAACCCGTACCCCACCCGTTCTTCACATTTCTGTTTCAATTATTTAAATTATTACATATTGCCCTTTTCTTTTATGATGTCTGTCGGTATAGGCGAATTTCTCCCGGCCAGACATTCTGTATAGCATAATAGGATACCTTCGTTTATAAAATAAAATCCTGCAGAGAAATATATTTTGTCTTTCCTTTTTTATTATTTATTTTATTAGTCTATTTTACCCTACTTATTCTGTAGCCTACTAATTCTTTACCCTTACCTGTACGCCTATAGCCGATTGGTTGCATCCTTACTGCGCTGCTGCTATGACAACTGAATTCCCCTCGGGATTAATAAAGACCCATCTACATGGCAAGATATCTAAGTTTCTCCTAAAAACTCATCATTTAAATACAACGAAGGCAATCCCAGGTATACCATTAAACGAGTTTCTATCAGATCATGGTTAGACAATTTCAACGTGATCATTAAGTTCCCGAACTCACCAGTGGAAGACGATTGTACAGTTTTGCTCATCCATTGGAACGAATTGCGCCGTTCTCTGTCATCAGGAGAAAGTTGTGCACCAACGATAACGTTATTTTCTGGCGGTGGCTGTAACACCACCGAGCCCGGAGCGCCGTGCATATGGTTGTACTCTGACGAGCAGTAAGAAACCTGTCCGGGGGGAGAGTTGTTCATGGGCGTGGGATGGGTGACGTTAGGGGGCCCCAGGCCGTACGCTCCCCAGTCCTCCCTGCTGGGCGCTCCGTACGTGGGTCCCCAGCTCGCCGCGGACTGTGCGTGCGCGTGCGTGTGCGTTTCCATGTTTGGCACATGATGGTATCCAGAAAAGTCGGGATATTGTGGCGTGGAGACAAAGTTCTGTGGAGGCAGATTGATGCTCGGTCGTCTGACGGGCCCTTGGTGATACATGCTGCTTTCCTTATCCAACAGGTATCCCACATACATGATTTGTAAATAAAACGAAATAAATGAAGAAAACGGAAAAGTAAACTAACCCTATAGCCTACTTATAATTTCCCCAATAGAAAATAAATAAATGTATACATAAAAAGACTAGACTAACTATCTTGAGGCGCCATAGTTGCCTCCTATTTTGCAACCGCAAGCAATCCTTGTGTTGTGTCTCTGATGTAGTCCAGAAGCGTTCCCAAAATGATATGCGTCCTAATCCTTATTCGGTTTCACGTGATCTGGCTCCTGTGCCAAGGTGGTGCAGGTTTATAGATCTGCTGCCTGACGTCTTGGAGAGCTGGTGTGTCAATGAATGCATGGATGCCGCTGCCAGCCTTAACTGGCCCTTCCTGCGACGCGTCATCACCTGACGGTGGGCCTATCCCGAACATCTGAATAACTGACCACATGAATAAATTAACATAAAAGCCTTTCATCTGAATGTCCTATAGCACTGTTTCCCAAACAGTGTGTCGGGACCCATGTTTGGGTCACGGACCAATTTGTATCTTTATTTTTTTGTTTCCTACATTTTGTTTATAATTATTATTATTTCAAAACATAAAAAAGCAACAAAGAAATATGAATTAGAAACGAATTCAATGATTTTTCTAAATAATTGCATAAATAAAAGATACGTATAATTAAATAAAAAACAAAGAAATTCCATAAATTAGAAAACAAATGTTTAAGAAGTAGTGAAAATAGCCGATCTACAAGCTCACAACGCACTGCGTCGCTACGTGTTGTGTGCTTGGAGATCTACTAGCTTCACTAGTTTGAGTCCTGCATGGGATATCTTTTGGGTCTCGAGCTACAAAGTTTGGGAACCACTGCCCAACCATGCACAGGGATAATACACTCAGAAACACTTTTCTACTGTTCCTTCAAATAAGTCCTGCTCATAGGCCTATGGGGTGGAGGTGCCTAATTTATATTGCGTACACAATTAAAGTTAATACAAATACATCTTAAATGTTCTGCAGCACAGATTTCTCACCCTATGTCTTTTTTTAATGTATTTAAAACCTATGTTGAATTGTAATTGCATGTCATGCTAATAGTTGCCTGATTTCACACCAGGCTAGCCAATGCATAGAGTTATTTGCTGTGCATCTGTTCTTTAAGTTAACAATTAGCCTATTGATCGTTTATTTTCACGATAGTTCTCTGGCCCATAAAGCTGTTATCTTTCAGCATGGCCTTACATCGCATTTGACGCATTAACCTGTTTGTTAAGATATTCATCTTAATACAAACGAGGTGCAAAGTATTGAGAAACTTTTCTTCTTGTTTCAGGGCGAACCTACAAGTGTTGCACGTTCACACCTCAAGGTCGCACTTCACAGCTAATTCCGGTTAAAAGGAAACTCATTGTGGAGCGACACCCCCCACCCCAAACGCACGCACCCAAGCACGCACGCATGCACACATGCATGCACACGCACACACACACGCACGCACGCACGCGCACACACACTACATTGTCATCTCTCCACCTAGGTTTACACGTCGACATCCCCCAAACTCGCTGCCAGCGTTGCCATGTCGGCTTATTACAAACAACTTTGAGCTTGTTTCTCTGTCAAGTTGCTTCTAAAAATTGGTAGTTGCGGGTTGCAGTTTTTTTGGGCTTGTTTCTTAAGTGCAGTGGCATATTTGGGCTTGTTTCCTAATGTAGTTAAACCAGTGGTTTTCATGTCAAGGACCCCCAAATGAATATACTGTATAGGCAAAACCTTCCTGGGGGCCTTGCAGTTCATTCATTGATGTAGGCTACTCGTTGAATGGAGAATGATATTCTTGGAGCAAATAAGCACAGACCATCAAATATATTGATGATTATTATAAATAATGTTAGGCTGCTTCCTTATCAGGTATGACACTAATTTGGCATATGGCTCAGTTCCATTTGATTTGAGCCTTTAGTGAGCCGAGATAATTATGCAATATAGGAGCACTCTGAACGGAACACAACCCTAATTGATATTATGATGACAATGATAGCCATTGGTAACAATGTGAAGGAATTGATCAATTATGGCTTCTACAGATTTCATTAAAATGTCACTCTCATATTAGGCTATTGTAGTAGGACTCTTGGCCAACAGGCTATAGCCTACTTAAATGAGCCTACCTTTTCATATTATTAGCTATTATATTAATAGGTCGTTTACGATGAATAGCCTAGTATGCTTTTTGCTTTATATATGTAATAATTTCCATTTCTGCATTTGGGCCGCTGTTGGGATTGTGGAGAGACTTTAAAGTCCATGCTGTACCTGGATTAGGCTACATGCAATCTGGGAACCCATCGCCAAATGAAAAGGAAAAACAGCGCCCTCTGCTAGCAGAATCTGTTCTTGAGAGATGCATTGATGGTTGTTGCTGCCCTCTTGTGGACAGATGCAGTTCTTCATATCAACCACTTCAGCCCCATTAAATCTAAAAGCTTGTAGATCTACAATTTTTGCTATTTTTGTAATTAGAAAAAATAAAGTAAATGAATGAAATATTTTGAAAACTTTCCCAAAATAGGGATGCCAAGGGTTAATTGTGTTTAACTAGCCTAATTATTTACAATATCTACTCTGTTGCACTGGATGTAAAGTGGTAAACACATTACATTTTAGTCTTAACTCTAGGCTACTAAATTTAAATTACAATTCAATTAATTATACTTCCCTGTTCAGTGAGAGTGTCTCCACAATTGTTGGGGATCTGATATCTTCCATAAAACATTCTAAATATAAAACTGAGAGACAGTTCTATAACATGCAATTATGATGATGTTAATTTACACAATATCCTGGAAAGATCATAAACGGTTACAAAGTTATAGACAAATACAACATAATATTTCCCATATTGCCTATTTTACACCAATCAGACTGCACAGCTAATCTTTGCTATACTATATGCCAAAGGTGTAAAGTGGCTGAAGGTAATCTGCGTGATACAGTGCTGTCCTTTCTTGGTTTATTTCTGGACGTTCATTATAACAACCACCATATGAGAAAATAAATCGTCAAAAATTGCAAGTGACCCCAACATTTGGAACCTGGAAGCCGTGGTCACCATAAGTGTGATGGATGGCATTGGGACCTACTGTAACTGCCAGTCCATAAAAGTCAGGGTGGTAGCTGTTGTTTGCAATTCTCAGAGGTGACTAGGTGGTCTTCTGTCACATTTGATCTGTACTTTCCCCCAGGGGTCTATATTTGGTCCCTCCTTTTTTCCTCTCTAAACCAATCATCTTCCGATCTACAACCTGAACCTATGAACTTGTAAATCAATTTTTGACGAATGTTTTTGTGTTTGTCTAGTATGACAGAATAGGGACACTAAGGTTCACCATGTAACTTGAAAGCCTTTGTGTGACAACAGGCTATAGTGATGCAAAATCAGCAAAACCCCACTGAAACTCAGTGATTATAGTCTTTACCTGGTCAATGCCATAGACTGTAAAAAAGAATGGACAAAGCCACTCCCCTGCTTTCTACAGAACGAAAATGAAGCCGATAGTTCAGGAACATGCATTCCTCCATCGTTAATATATACAGTTGGCCACGCCGGAAGTCAAACGCTATTGGTTGAGACCAGACACGTGACCAGCGAACCGGAAAACACCCCCAAAAATGCTATTGGTTGGGTAGCTTGTCAATCAAGAGCGGGGGCGGGGAATGAATGCTATTGGTTGTGTAGGTTGTCAATCAAATCATCCCGCCCCTCCTGGAGCATAGCCTACTTTATCGTCAATTTTAGAATAAATGGGACCATAATTTAGCAAAACGCATATCATGATGATTGAAAGGAGACTTTAAACTAGCGACTGGAAGCATATAGAATTTATGACAATTTTTATTACGGTAAGAAAATCTAGTCTAAAGTTTGTCAAAAACCCATTCACTTGCGCTAAAATAAATTCTTTCTGACACTTCAGGTCGGCACAGGGTAAAACAGCGCCACTCTGGCCATTCATAAGCTTCCGTGTTGGCCTCATCGTAAATATCCAAGCCTTGCCCCTTGGTCAATGCCCGCTGTCCAGCTGCGCGGACTCTTTCTTTTGTATAGAGCGTGCCAACGCGTCATCACCACGGGGGGCGTTGGCATTGGGCGTGGCATTGGGCAATGTTAAGTCAACCTGGTTTTTAAAAGATGTCCGCCGCTACCAAAAGACACTTGTTGACGCCCATTTCAGGAATTTTGGCACGCTCTATAGCACTGGGTCTGATCATGTGTGGAAAGTAGCATCTTTGCAGTTGGAACAGTTCATCTAGCTTGACTTTGAATGACTGCAATGCCTTTGCATTGCAGCTGAAATTCAGCTTGTTCAGCAGCTCTGTCAGGTCTATGAGGAAAGCCAAATCCAGCCTCTACACATCATCCAAACATTCATATCCTGCATGTTTGGGCCACTTCAGAAAGTATTTTTTCCTCTGCCTTTAATCTAGCCAAAAATGTCCCTCTGCTCAGCTAACGGACGCACCAAGCCCATGTGGTCCCTTTCCTCCAAGTGTGGACGGAACAGCTTCCTTTGTAGGCTGCGTCCTTCATATTCATTATTTTCCCACATATCACTTGCTAGTGGATAATGCAATGATAGCGAGATAGCAGAGAAACTGCAGGAAATCAGACCTAAGTTTCCCCAGTGCAATGAAACTACTGGCACAGGCCACCATGGCTATGGCGCCATGAGTTTTTAAGGAAACAAGCTTTAACAGGGGAAGTTCAGCTTTGGTGAGGGAAAGAGGGAACTGGGGGAGACCTTTGTAGTCCTGTGTGGGAAATTCAGTTTCAGCTTCACCCAGCTGATGGCTGCTCAGATGGTTATGATGAGGCATTTATTAACATTGAGGCATTGCCCCTACAAAGTCCATGGACACACTGAAAATGTCCTCACCTCTTGTGTGTCCTTTAAGTGTCAAAATTGTGAACAATTTCTTGCACTCAAGTCAACAAATATTATGATGAAAATGTACAGCTCATCACTAATGTCTGTTACACCATTCCAGGTCCACAAACAGTCAAAGATGCATCAGTACCTGTCTGCAGTAGCTACTGCAGACAGGTACAAAATAACTGTCATTTATATACAAAATACAATTGTCACAACTGTCATATATATATATATATATATATATATATATATATATATGATATATGATATATATATATATATATATGATATATGATATATATATATATATATATATATATATCATATATGATATATATATATATATATATATATATATATATATATATATATATATATATATATATATATATATATATATATATATATATATATATATCATCTATCATCTATCATCTAATATATATATATATATATATATATATATATATATATATATATATATCTTTTTTTACCAAATCCTCCCATGGGCCAGATTGGACCCTTCTTGGGCTGGATCCCAGAGGAAAGGACATGGGATCACAGTCCTGCAAGATTAGATTGTTAGTTAACTTCAGTGATGCTATGCTCATTTGAGAAGTGGTTGCACTCTCTATTTTAATGACGTGACGCGCACGTTGCTTAACACCTACAGTACAGGTCACACGATGGGCAATTGATATGCATATAGGCTAATTCCTATGTTAATGTACCTGGCGTGAGTCGGGAGCCTTTGTAAACTTTGATGAAGTGTGAATTTAAAGTAGTTTTAAATCTATGCGTGTGCCTGCACGTCCCCCTGGCCAAATAAGTGGTTGCACGGCGTGCAACCGCGTCCACTGAGCATTGCACCCCTGGTTATCTTGTGTGCAAAGTTTGACATTTTGTACTGACAGTGGTGCTAGAAGAAGAACTAGAAGTAAAGGTCACATGGGGTCAGCAAAGTCAGTGGGCTCCATCCTCCGGGCAGCATAAATGCTCTCTATTAGGCAGTCTATTAGATACTGAGGGGGTGCTCCTTCCATTCCGACATCTCGCCACTCCGACTAGTGGCTTCCGCGTGCCGTTAGGGTTAGGGTTAGGTATAGGGTTCGTTAACGTCGGAAAGGCGACATGCGAAATACACCCGATACTGAGATATGTTGTGTGCAAGTGGACAATTTGGCCTAGAATAAAGGCAAAGTATTAAAGGCTATTGAGCAGATGAGAATGTGTAGGAGAACATTAAAAAGTTAACATTTCGATCTTAGAACAAGAACAAGTCAAAGTTTGGTTTGAGTTCATTGTTGGAGACCACTTTGGCAGTCCTGGGCCTGTGGTAAGAAAGCAGCTTGTGAAGCTTATATTCAAAGGTAGGGTAAGTGATATTTTTTGTTAGAAAGTTAAAGCCTTATATTCTGATAGAATTCATTGCTATAGTGTTTGCTCAGTAACAGCCACCCCCCCATCTCTCCACCTCTTTAATAAATAGAGAATACATTTTCAGGTGGCACATTTCCAAACAATCAGGAGCTTCAATTATCAGCTTCAATTTTATTGTTCCAGTCCCAATTGTGTCTGCTCATTTCTTTGCGTTATCACTTCCAATTTCACTTGTTTATCCTGTATCCTGTATGAGTTCTCTCTCCTGATTGGATAAAATTGGTATCCCAACCTGAAAATGCATTTTTCTGTTTATTAGCTGGAGAGATAGGGAGACTCCTGTTACTGAACAAACACTCTATAGCAATGATTACTATCAGAATATATAGTTATTTAACACTTATATTAACAAAGGAATATCACTTATCCTACCTTTAAGTGTGTATGTTGTCAAAAAGTTGATTGAGAGAACCATTTCAAGTTGTTGTACTCTGTATAACCACTGGAGGGCAGCTTAATCTAACAAACGATGCCTTGATGACGTTTCATGTTGAGCTGTTCAAATGTAAGCAGCTCTTAGTTTTTAGACAAAACTGGCTGATGTCTTCAAACAAAATAATGTTACTGTATCCTTGCTTATTATTGCCTGTTATATTGCATAATGTACATAGGCCTATATTGTTTCCAGCTACCTCTGCCTAAATACCTTTATATTGTTGTTTATCCTTATATTTTGAGTCAATAGTTGCAAATAATTTAGATGTTTCTATACTGTTGTGTTATTCAGTGTAGCATAGCATCAACCTCGATGTCACAAACCGGGCTAAAACTAATATAAGAGGAGGAGATAACAGTGGCATGTGTAATCAGTAGGCCTAGTCTATGCAGTGTAGGTAAAAACATTGTTGTGGGTCGGTCTGTCTGTCTGTCTGTCTGTCTGCAGTGGTGTAAAGTAACTTTAAGTACATTTACTCAGTACTGTACTTACAATTTTGAGTACTTTTATTTTAATGGAGTATTTCCAATTTTCATTATTTCTACTTCTACTCCACAACATCTAGAGGCAAATTGTAGGCCTACTTTTACTCCACTTTTGTGATTTTACTTTTGGTACTTTAAGTATATTTTCATACCAAGACCTCTTCCACCACTGTCTGTGCGTGTGCGTGTGCGTGTGCGTGTGTGTGTGTGTGTGTGTGTGCGTGTCCAGTGTCCAGTGCCACCCATGGTATTTGTAGAACATGTACCAGGTGCATGCGATCAAGACAAGTGTATGTGATTAAAAGGACACAGGTGTTATGTGATTATGGAACATCATACAAGTAAAAAAGACAGCAAGGCGGTGTCTCTGTGTGTTTGTATCAAACACTACAGTGTGCACATCTAATTTTAGGGCCAGGTGCTGGATATCAAGAGAGACCGAAATAGGTTAAAAAAATGTTCGTACACTGGTTTAAGCTCCCAAACACTTGTATTAATGGCGCAACGTCTTTATCAGGCAAGTTTGACACACACAGCAACATAATATGTTACTGATTGATTGATTGATTGATTGATTGATTGATTGATTGATTGATTGATTGAATGAATATTTTATTAACAGTTTGAAAAAAAAAGCACAGAAAGTACAGTTCTGTTCAACACTGTACTTCTGTACTGTACTGTACTCATCAGTGGAGTATTCCATGCCTGGGCAGAAAATAGATTAAATAATGATCTGACAGTGACAAACCGCTGTGACAAACAATAATAATAACAACAGTATCAAAGCTGAAGTACATTCCAACTAGTGTCAAGTAAATGTATCTACATGCGATCAGTTGGTGAGTTTCAAATAAGATCCTCTAGATGGTGCTGTTGAATAATTTATATTCCCTTCTCGGTCATTTCCTACACCAGGGGTCTTGGACGTTTTTCAGGCAAAGGACCCGATAGCTAAGAGAGATGAATCAGGGACCCCACCACAATTGTGTTTCAGATTAAACTTTTTTTTATAGATAGCTTCATAGACTTGTTTGACAGCACAGTCATCATCAGTGTTGTGTTGGATTCATGTTATTGTGTATTTTCAGACATTTAACCACTTAAATCATCAATAACTTAAGTAACTAACTAAGTAAAACCTTTCACTCTGCTTGGTCTGCTAACGTGCAAACGTGTAGATCTCCCCTCAGAATAGGGATGCTAGGGTTCAAGTGATAAATGTAAAAATGTTTTATTTTGGGGGGTGGGGGGGGGGGGGGGGTGTAATTGATAGAAAATAAAAAAAAAATTGGTTGAACTACTTCTTTAATGCCTATGTCAAAATGTGTCATTGAGGAGGAGTTTCTTGTATTGTGGAACAGAGAACGTTCATTATACAGCCTCCTCCTGTATTTGGAGACAAGAGAGAAGTTTGTCCAGGTTTCATAAGTTGTGATGGTCGGCAGATGTGCAGCTCAAAAGAGCATACATTACTGTCATCACTGACAAGGTGAATGTGATTGTATCCAGAATGTTTAGAGCGGGGGTCATGGTAGGTTTTCTGGTTCAGGACTGAGAGCACAAGTGTAATCTAAAGCCTCTTGTGGATGTTCAGACAAGTATTGCATAAGCTCATATTAAGTCTCCCTTTCAATTATTCATTGTTGCATATGGAGCAGCCTGTGGCCAGAATATACATCAGTATGTTATCACAAAACTGGAATTTTGGCTCTCTGGTTTTGCAAGAATCCAGGCGCTAGAATCAGCTGTAATGTAGAACTGGCTTCACCTACCTACAGTATCTTGGACGATTCAGGGGTCTGGTTTTGATCTACAAAAGCAATGGAATAAACACACAGTGACAGCAGGATCCATTGTCCAAGTAAAATAATCTGACAGGTTTGAAAGACAGTCACTATAGGCTATTAAATGCAATCAGTGTTATGTAGCGCATTAACATAATTTTAAATTACTCCCATGGTAGCAGTCTCACTGAATGGACTCCGTGGACATAATAAGATTCCTGTCTTGCTCTGAATTGAACGTATGGTGTTAGCATTGTGACAGTTCACAGGATAATTGGATTAAGACAGTCAAAGACTTCAGTTCATTGCATAACTCACATGTTGTTGAAGTACACATAGTGTTTCACAGCAGGAGTGGAGGTAAAACATGACCTTCTTACTATTTTTAGAAGTGTAGCCGACATGGCCAAGATATGAGCACCCACTGCTTGTTATCCTTCATGTAAACCATATGTATCCTGAAGTCTCAGTGGGATGCTGTAAACACAAGTCAAGCAAGTATTTTGATTATTTTATCCAGGAGATAACAGGAAGAGAGGGGCACAAGATCATTGAAACCATTGTTTCTCACTTGCTATTCGCGCGCGCTATTATTGTACTGACAATACTTTGGAATTATTTGTTTTTACTCCCAGATTTGGGAGTCTTTAGTATCATGTCAGTATCATGTCATTATCATGGTCAGTATCATGTCAGTATCATGGTCAGTATCATGGTCAGTATCATGCCAGTATCATGGTCAGAATCATGTCGGTATCATGGTCAGGTTCATGCCAGTATCATGGTCTGTGTCATATCAGTATCATGTCAGTATCATGGATAGTCATGGTCAGTATCATGTCAGTATCATTGTCAGTATCATGGATAGTCATGGTCAGTATCAATCATGTCAGTATCATGGTCAGTATCATGTCAGTATCATTGTCAGTATCATGGATAGTCACGGTCAGTATCATGGTCAGTATCATGGATAGTCACGGTCAGTATCATGGTCAGTATCATGTCAGTATCATGGCCAGTATCATGGTCAGTATCATGGTCAGTATCATGGATAGTCATGGTCAGTATCATGTCAGTATCATGGTCAGTATCATGTCAGTATCATGGTCAGTATCATGGTCAGTATCATGGTCAGTATCATGGTCAGTATCATGGTCAGTATCATGGTCAGTATCATGGTCAGTATCATGTCAGTATCATGGTCAGTATCATGTCAGTATCATGGTCAGTATCATGGATAGTCATGGTCAGTATCATGGTCAGTATCATGTCAGTATCATGGATAGTCATGGTCAGTATCATGGTCAGTATCATGGTTAGTCATGGTCAGTATCATGTTAGAATCATGGTCAGTATCATGGTCATGGTACACAGCAATGAAGAAACACGGCCAGCGCTGGGCAGTTAAAAAATGCATAGTATCTAAATCTGACCATGACAACAAAAATTCTGCCGATATTAGTTGCAACGAGATTGAGCCATCAGTGTAGTCTTGTTTTTTAATGTGTGGTATTTTTTATTTATTCAGTTTACGGAAACCACGACCTGTGGCACAGAGGCTCTGAGCTGGCTGAATCACCCTGGTTGAACCTCACTATAAATTTAAAGTACGGAGGTGAGTATGTCAATAAATACAAGTGCATTCGGAACGTATCAATACATACACATCCATTCTGAATCATGGGAGTATAAAATAATGAGCCTTTAAGACAGGCAATCTGTATGACAACAATATTGAACATCACATCTATACTACTTTCTACCAGCCTATGTTCCTAAATAGCTGATTTGCAATGAACCGAATAGCACAAAGGAAAGCCAACCCCAAGATTGATTTAATAACTGAAACAGCATCAGTCAAATTCAGTCATGGGGGCTGGAGTTTGGTAGAAATCATAGAATGCTGCATGGTGGACAAAATAAGATGTTGATGGTTGAAGAATGTTCAGACTATATTTGAAAAGAAAAAAAAACATAAATAAGGTCACATTTATTTTGGTCGAGCACTTCATGTGTTATGTATTAGGGGGATGAGATGAAGAAAGTTCAGATATAAATTTTAAAGTCTCACTGTAAACCACAGCCAATTGAAACAATAGCAAGTCTGTATCAGTCATTATTTTTGCATTTGACAGGCTGGCATTCCAGCAGGGGAAACACTACTTGACTAAAAAATATATTTCACATTATTTACTTTATTCATAGCATGTGTTTGCCCTCTGTCGGTCCCTATTTGCTTGCTATGGGCAAACCAAAAACAGACTCATATCATACAAATTTAATTGTTCTGATGGCCAGCCCCTGCTTCCATTATGTCCACATTTCACCGTTTTCATGAACATTCATCTGTTCAGACGTTTTATACAGTATATAAATATATATGGAAGACCATATGAATCCAGCTATTTTTCAGCTATATGCAGCCCAGAGGGATGGCTTATTCTAGGCCATTCAAAGTAGAAAAACAGTGAAACCAGCTCACCCATATTACCCCATTGTTTACCTCCCGGGTGGAGGGTAGAGGGGTGCATAGAATGCACACCATGCCTGTACAACAGAAGGGCATGGGAAAAATGCTGGGGGCCACATCGTTGTGATTAATCTAATGATGGCGGGTTATTTTTTTTAGCACAAGTACATGTTTGTGGGTTGTTGCAATGCTAATCCCCTCATTGGGGCACTCTGGCTTGGTCTGATGCTTTTCGTCTTCTGTTGGACCACATTATATCCATGCCACCACCCTCTTATGGTTGCTTTGTGGCTGCACCATGCTTGTGACTCTGGTGGAATTTGTGGCAGTGAATTGGCTGTCTGACCTTGTTTGATCCGGTACAGTATGTGCCAGAGTCTTCATGCTACATCACCAATGTTTGCAGTGGTCTTGTGTGGCTTAAATTACCATATATCTTTCATGAAAAATGTTCATTTCCAGAACTTTGTTTTCAACTTTGTTTTCCTGATTCCTTGATCTGTGAACTTTTTCCAATTGAGGAGCGACAGAAGAAATTATTGTTTTCAGCTAATGTACGTACATACAGTATATGGCAATTGTCTTAGGAGTATAAGATCTGATTGTAATAACATTTTAAATGGCACTGATTGAAAAAACAACAAAAACAATGCATTCTCTTGATATAATAGTTTGTATTCTCAGAAATGGTCAACCACAAAACCCAGTAGCCCCTACTGTATATGCCTGCTGATTTACTGATGTGTGACTGTTTGCTCTCACGAGTTCTGAAGCCCATTTCACTGGTGTCTTTATTTAGGTATACATGTTGTTGACTCGGTCTATGATACTTCCTTGCTTGTTAAAGGTGGAGTGAAGTTGGGTCTTCTGTGGGGACTGCATCCGGCTCATTGTTCTGCATTTAGGTGAGAGGCGCGGATGTAGCATACCCACCATTCACCTTCTTGGGATGGAGTCTAGGGAATTGAATTGTGTGGCCATTAATATAGAGGGACATGATTGTACTGTATGGTCAATGCCCCCAAATCAGTGCCTGATAGGATTTCAAGCTGCATGTCTTTCCGTCGGATTAAGGATGTGCTTTGGCACTGTTTCAGTGGTCCTGAATGTGTTATTGCCTCTGTTTTAATGATTAATGGAGTGTTTTGCTGCAGAGGGCTGTGTTTGCTTTGGGAAGGGCCCGTGGAAGTGGTCAAGGTAGGGAGGGGGCCATTTTCATAACTGCAATTGTTCAAGAAAAGAAACAAAAACAGACCTCATAATGAGTGAGGTATTAAATGCAAACTAGACGTTTTTGAATTAGAGGAACACTAAAACCCTAATCCCTCCTACTGGGGGCAACAGCAAGTTCTTACTAATTAAATACAATAGAACACATTCTAAAGTCATGTACAGTAGCCTACTCTTTTATTGGAGCAGTTAAAGCACTTTACAACGCCTTATTCCATTTTTAATCAAATTCTTCTTTGGCTTTTCAGACGACAGATTTACTGTATGCTCACTGGTGTTTTATTAGTCAAGTTTCTCATTGCAGAGTTATAATGATGACTTGTCTTGACATTCAAATTTATATGATGTTGTTTAATGCATTTCCATCTCCTTTGAACTGTATTTAAATCCATGAAGACTGCAGCAATTATTTAGAAAACGAAAACCTTTCACCTGGGAAAATGACTGGAATAATAAGTGAAATACTATATTCAAGCAAGATAATTCCATAATCAAAATCTTTTCAAAAATGTGTTTTATTGCTGTAAGAGGGCATTTTCAGTTACCCCCCACCCCACCACACCACGACCCCTCATCATTAGTCTAGAAACATTACATATAAGATACTCCACAGATATTTGGCATCACACTGTCATCTTTGATGCATAGCTTTGAGTCAGGGGAGTTGTATTGATTTTTGAATAACCTCAAAATTGCACTCCTCCTGCTGCCTTTATGTTTCACTGTTTCAATACCCCTGGCTGAACTTTGTCACTGTGTCTTGCAACCTTATTGGATTAGTCGTTTAAGGAACAGCCTCAGTGGATCTGGGACGGTATTGCTGCCCCAAGGCTCGGGAAAGTTATTGTCTTTTTTCGGCCCCTCAGGAAATGGGCAGGATGGTCTGCAATGCTTCTATCTGTATGGAAAAGTACTAGGTGTATAGATGCACAGTTAAGTTTGTGACCCAAAGAAAAAAAAAAGAATGATAGTCTCAAACCCCTCCCCCTTTCAACATCCTTCCCTTGTTTGTTTACATTCCACATCGTGGAGTCATCTATATCGGGGCTGACCTTTGTTGTGTTTTTCTGCCCTAATATTGGTGGTGGCGCCTTACACAACAAGACACTCACCTTTACAGTAAACATAACTCTCCTGGGTGATGAACGGAGACAGTTGGGGGTGTCCAAAATGCCCTGTAGCGTGTGCTCCCACCAGGCACGCCCTGTGCCGGTAACCAGGGGCGTTGCAGCCCCCATAGGAAGCCTTCTGTGTGGCGTCCTCCGGTCGTGACCAGGATGATTAAGAGTTCCTTCCTTTCCTGCTCCGAGGGAGCATGGTCCTGGTAACAGACAGGCTGCCGACACCTTGTCCAGCTCCGGAAGAGTGTCTCCTAGACTAGAGTCCAAGGGGTGTGAATGCATACTGGTAAAACATGACTTTGGTTCTATCACCATATGTGAATTCAAGTGGGTTTTATTATCGGTTCAAGCTGGAAAGACCTGAAAGATTGTTTTGCTGATTCATTCTGCTGCGGTTTAGAAAATTCCAGTGAAAATGGTAGAGACATGACATTTCACCATTGATAGGAAATCGAGTTTGTTAATCAAAGGTCATTATGCTACATTTTCCACCATTTCGAATTTTATTTAAAAATCAGCCGTAGAATCGGAGCAGCAGGAGCGGCATGTCGGTCGCTGTAAAGCACTGTTGTGACCAAAAGAGAGCTGAGCAAGAAGGCAAAAGCAATCTTAGTCCCAGTCACCTATGGCCATGAAGTGTGGGTCATGACCGAAATAATCAGATCACAGATACAAGCGGCCAAAATGAGTTCTCTCAGACGGGTGGCTCCCTTAGGGATAGGGTGAGAAGTTCAGTCACCCGGGAGAGACTTTTAGTAGAGCCGCCGCTCCTTCACGTGGAAAGGATAGCCAGCTATGGTGGATCAGGCATCTAGTATGGATGCCTCTTGAGAGTCACCCTAGGGAGGTCCTCTGGGCTAACGTCCCACTGGGAGTAGGCCCCGGGACAGACCAAAGACGAGGTGGATTATATCTCCATGCTTGCCTTGAAATATCTCAGTATCCCCCAGGATGAAGTAGCTAATGGTGCCCTGGAAAGAGAAGTCTGGAGCTCTCTGCTCTCTGCTCTCACAACCTGACTCTGGATAAGCGGTTGAAGATGGATGGATGGATGGATGGAGGCTCATTGCCTTTACCCTGATGCAGATGTATCATGATGTTGCGCATTTAACTTCAATAGTAAAGTGCCCATTTGCACTATAGGGGATGGAAAGAATACTCTGCGCCAGGATGTAACTGTAATGCCTTGTGTAAATGGATAGATGACTTGGGCCATGTTTCTTCATGAGTCAGAAGATGCAGCAATAGAGGGTACGATGCATTTGACTCATTCAGTGTGGTGCAAAAGAATTATGAATCAAATAATTTGTCACTTGCATTTGTCACATGAAATTGTTCAAAAAAGTATTTTGTGGCCACGAGCTATAACTCATTCCCATATTTTGATTATTTTGTGGCCACAAGATATAATTAGTTTTAGGGTCAGTGACAAAATGGGGTTGGCAAGATGACAAATGTAAAAGTGTGTGTGTGTGTGTGTGTGTGTGTGTGTGTGTGTGTGTGTGTGTGTGTGTGTGTGTGTGTGTGTGTGTGTGTGTGTGTGTGTGTGTGTGTGTGTGTGTGTGTGCGCGGGGTGATAGGGAGAGAGAGAGAGTACCTAAAATGAGTGACCCCGAATCCTATCATTACATATCACCAGGAGTATATTACTTTCAGAAGTGGGGGAGCAAATCTCTTTGCCAAAAATAGCCGATCTACAAGCTCACAACGTATTGCAGCGTGACACATTGTGAACTTGTAGATCGCTAATTTGGGCCGAATCCTTGTCCACTACACCCCTTAGTAACCAGAAGATTCAAGGTTCAAAACCAGGGATGAGTTTTTGTTTTCTTTTTCCCAAGTTTGTGCCTGGCTCCGATTCTTCACTGAAGAGCGTGCAAGAGAACTGATTTAGCAGGAACCATGGTGGTACAGAGGTTAAGATGCAGACTGTGAAGGTAGTTGGTTCATTTCCACCATTTGTAAGATCTTCACTCTGCATGTAAATCCCTCTACACTAAATCTCTTTGCCAAAAATAGCCGATCTACAAGCTCACAGCACATTGTGTGACGCTTTGTGAACCAGTACTGTAGATTGGCTATTTTGTGATATTGTTCCCCCCAGAATATGGATGCTGGGGTTCAGTGGCTTTGACCACTCTCCATTCTAAATTCTACAAGGTTAAGTATTTAGTTCTGACTTGCATCTTCCATGCTTCTGTGGCATGAGAGCTGCATCAGTGGATTGTAAGTACAAGGTTTGAGGTTCAAGACCACCATTAGGCAATTTTTCACATTTCCACTCTCCATCTAAATTCTAAGGTTAAGGATTTCGTTCTCACCGGCATCTAACATGCCAGCGTGGCACAAGCAATAACAGGTGTCAGGGGTTTAACTTAATTAACCGAAGGCTAACATAGGAAAGAATGCTTCAAGAGTACAAAGAGATATTTGCAGAGAGTGATGGTGTAATGGTCTAATGATCAGAGTCTCAGCACAGTAATTCCATGTTCAAATCCCACTTCTCCTATAGTTCATTGCTTTTCAACTTTACCTGACTGAAGGACAATATACAAAAGAACGCTTCAACAACACAAAAACAAAAACAAAAAAATCAAACAGACATCTGCCTTGAGTGACTGAGAGACGGTGTAATGGTCTGATGATCAGGCTCTCAGCACAGAGATTCAATGTTCAAATCCCAGGTCAATGTACATGGTTAGTGTGCTTGGGTAGCTCAGTCGGAAGAGCTCTTGACTACAGGCCACAAGGTCATGGGATCGATTCCCAGCACAGGAAATTCTCTGCAATCTTGCTCCCATGGGTTTACTGGGTTTTTTCTCCTTTAAATGTCCATTGCCATTGACAATGCATTGGTCGCTTAAAGTTAAATATTTCAAAAACTACAAATCATTTCAAAGTAAAACATCTCAAGGATGCATGTCCACAGTAAGGTGGATTTTTTTAACTGTGAATGGAGTTTCTAGGTGAAAGTGTTTTTTTGAGGTCCCAAAATCTTCCATCAGCGTCCATTATAAATCTCTGAACTTTTAAAGGAGTACAATTCTAAAACTATGAAACATTTCAAAGATTCCTTTTCAGGCAAACATGTCCACAGTAAGATGAACATTTAAAAGTTTGAATGGGGGTTCTAGGTAGGTGTAGGTATGTAGGACTAGTTTGTACTTTTGTCCCTTTAATTTCTTTCTGTAAAATTTCAGCTGGGAGGAGTTCTTTCAGACATAACCCCCCACCTTTAACTATCAGGAAACTATCAACCCACCTTTTAGAATTTAGATAGAGTGATGACAATGTTCTTCATGAGGTTTGATCCCTGAACCTTTTATTTATAAAACCCTGAATAATACCTCGAGCCACACTAACATGGAAAACTCACGTAAGAGTGCAATACCTAACCAACCTCTTCGATTTTAGAATGAGAGTGAAAAATTATATTAAGGAGTTTCAAACTCTAAACCGTCAGCTTATAAATCCCTGGTGTATCTCCTGAGCCACACTGATATGGAAGGTGCAGCTCTAATTCATGACTATAAGATATGACAATAACGGATTTGTATTTTGATGACATTAAACATCCCTCTATTTGCTCTCAATGAAAGAGTAAATCTGGGTGCAGAGAAAAATGTTCCAACAGATGTTTTTTTTTAACAATAACTGTTGTGTTTTCTTGTTGTATTTCTTGTTTCTTAGTTATACTCTGTGTTTTACAATACAGTTGTGTTTCTTTACATATTTTAGAAATATATCTTCTTAGTTCCTTCCTAGTTTTACACTTGTGTACCTTTTGTTTTGTAGTGATGTCTGAGTTATTCCTGTTTGCTGCTACCTGTCTTGTCATTTGCCTGTCATTTGCGAATGTTGTTCACCTGTGCCTTGTGTAGCCCTAGCCAATCGTGTGTTGATTGTCCATACATATGCACCTGTGTCTCCAATGTGTTTCTGTTTGCCCTTCACTGCCAGTGTGTTTGTTGTATGTAGTTGTCCAGTCTGTTTGTTGTATGTGAGTATCTTAGTGTTTGATCTAGTCTCCTTGATTCGGTGTATGTAGGCTATCTTCTTGTGCTTTTACAAGGGAAACTTGCCTTCCTAGTCCTTCTCGTGCTCCTTGTGTTCCCTGGTTTTTGTCATAATAAACAAAAAGAAAACTCCTTGTATCTGAACTAGTCTGCCTTGGTCTTTCTGTCCTGCACTCCCTCCTGACTCGCATAGTGACAGCAGTCTTCATTACTTTTGGAGTCTCTCACTCTCCCCTCTCACATTTTGGCTTGTTTGTCTTTTGGTTTGCATCCATCATCCTCCTTACTTCTAAGACATTTTAATTTCAATGACCCCCCATATCTCTGAGTGTACAAATGGACCATTAGGGGTCCATTTGGTTCCATTTTGTACACTCTCGGGAGTTACAGAAATGTAAGGGGACATTTAGAACCCCCTCATGAGGGTCCCCTGGACCCCACTTTGAAAACCACTACTTTACACACATCCACTACAGATTCTGCAGACTAATTTAACTCATAAACAATTAGTTAATTAGCCTTTGTCTTTATATTCATAATCAATTGTGTTTAAGTGTATTGCTCTTATTTTGTTTGAACTCTGAGCCAGGTTCACAATCTTGATTAAAACTGCCAGTTTTGGTCTTCCGAAATTGATAAATGACTTTAAGATATGACAATAACGAATATGTGTTTTGATAACATTAAACATCCCTCTGTTTGCTCTCCAACCATCTGTTGCATTTTTTTTTCAACAGATGTTTTTTTAACAATAGCCTAAAACTCGAAAAAGTTGTGTCCTAATGAACCCTGATCATCAGTGAATCTAGTAGATTCAGTCATTCTGTCAGGGGGAGAGGTGTTTGCTGTAGACTTTCAACTTTTGACCTGCCACCTCTCCCTTAAACCTCAAATATTACCTCGAGTTTCTAATTAGTGTGAAAAGCCTGGTGGCGCAGGAGAAAAGGAGAGGTCTCGCAGGTGGAAGGTTGGGGGTTTGAATCTTGGTCCTGGTAAATCTCTATCTTTGCTCTTTTTAAGGCGAGGAGCGTGGAATCAGCCCACCCTCTCCTCACGCCCTCTTTTAGCTCCGGTAGGAGGGGGAGGAGCATGGGTAAAGCCCACCTCCAGTGGGAGGAGCTTAATAAATTTACATACTAAGTAAAGCAATTTGTGTTGTATGTTATTGACATTATTAGTATTATAGCTGACTTATTTGTTATTTTTTTGATCACGGTTTTATGTTTTTTTATTGAGGCACTTTGGAGTTTTGTATTGATTGTTGTTTTGGTTGTTTGAGATATTTTGTATTAGTTGTTGTTTTGGTTGTTTGAGATATTTTGTATTAGTTGTTGTTTTGGTTGTTTGAGATATTTTGTATTAGTTGTTGGAGTTGTCTTTTGTATTAGTGGAGGTTTGAACCCTGAACCTTTGGTTTATTAACCTCTGGTTCTTCTAGTGAGCCACGCTGGCACAGAAGAAGCAATTGGGGATGTAATACTTAACTCACCTTTTACAATTTAGATGGAAAGTGAAAAATGCTCTTTCGGAGCTTTGAACCCAGAACATTCGGATTATAAAGCCCTGATTTATCATTTGAGCCATGTTGGCATGGAAGGAGAAATCGGGAATGTAATACTTAAATCACCTTTCACAATTTAGATGGAAAGGGAAAAATGCTCTTTGGGAGCTTTGAACCCAGAACCTTTGGATTTCAAACCCCCGATTCATCTATTGAGCCACACTGACATAGAAGATGTAATCGGGAATGTAATACTTAACTCACCTTTCACAATGTAGATGGAAAGTGAAAAATGTTCTTTGGGAGTTTTGAACCCAGAACAATCAGATTATGAACCGCTGATGAATCATTTGAGCCATCCTGGCATGGCAGAAGCAACTGAGAATGTAATAATTAACTGAGAACGTGATACTTAACCCACCTTTTAGAATTTAGATGGAGAGTGAAAAAGTCCTTTAGGAGTTTTGAACCCTTAACAACCAGTTTATAAATCACTGATTTATCTCACATGCTAGCTGGCATGGAAGAGGCAACTGGGAATGTAATAGTTAACTGGTCTTTTAGAATTTAGATGGAAAGTGAAAAACATTCTTTGGGAGTTTTGAACCCAGAACCTTCAGTTTATAAACCTCTGATGTATCATTTGAGCCATCCTGGCATGGCAGAAGCAACTGAGAATGTAATATTTAACTGAGAACGTGATACTTAACCCACCTTTTAGAATTTAGATGGAGAGTGAAAAAGTTCTTTAGGAGTTTTGAACCCTTAACCACTGGTTTATAAATCACGGATTTATCTCACATGCTAGCTAGCATGGAAGATGCACCTGGGAACGTAATACTTAACCTGTCTTGTCTCACCCTGTCATTTGCGAATGGTGTTCACCTGTGTCTTGTTTAGCCCTAGCCAATCGTGTGTTGATTGTCCATACATATGCACCTGTGTCACCAATGTGTTTCTGTTTGCCCTTCACTGCCAGTCTGTTTGTTGTATGTAGTTGTCTGTGAGTATCTTAGTGTTTGATCTAGTCTCCTTGATTCGGTGTATGTAGGCTATCTTCTTGTGCTTTTACAAGTGAAACTTGCAAGTGCCTTCCTAGACCTTCTCGTGCTCCTTGTGTTCCCTGGTTTTTGTCATAATAAACAAAAAGAAAACTCCTTGTATCTGAACTAGTCTGCCTTGGTCTTTCTGTCCTGCACTCCCTCCTGACTCGCATAGTGACAGCAGTCTTCATTACTTTTGGAGTCTCTCATTCTCCCCTCTCACATTTTGGCTTGTTTGTCTTTTGGTTTGCATCCATCATCCAACTGCTTACTTCTAAGCCATTTTCATTTCAATGACCCCCCATATCTCTGAGTGTACAAATGGACCATTAGGGGTCCATTTCGTTCCATGTTGTACACTCTCGGGAGTTACAGAAATGTAAGGGGACATTTAGAACCCCCTCAAGAAACCATGAGGGTCCCCTGGACCCCACTTTGAAAACCACTACTTTACACACATCCACTACAGATTCTGCAGACTAATTTAACCCATAAACAATTAGTTAATTAGCCTTTGTCTTTATATTCATAATCAATTGTGTTTAAGTGTATTGCTCTTATTTTGTTTGAACTCTGAGCCAGGTTCACACTCTTGATTAAAACCGCCAGTTTTGGTCTTCCGAAATTGATAAATGACTTTAAGATATGACAATAACGAATATGTGTTTTGATAACATTAAACATCCCTCTGTTTGCTCTCCAACCATCTGTTGCATTTTTTTTTCAACAGATGTTTTTTTAACAATAGCCTAAAACTCGAAAAAGTTGTGTCATAATGAACCCTGATCATCAGTGAATCTAGTAGATTCAGTCATTCTGTCAGGGGGAGAGGTGTTTGCTGTAGACTTTCAACTTTTGACCTGCCACCTCTCCCTTAAACTTCAAATATTACCTAGAGTTTCTAATTAGTGTGAAAAGCCTGGTGGCGCAGGAGAAAAGGAGAGGTCTCGCAGGTGGAAGGTTGGGGGTTTGAATCTTGGTCCTGGTAAATCTCTATCTTTGCTCTTTTTAAGGCGAGGAGCGTGGAATCAGCCCACCCTCTCCTCACGCCCTCTTTTAGCTCCGGTAGGAGGGGGAGGAGCATGGGTAAAGCCCACCTCCAGTGGGAGGAGCTTAATAAATTTACATACTAAGTAAAGCAATTTGTGTTGTATGTTATTGACATTATTAGTATTATAGCTGACTTATTTGATCACGGTTTTATGTTTTTTTATTGAGGCACTTTGGAGTTTTGTATTGATTGTTGTTTTGGTTGTTTGAGATATTTTGTATTAGTTGTTGTTTTGGTTGTTTGAGATATTTTGTATTAGTTGTTGTTTTGGTTGTTTGAGATATTTTGTATTAGTTGTTGGAGTTGTCTTTTGTATTAGTGGAGGTTTGAACCCTGAACCTTTGGTTTATTAACCTCTGGTTCTTCTAGTGAGCCACGCTGGCACAGAAGAAGCAATTGGGGATGTAATACTTAACTCACCTTTTACAATTTAGATGGAAAGTGAAAAATGCTCTTTCGGAGCTTTGAACCCAGAACCTTCGGATTATAAAGCCCTGATTTATCATTTGAGCCATGTTAGCATGGAAGACGAAATCGGGAATGTAATAGTTAACTCACCTTTCACAATTTAGATGGAAAGTGAAAAATGCTCTTTGGGAGCTTTGAACCCAGAACCTTCGGATTATAAAGCCCTGATTTATCATTTGAGCCATGTTGGCATGGAAGGAGAAATCGGGAATGTAATACTTAAATCACCTTTCACAATTTAGATGGAAAGGGAAAAATGCTCTTTGGGAGCTTTGAACCCAGAACCTTTGGATTTCAAACCCCCGATTCATCTATTGAGCCACACTGACATAGAAGATGTAATCGGGAATGTAATACTTAACTCACCTTTCACAATGTAGATGGAAAGTGAAAAATGTTCTTTGGGAGTTTTGAACCCAGAACAATCAGATTATGAACCGCTGATGAATCATTTGAGCCATCCTGGCATGGCAGAAGCAACTGAGAATGTAATAATTAACTGAGAACGTGATACTTAACCCACCTTTTAGAATTTAGATGGAGAGTGAAAAAGTCCTTTAGGAGTTTTGAACCCTTAACAACCAGTTTATAAATCACTGATTTATCTCACATGCTAGCTGGCATGGAAGAGGCAACTGGGAATGTAATAGTTAACTGGTCTTTTAGAATTTAGATGGAAAGTGAAAAACATTCTTTGGGAGTTTTGAACCCAGAACCTTCAGTTTATAAACCTCTGATGTATCATTTGAGCCATCCTGGCATGGCAGAAGCAACTGAGAATGTAATATTTAACTGAGAACGTGATACTTAACCCACCTTTTAGAATTTAGATGGAGAGTGAAAAAGTTCTTTAGGAGTTTTGAACCCTTAACCACTGGTTTATAAATCACGGATTTATCTCACATGCTAGCTAGCATGGAAGATGCACCTGGGAATGTAATACTTAACCTGTCTTGTCTCACCCTGTCATTTGCGAATGGTGTTCACCTGTGTCTTGTTTAGCCCTAGCCAATCGTGTGTTGATTGTCCATACATATGCACCTGTGTCACCAATGTGTTTCTGTTTGCCCTTCACTGCCAGTCTGTTTGTTGTATGTAGTTGTCTGTGAGTATCTTAGTGTTTGATCTAGTCTCCTTGATTCGGTGTATGTAGGCTATCTTCTTGTGCTTTTACAAGTGAAACTTGCAAGTGCCTTCCTAGACCTTCTCGTGCTCCTTGTGTTCCCTGTTTTTTGTCATAATAAACAAAAAGAAAACTCCTTGTATCTGAACTAGTCTGCCTTGGTCTTTCTGTCCTGCACTCCCTCCTGACTCGCATAGTGACAGCAGTCTTCATTACTTTTGGAGTCTCTCATTCTCCCCTCTCACATTTTGGCTTGTTTGTCTTTTGGTTTGCATCCATCATCCAACTGCTTACTTCTAAGCCATTTTCATTTCAATGACCCCCCATATCTCTGAGTGTACAAATGGACCATTAGGGGTCCATTTCGTTCCATGTTGTACACTCTCGGGAGTTACAGAAATGTAAGGGGACATTTAGAACCCCCTCAAGAAACCATGAGGGTCCCCTGGACCCCACTTTGAAAACCACTACTTTACACACATCCACTACAGATTCTGCAGACTAATTTAACCCATAAACAATTAGTTAATTAGCCTTTGTCTTTATATTCATAATCAATTGTGTTTAAGTGTATTGCTCTTATTTTGTTTGAACTCTGAGCCAGGTTCACACTCTTGATTAAAACCGCCAGTTTTGGTCTTCCGAAATTGATAAATGACTTTAAGATATGACAATAACGAATATGTGTTTTGATAACATTAAACATCCCTCTGTTTGCTCTCCAACCATCTGTTGCATTTTTTTTTCAACAGATGTTTTTTTAACAATAGCCTAAAACTCGAAAAAGTTGTATCATAATGAACCCTGATCATCAGTGAATCTAGTAGATTCAGTCATTCTGTCAGGGGGAGAGGTGTTTGCTGTAGACTTTCAACTTTTGACCTGCCACCTCTCCCTTAAACTTCAAATATTACCTAGAGTTTCTAATTAGTGTGAAAAGCCTGGTGGCGCAGGAGAAAAGGAGAGGTCTCGCAGGTGGAAGGTTGGGGGTTTGAATCTTGGTCCTGGTAAATCTCTATCTTTGCTCTTTTTAAGGCGAGGAGCGTGGAATCAGCCCACCCTCTCCTCACGCCCTCTTTTAGCTCCGGTAGGAGGGGGAGGAGCATGGGTAAAGCCCACCTCCAGTGGGAGGAGCTTAATAAATTTACATACTAAGTAAAGCAATTTGTGTTGTATGTTATTGACATTATTAGTATTATAGCTGACTTATTTGTTATTTTTTTGATCACGGTTTTATGTTTTTTTATTGAGGCACTTTGGAGTTTTGTATTGATTGTTGTTTTGGTTGTTTGAGATATTTTGTATTAGTTGTTGTTTTGGTTGTTTGAGATATTTTGTATTAGTTGTTGTTTTGGTTGTTTGAGATATTTTGTATTAGTTGTTGGAGTTGTCTTTTGTATTAGTGGAGGTTTGAACCCTGAACCTTGGGTTTATTAACCTCTGGTTCTTCTAGTGAGCCACGCTGGCACAGAAGAAGCAATTGGGGATGTAATACTTAACTCACCTTTTACAATTTAGATGGAAAGTGAAAAATGCTCTTTCGGAGCTTTGAACCCAGAACCTTCGGATTATAAAGCCCTGATTTATCATTTGAGCCATGTTAGCATGGAAGACGAAATCGGGAATGTAATAGTTAACTCACCTTTCACAATTTAGATGGAAAGTGAAAAATGCTCTTTGAGAGCTTTGAACCCAGAACCTTCGGATTATAAAGCCCTGATTTATCATTTGAGCCATGTTGGCATGGAAGGAGAAATCGGGAATGTAATACTTAAATCACCTTTCACAATTTAGATGGAAAGGGAAAAATGCTCTTTGGGAGCTTTGAACCCAGAACCTTTGGATTTCAAACCCCCGATTCATCTATTGAGCCACACTGACATAGAAGATGTAATCGGGAATGTAATACTTAACTCACCTTTCACAATGTAGATGGAAAGTGAAAAATGTTCTTTGGGAGTTTTGAACCCAGAACAATCAGATTATGAACCGCTGATGAATCATTTGAGCCATCCTGGCATGGCAGAAGCAACTGAGAATGTAATAATTAACTGAGAACGTGATACTTAACCCACCTTTTAGAATTTAGATGGAGAGTGAAAAAGTCCTTTAGGAGTTTTGAACCCTTAACAACCAGTTTATAAATCACTGATTTATCTCACATGCTAGCTGGCATGGAAGAGGCAACTGGGAATGTAATAGTTAACTGGTCTTTTAGAATTTAGATGGAAAGTGAAAAACATTCTTTGGGAGTTTTGAACCCAGAACCTTCAGTTTATAAACCTCTGATGTATCATTTGAACCATCCTGGCATGGCAGAAGCAACTGAGAATGTAATATTTAACTGAGAACGTGATACTTAACCCACCTTTTAGAATTTAGATGGAGAGTGAAAAAGTTCTTTAGGAGTTTTGAACCCTTAACCACTGGTTTATAAATCACGGATTTATCTCACATGCTAGCTAGCATGGAAGATGCACCTGGGAATGTAATACTTAACCTGTCTTGTCTCACCCTGTCATTTGCGAATGGTGTTCACCTGTGTCTTGTTTAGCCCTAGCCAATCGTGTGTTGATTGTCCATACATATGCACCTGTGTCACCAATGTGTTTCTGTTTGCCCTTCACTGCCAGTCTGTTTGTTGTATGTAGTTGTCTGTGAGTATCTTAGTGTTTGATCTAGTCTCCTTGATTCGGTGTATGTAGGCTATCTTCTTGTGCTTTTACAAGTGAAACTTGCAAGTGCCTTCCTAGACCTTCTCGTGCTCCTTGTGTTCCCTGTTTTTTGTCATAATAAACAAAAAGAAAACTCCTTGTATCTGAACTAGTCTGCCTTGGTCTTTCTGTCCTGCACTCCCTCCTGACTCGCATAGTGACAGCAGTCTTCATTACTTTTGGAGTCTCTCATTCTCCCCTCTCACATTTTGGCTTGTTTGTCTTTTGGTTTGCATCCATCATCCAACTGCTTACTTCTAAGCCATTTTCATTTCAATGACCCCCCATATCTCTGAGTGTACAAATGGACCATTAGGGGTCCATTTCGTTCCATGTTGTACACTCTCGGGAGTTACAGAAATGTAAGGGGACATTTAGAACCCCCTCAAGAAACCATGAGGGTCCCCTGGACCCCACTTTGAAAACCACTACTTTACACACATCCACTACAGATTCTGCAGACTTATTTAACCCATAAACAATTAGTTAATTAGCCTTTGTCTTTATATTCATAATCAATTGTGTTTAAGTGTATTGCTCTTATTTTGTTTGAACTCTGAGCCAGGTTCACACTCTTGATTAAAACCGCCAGTTTTGGTCTTCCGAAATTGATAAATGACTTTAAGATATGACAATAACGAATATGTGTTTTGATAACATTAAACATCCCTCTGTTTGCTCTCCAACCATCTGTTGCATTTTTTTTTCAACAGATGTTTTTTTAACAATAGCCTAAAACTCGAAAAAGTTGTGTCATAATGAACCCTGATCATCAGTGAATCTAGTAGATTCAGTCATTCTGTCAGGGGGAGAGGTGTTTGCTGTAGACTTTCAACTTTTGACCTGCCACCTCTCCCTTAAACTTCAAATATTACCTAGAGTTTCTAATTAGTGTGAAAAGCCTGGTGGCGCAGGAGAAAAGGAGAGGTCTCGCAGGTGGAAGGTTGGGGGTTTGAATCTTGGTCCTGGTAAATCTCTATCTTTGCTCTTTTTAAGGCGAGGAGCGTGGAATCAGCCCACCCTCTCCTCACGCCCTCTTTTAGCTCCGGTAGGAGGGGGAGGAGCATGGGTAAAGCCCACCTCCAGTGGGAGGAGCTTAATAAATTTACATACTAAGTAAAGCAATTTGTGTTGTATGTTATTGACATTATTAGTATTATAGCTGACTTATTTGTTATTTTTTTGATCACGGTTTTATGTTTTTTTATTGAGGCACTTTGGAGTTTTGTATTGATTGTTGTTTTGGTTGTTTGAGATATTTTGTATTAGTTGTTGTTTTGGTTGTTTGAGATATTTTGTATTAGTTGTTGTTTTGGTTGTTTGAGATATTTTGTATTAGTTGTTGGAGTTGTCTTTTGTATTAGTGGAGGTTTGAACCCTGAACCTTTGGTTTATTAACCTCTGGTTCTTCTAGTGAGCCACGCTGGCACAGAAGAAGCAATTGGGGATGTAATACTTAACTCACCTTTTACAATTTAGATGGAAAGTGAAAAATGCTCTTTCGGAGCTTTGAACCCAGAACCTTCGGATTATAAAGCCCTGATTTATCATTTGAGCCATGTTAGCATGGAAGACGAAATCGGGAATGTAATAGTTAACTCACCTTTCACAATTTAGATGGAAAGTGAAAAATGCTCTTTGGGAGCTTTGAACCCAGAACCTTCGGATTATAAAGCCCTGATTTATCATTTGAGCCATGTTGGCATGGAAGGAGAAATCGGGAATGTAATACTTAAATCACCTTTCACAATTTAGATGGAAAGGGAAAAATGCTCTTTGGGAGCTTTGAACCCAGAACCTTTGGATTTCAAACCCCCGATTCATCTATTGAGCCACACTGACATAGAAGATGTAATCGGGAATGTAATACTTAACTCACCTTTCACAATGTAGATGGAAAGTGAAAAATGTTCTTTGGGAGTTTTGAACCCAGAACAATCAGATTATGAACCGCTGATGAATCATTTGAGCCATCCTGGCATGGCAGAAGCAACTGAGAATGTAATAATTAACTGAGAACGTGATACTTAACCCACCTTTTAGAATTTAGATGGAGAGTGAAAAAGTCCTTCAGGAGTTTTGAACCCTTAACAACCAGTTTATAAATCACTGATTTATCTCACATGCTAGCTGGCATGGAAGAGGCAACTGGGAATGTAATAGTTAACTGGTCTTTTAGAATTTAGATGGAAAGTGAAAAACATTCTTTGGGAGTTTTGAACCCAGAACCTTCAGTTTATAAACCTCTGATGTATCATTTGAACCATCCTGGCATGGCAGAAGCAACTGAGAATGTAATATTTAACTGAGAACGTGATACTTAACCCACCTTTTAGAATTTAGATGGAGAGTGAAAAAGTTCTTTAGGAGTTTTGAACCCTTAACCACTGGTTTATAAATCACGGATTTATCTCACATGCTAGCTAGCATGGAAGATGCACCTGGGAATGTAATACTTAACCTGTCTTGTCTCACCCTGTCATTTGCGAATGGTGTTCACCTGTGTCTTGTTTAGCCCTAGCCAATCGTGTGTTGATTGTCCATACATATGCACCTGTGTCACCAATGTGTTTCTGTTTGCCCTTCACTGTCAGTCTGTTTGTTGTATGTAGTTGTCTGTGAGTATCTTAGTGTTTGATCTAGTCTCCTTGATTCGGTGTATGTAGGCTATCTTCTTGTGCTTTTACAAGTGAAACTTGCAAGTGCCTTCCTAGACCTTCTCGTGCTCCTTGTGTTCCCTGTTTTTTGTCATAATAAACAAAAAGAAAACTCCTTGTATCTGAACTAGTCTGCCTTGGTCTTTCTGTCCTGCACTCCCTCCTGACTCGCATAGTGACAGCAGTCTTCATTAATTTTGGAGTCTCTCATTCTCCCCTCTCACATTTTGGCTTGTTTGTCTTTTGGTTTGCATCCATCATCCAACTGCTTACTTCTAAGCCATTTTCATTTCAATGACCCCCCATATCTCTGAGTGTACAAATGGACCATTAGGGGTCCATTTCGTTCCATGTTGTACACTCTCGGGAGTTACAGAAATGTAAGGGGACATTTAGAACCCCCTCAAGAAACCATGAGGGTCCCCTGGACCCCACTTTGAAAACCATTACTTTACACACATCCACTACAGATTCTGCAGACTAATTTAACCCATAAACAATTAGTTAATTAGCCTTTGTCTTTATATTCATAATCAATTGTGTTTAAGTGTATTGCTCTTATTTTGTTTGAACTCTGAGCCAGGTTCACACTCTTGATTAAAACCGCCAGTTTTGGTCTTCCGAAATTGATAAATGACTTTAAGATATGACAATAACGAATATGTGTTTTGATAACATTAAACATCCCTCTGTTTGCTCTCCAACCATCTGTTGCATTTTTTTTTCAACAGATGTTTTTTTAACAATAGCCTAAAACTCGAAAACGTTGTGTCATAATGAACCCTGATCATCAGTGAATCTAGTAGATTCAGTCATTCTGTCAGGGGGAGAGGTGTTTGCTGTAGACTTTCAACTTTTGACCTGCCACCTCTCCCTTAAACTTCAAATATTACCTAGAGTTTCTAATTAGTGTGAAAAGCCTGGTGGCGCAGGAGAAAAGGAGAGGTCTCGCAGGTGGAAGGTTGGGGGTTTGAATCTTGGTCCTGGTAAATCTCTATCTTTGCTCTTTTTAAGGCGAGGAGCGTGGAATCAGCCCGCCTCCCTCCTCACGCCCTCTTTTAGCTCCGGTAGGAGGGGGAGGAGCATGGGTAAAGCCCACCTCCAGTGGGAGGAGCTTAATAAATTTATATACTGAGTAAAGCAATTTGTGTTGTATGTTATTGACATTATTAGTATTATAGCTGACTTATTTGTTATTTTTTTTACCACGGTTTTATGTTTTTTTTATTGAGGCACTTTGAAGCTTTGTATTGATTGTTGTTTGAGATATTTTGTATTAGTTGTTGTTTTGGTTGTTTGAGATATTTTGTATTAGTTGTTGGAGTTGTCTTTTGTATTAGTGGAGCTTTGAACCCTGAACCTTTGGTTTATTAACCTCTGGTTCTTCTATTGAGCCACGCTGGCACAGAAGATGCAATTGGGGAGGTAATACTTAACTCACCTTTTACAATTTAGATGGAAAGTGAAAAATTCTCTTTGGGAGCTTTGAACCCAGAACCTTCGGATTATAAACCCCTGATTTATCATTTGAGCCATGTTGGCATGGAAAAAGAAATCGGGAATGTAATAGTTAACTCACCTTTCACAATTTAGATGGAAAGGGAAAAATGCTCTTTGGGAGCTTTGAACCCAGAACCTTCGGATTATAAACCCCTGATTTATCATTTGAGCCATGTTGGCATGGAAGAAGAAATCGGGAATGTAATAGTTAACTCACTTTTCACAATTTAGATGGAAAGGGAAAAATGCTCTTTGGGAGCTTTGAACCCAGAACCTTTGGATTATAAACGCCTGATTTATCATTTGAGCCATGTTGGCATGGAAGAAGAAATCGGGAATATAATAGTTAACTCACCTTTCACAATTTAGATGGAAAGGGAAAAATGCTCTTTGGGAGCTTTGAACCCAGAACCTTTGGATTTCAAACCCCCGATTCATCTATTGAGCCACACTCACATAAAAGATGTAATCGGGAATGTAATAGTTAACTCACCTTTCACAATTTAGATGGAAAGTGAAAAATGTTCTTTGTGAGTTTTGAACCCAGAACATTCAGATTATGAACCCCTGATTTATCATTTGAGCCATCCTGGCATGCCAGAAGCAACTGAGAATGTAATATTTAACTGAGAACGTGATACTTAACCCACCTTTTAGAATTTAGATGGAGAGTGAAAAAGTTCTTTAGGAGTTTTGAACCCTTAACCACTGGTTTATAAATAACTGATTTATCTCACATGCTAGCTAGCATGGAAGATGCACCTGGGAGTGTAATACTTAACTGGTCTTTTAGAATTTAGATGGAAAGTGAAAAACATTCTTTGGGAGTTTTGAACACAGAACCTTCAGTTTATAAACCTCTGATTTGAACCTGCACACTGTCTGTAGCAGAGGCAACTGATCAAGATCAAGATAAACCGAACCCTACCACTGCGCCAACGCACCTTTGGGCCCTCAGCAGGTGTCTTCTTGTGCTTTTGACTTGCTTTTTTGTATTTTGGCCTTGAAATTTTCAAAGTACTACAACAACATTGAAATATGGGACGACTGGGATTTGAAAATGGAACCTCTGTGCTGAGAGTCGGATCACTATCTCACTACACCTCTCACTGGCTCTAGACAGATGTCTCATAGTATTGTTGGAGCACTCTTTTGTATGTTAGCCTACAGTTAGTAAAGTTGAAAAGCAATGAACCATAGAAGGACTGGGATTTGAACATGGAATCTCCATGCTGAAAGTCCGATCTTTAGACCACTTGACCATCTCTCAGCCACTCAAATTCTAAGTCTTTTTGTACTGTTGAAGCGTTCTTTTGTGTTAGCCTTCAGTTAGTAAAGTTGAAAACATAACAATAGAAAGACTGGGATTCGAACATGGAACCTCTGTGCTGAGTCTGATCAGTTTCTCACTACACCATCTCTCACTGGCTCTAAGCAGATGTCTCTTAGAACTTTTGACGTGTTCTTTTATATGTCAGCCTTCAGTCAGTTAGTAAAGGTGAAAAGCAATGAACCATGGAAAGACTGGGATTTGAACATGGCATCTCTATGCTGAGAGTCTGATCTTTAGACCACAACACCATCTCTCAACCACTCCCATCATATGTGTCTTCGTACTGTTGAAGCGCTCTTTTGTATGTTAGCCTTCAGTTAGTAAAGTAATGAAAAACTGGTATTTGAACCTCTGTACTGGGAGTGGGATCACTAACCCACTAGGTTATCTCTCACTGATTCTCAACATATGTCTCTTAGTACTGTTGGAGCGCTCTTTTGCATGTTAGCCTACAGTTAGTAAAGTTGAAAAGCAATGAACCATAGAAGGACTGGGATTCGACCATTGATGCTGAAAGTATGAGCTTTAGACCACTAGACCATCTCTCAGCCACTCAAATTATTTTTCGAAAGTATTTTCGTACTGTTGAGGCGTTCTTTTGTGTTAGCCTTGACCATGATACGACATGATACTGACATGATTTCACTAATTTGAGTCATTTGATTTCCAGGGTTTTGTAAGTTTCAGTTTTACTGAAGGTCCTAAATTTGGGCTTTAAGTCATATAAAGCACCTGCGTACTGTATGTAAAAAAATTACATAAAGTGCATTTTTTACACAAAATATTTGAATAATGCTGACTGTAGACCTTGAGTAATATATAAATATATAGATCTTTATTCATTTATTTACTTCATATGCTTGGTTAACAGTGTTGGGGAACATTACTTTGTTTAAAAGAAAATATTTATGTTACAATCCTACCATCAAAATAAAAAGCTGTGTGTAGATTATTGTATGTGTTGTTTGGAAATGTTGCTAATACATTTCTCTTTTGCTTAATTTATACTTGGTTGTACAATGGTGTTGCACGCCGTAAAGAACAGATCTACAAGCTCACAATGCATCACAGATGCAACCCATTGCGGGCTTGTAAATCTGCTCTTAATTGATCTTTTACTTCATTTATACTTGGTCGTACAATGTTGTTGCATACCGTAAAGCGCAGATCTACAAGCTCACAATGCATCACGGATGCAACACATTGTGAGCTTGTAGATCTGCTCTTCTCTGTGCCTGACTGTGGTGTACGATGAAGTATAAATCTGGCTTTTGTATTCAAATGGTAGCCTTTGCATGTTACAGTTGTGCAATAGCCTAAATGTCAATATAACAATCCATTCAAACAAAGCAGAAACTTAAAAAGACTTATAAGACATCTACATAATCCACTCACGAAATTGATGTTAGGCTGAAAGGACATGATATGACAGAATACTGAGTCACCTATTTGAAAAAAATATATACTAAAGCTACACCATTACATGAATTGAAAAAGTGTTAAATTACTCACAAAAGTAATTTGGCAACACATTACCCCCAACACTGTTGGTTAATAAAATACATTTAGAATACAAACAATTATATTTAGTATAAAACATCAGTGCATACACATTTCCCTTCCACATTGGACAAAGAACATAAAAAATAAAAAGTTGTTCCACACAACAAATCATCATTTGGCAACATTTAGGATTTTAGAGACAATGTTGAAAATACCCACTGACTAGTGATGCGCGGGTCGACCCACAACACAGGTTCAGTCGGGTCTGGGTCGCTGATTAATATGTTTGTTTTTGTTTTTTCAGGTGTGTCGGGTTAAAAAAATTAAAACTGACCCACGCATCACTACGACTGACTACTGAACCAATTTGTTTCATTTAGTGGTCACAAAGCACAAGTTAGCCACACTCCTACAGGGTATGTGTTGGACTTGGATAACACTTGCTGGACTATTACCAGGTGAAGTAAATTTACTTTTATCTACAGTACATCCAGTATATTCTCTATTGTGAATTAAATGTTCATGTTTTAAAATATAATCAATGATATTACATGCGTTAACACAGATAATATAACTTACAGTGACCAGTATATAGTGTCCAGCCTGGTGCTAACTTCATACACATAGAGATTCCATAGCCTGCCCTGCAAGCTACAGAATATTTCCATATACACATTCCTGCCAAAGCAGATTCCCTCAGCTTTACTATGTAATTATAGTGTATACAGCAGCGTAATCAGCATATCATTCTGGAGTGAAATACTGGAATAGTACATGTTGTCAGGAGGTGGCAGCTGGTAGTAAATCCTTTGGTCAACATTTCAGTGTGAATCTAAACGACGAACGGAACTGGATTAATAAATGACAATGTTGGTAATCTAAATAAATATGCCAGGTTTATTTTACTAGTGATTTGGGGAGACTTGTACTTCCCACAAACCTGAATGCTACACTCATTTTTTCTAAATAGCTTTGTACACAAGAAAATAAACAACGCCATATGGCTCTCTCTGGATTTACCTCACATTGCCTCTTTTGAGTTTCCTTAGAAGCTGGACCGAGCAGGGATCCCAGTATAATGGTTAATTTAAAATTCCTTCATTGTGAAGTTGTACTGTAGTGTTAAAATGCAAAGCAGCCTGTGGGTTCACTTTAGGCTGTATCCTATTCCCTCAAATAACCTTGAATATTCCAGACAGGCCCTAGATGATCAGGGAGTATAGAACAGACCTTCTGCCACTAGAATACAGATTAGCCCTCTCCTCAATATCTCTGTAGAGATCAACCTGAGTTGGCACAGTAAATATGTCAAGATAAAAGGGAAAGCAGGTGAAATGAGTTCTCATCCTGTTTTTCTTCTATAAACGCACCCTCAATAATTAACCGCAATCTTATTCTGAACCATCTGTCTCTGTCTGCTTTGAGTAAAAAACAACATTCACGTGGATAACAGTTTATCCGCATTCTAATAAGAGCATCTCTTTAACCTTATATTACTCCATTCTTTAAAATGACAGAAAATGTAATTTTCAACATACTAGATGTGACTCGTTGGGGTCTACACACATTAGGGTCTCCTTTCAATGCAAACATATGTTAATAGAAAAGTAACACAAAACATTAATAATAAAATAAAATATTACTTTCCAGTTTTCAACTTCTTAACATTTTTGTATTGATATAAAAAAAGTATCAATGAAAACAAGAAAAGCCTCAAATATTCTGTGTCCTTGCTTCACTGAATGGTCCTCTTGGTAAAACATACTTCATGTACGGTAACACTTTTATTTCTTTAAAGCACTGTGGAAATCTGCTAGTTGGAACCATTGTGCTTCCTTTGTGTTCACAGTAGATTAACAAATACCTGAGCCTTTATTGAGCTGTATAAAAGGATATCACAGTGGATGTGGACGGACCAGCAGCATTGAAATGAGGCTCTTAGTATGAAAGCTCCGAAGGGATGATCAATCTATCCAGAGGTCAGATCTTCCTGCACAGTGAACTTGTAGGAAGTTGCAAGTTAGAATTGAGCAGACGCAAAGAGAGGCGTCTGCTCTTGTGATAAGAGTGTCCTTCATAAACAAAGCCACCACATAACCGAGAATCTCCTGCGTGTTTTGTATCACTAACCACAATGTAGAACAAAAAGCAATGTTTTTTAAAAAAAAGGTCGGAAGTTGGGGAGTTATGTGGTTTGCTGTGAAGTTCCGTTATAGGGTAGGAAGACGAAAAAAAAAAAAAAATAGGGTCAGATACTCCAGGGTCTGGGGTGACAAGGGGGGTCTACACAGGTGGGGTGGAGTAGCGCACCACATAGTTGTAGTCGGGGGGTGGGCTGTGACACTCTAGACTGGGCTCCAGTGCTGAGTCGTCCAGGCTGAAGTCCAGCGCAGACACCGGTGCATATTTCTCCTTTTCACCTTCAGTCAGTACAGACTCTTTACTCTTACTTCCAGCTTTCATCCTGGGGACACAGGGAGCACATGGCATTCAGATGTAATGCATTGACATACAACCATATGGCATCACTGTGCTGATTGTGTGCTTTCTGGCCCAGGGAACTCCTGCTCATTACACTAAATGATTGCAATAAAAACAGGATCCAATTCCATTTCTTTGCAAAACACAGGATCAAACTCCTTTCACCATTCATATATGAGCTATTCACTCGTCCGAAACTGTTTTCCCTATTGTTGATGGCTTCTGCTCCACTTGATACTCAGAATATGAGTAATTGCCTCCCATTGTTTTTGGGGGGTTGCTAGGGGTTTCCAGAACTCCGCTCTCAAGGCCAAAGGGTCAGAACCCAGTAGGGGTAAATGACAGGGAGCTGAAGAGGAATGCATGTTCTAGGGTGCCTGGTGGCTCAGCCAGTTAGTACACAGTCCTCTATGCTACATGTGAGCACGAGGACCCGTGTTTGAATCCCATCCTCGTCTCTCTGCCCCTGGTTTCCTGTCTTTCTGCACTGACCTATCTAAAATAACGCATCAAATGCAGAACAAAAACCAGACGATTAATAAGAATGTCAGGATGCTGCATCCACACTGCCAAACACCACACACAAACAATGCACTGTTTTTAGTGAATGCATGTGGAATGAATAATGAACATCTCTGGAACAACAGGAAACAAAAGGGGCAGCAACTTTAGCCATATATACTCCACATATATATATATATATATATATATATATATATATATATATATATATATATATATATATATATGACGACGAATAGAAGCTGAATTTAAGACAATATGCCCAAAATAGGGACACCAGGTTGAAAGCAGGTTGACAGACAGACAGACAGACAGAAAGAGAAGTTGTTAGCGCTGTGTGCCAGAGAACAAGGGGGGGAGGCGGGGGTCAACCAGGTGGAATTCAGCAGCACAAAAACAGAGTATCATTACAGCCAACCGGGGTGTACCTTGTAAACTCTCATAAGGTCAAAAGGTGCCAGTGATCCAAGTGGTTGCCCAGCAAGGTCTCCCCACCCCTCAAATATATGGATCATTCTCTGCATGCCTGCGCTCATTCTTTCACCCCATGGCAGAGGCCACAGTAACATGGGGTATTATTACCGTGCCCACTCTTGGTAAGTCTCCGTGGCAGTCTCTGGCCAAAGTGTTGCATCAAAGACAGAAGGAAAACAAGAAACACCACGTGGGGCTGTGCTGGGGGGTTGAGTGTGACGTGTGTGCAACAATGTTTTTAATCAAACCAAGATCTCTTGGTCAATTTATTGGGTTCAAAGAACACCATTAATCATGTCCCGTAAGCCAATATCAAACTTCCTCGCTGTTGTTTATGTGTTCCCTTACAGACAATTTTGTTTTCACATTTTATGTTTGTGTCAGTTGTCGTTAAAATGGGATTTGCTCTGTTTTCATCAACTTGACACACATTTGGTGTGGATTTGGATATTTGCAATGTTTTATTTCCAATTTAAACCACTTTATTTCTGGCGTCATTCGGGCATCCATAAGTCTTAAATAGACGCTTTGAGTATCTGTCTTAGTGTGCTAGCCCAGCAGCATAATGTCAGAAGGTCTCTCGACTGTAATTACTGGGTCCAGGGGTATGACCTTGCCGATTAACCCTGCCACTTGGCTGCAGAAAACTCAATATCTGCTTTTAAAGCCAAGGATTTCCAGTAAACATGATTCTGTTTTTTCTCTCTTTAGAGACTAAATCCTCAGATAACACCATACAATGTATCAATGCCTTTGTCCTTATTTATGTACAGCATATCTACTGTATTATCTCAAGACAGACAGCAGAAAAAGGCATTAGGACCAGCCAAGAGCTAGGAGTTCAAACGGTATGGCAGACATCTCAATCAGGACAAAACAGCCTTGACATAAACAAAGGAGTTTATGTGTGTGCTCTAAAAAAGCCCTAGCCTCAAGTCACACTTCCACTCCGCTTTTGTCCTCAATCCTTTGGTTTGTCACCTTGGGGTAAATCCCTCCCTCTTCCCTTTTGTGTCACAGTTTCTCTTGCGTGGTTTCTTTGGACAAAAGGGAAAACTAGCCATTGAAGTTTTTTTTGGGTGAAAGGGACTCTGTGTATGTGCTCGTATGTGTGTGTGTGTGTGTGTGTGTGTGTGTGTGTGTGTGTGTGTGTGTGTGTGTGTGTGTGTGTGTGTGTCAGTTATAATGTCTACATTCCAGCACTGTGGGAGGGTTTCCAGGGCCGTATGGATAGCTAGTAGTTGGCAGCCTCTTACACTATGCATGTTTTGATGATGTCAGTCAGCGTAGCTAATGGAGGGATTTGATGTACTGTACTCACGCCAGAGCCATGATGCTGAGGGGCCGGCCTGCAAATGACTCAAACCGCTTCATATCGTCCGAGGACAGGCCCATTCCACTGTCTGAATGACCCCCCTGTTCAGGTAGAGAGAGAGAGAGAGAGAGAGAGAGAGAGAGAGAGAGAGAGAGAGAGAGCGCGATTGAATACTTTATTCAGAAAGACATGGAAACAGTACATGGAAGTACAATTCACAATACAAGGTCCTCTAAACTGGATCGCTCATAAAAGCACAGTGGCTTATTTAAAATGAGATCCCCGTGCACTCAAATCATGATGACATTTAAGAGAGAGAATGTCATCATTTCCTATCTCAATGTACGGTGAATTCACGTTATGCCCCGTCTCACCAGTGGATGATTATGTACATGGAACAGTTCCAGGAATATTTGTGAGATCAGTTTTAAGGTACATTTTCCACTTAAACCTCAGATGCCCTTCACCTAACAAATTAATCACATTTGTAATGTTCAAGGAGAGTTGGAAGAATCTGCGCCCGTTTTAGTTTGCTGCTCTGAGTGTGCCTGAATAGTCAGCATAAATAGCTTACCCCATGATTCTCATTTGTCCCGTTCTCCATGGTAACTTCATCAAATGTTTTTACACTGGCTGGACGGATCTTTATGTTCCTGATGAGAAAATATTCACAGAGTTTAACGCCCAAAAATCATCCAAAAATGTTCTTTTGAGAAAATCCCAGGCTTAACCCTTATGGTAGATCAGTTCACAAGATCAAAAGCGATACAAGCCGGAACCTAATGAAACCGATGAACAACTGCATAGCATGCGTGAAATTGTATGAGGCTTAATTCAATTTTACTTATTGAAATGTCTAAAGTGACTGTTTACTTCAGCTTAAGGGATAGCTATCATTACCATATTTCAACGCCTTCTCAATAAACACCTTTCAAGGACCTGTGAAAATCCAAGAGCTCAACAAATATTATTGTAAGTGGACATAAATCTTGAAGCAGGGTCAATGGTTTGGGGGGAAATTCCTAGCTGAAGCCACAATGCAACAAGCTCTCTTGGCCATCAGGCTGCTGATGTGTGTATTTCTTATCACAAACCAATCAGGCTGCTCATTGTCCTGAAGGCAGACCTGAATGTTTACCTTGCAGACTGTAGAGTATGGTTCTGGGCGCCACATGAAGTATATACGTTAAGAGAATGTGGTGTATTTTGACAAAATAGACTCGCTGGCATTAATCATAAATGAATTGAATAGCATACCACTTTCACAGACGTTAAATACCAGATTTCTGAGGCCAAAAAAATAACACCATCTCATGAGAAAATGCAAAAAATAAAACAGATTAAATGGCTTTTCATCTTTGTATGAAAACGTATGGGATTTTGTATGTGTTTGCTCTCACCAGGTGCTCCCCGAGTCACGGTGAGAGACTGGCCGCGTGGGAGTCTCCTCTGACGGCACGGTGGTGCACAGGTCTCCTGCCTTGGTCAGCAGCGCGGTGTTGATGGGAATGTAATGCTTTCCTTCCTGAGTCCACCAAAGAAACATCTTAACGTTAGTGTTGTTAAAAGCAGGTTCATGGTAGGATGATGGTAATTGCATGTGATGAATACGTGAAACTTGGAGGACATTTCATGGGTGACGCTGTCTGCATGCTATCCAAACATCCAGTACCCACAGGCCGTGGCAAGCAGCCAAGGAAACTACGGTTATGCCTAATAAATCCAGCGTGGAATGTACAGGCCGACGAGGTGATGATGCTGCTAGAGACAACCTTACTGATGACCCCCATAAAGGACTGATTCTTAGACCAGCCTTCCTACGCTGCAACAGAACCGTATTAATGGAGAGCTCTTTCTGTCCAATCAGGATTGTTTCCCAAGAGGATTGCTTTCACAAAGTCATTTGTAATGCATACACGCCGTCGTTTTATGTTGATGTGGTGTCTGGCCTCGACTTTATCTCTTATTACCTTGCAGAATCTGCACTGGCATCTAGTCTAATGTAACTCCTCTGTTCGTTTGCCTGTCGGGCTGTCTCTGCACTAATGTACTAGCTGGACAAAAGCCTATTCTCTTTTGTAGTCGGAAGTCGGAGCACGTCTATAGATATTTGAGAGACTCTCTAGTCTTCGACATTTTGAATGTGAATGAAAATTCCCCTGCTCTTGTTGGGGATGTGGCCAATGTTCTGTCATCAGCAAAAGATGCTGCTAAACTCCCTTTCTTTCAATTTCCACCCTTCTTTCGCAATGCATCCTTGTGATTCTTTTATCACAAAGCCTTTTTTTCTTGTTTTTTTTTTTACAGGGAAAACACTCCAGTTTTCTCACTCTCATTAATTTATGGTCATCTTTCACTCTGTTTGTTTTGGGGAGGTGATGAGGAGCTTAGAATAACATGTGAATGGATGATTAGATTATGTTAGGAGGATAAACATAATATTTCATATACATAAAGAAGATTCACTATTAATAAACCATAAATAACAGAGACAGTCTCCAAGATTAAAAAGCCATTTGTATATATGTTTTATTAACGGCTGTCGAGTACCAGGACCTTACAAACTTCCACAAACAATGTGATATTTCATACTCCCAGGCAAAGTGATATTGTGTCACATTAGTAATTAATGTTTTTCCATGACTGGTTCTTCTGCCGAAGCTGCCTGGTGCCTTTTCAAAGGTATAGTAGCCAAGTGATTGTGTTGAGTGTGACTTCCCCTCGCAGTTTACTGTAAGCACCCCCCTGGGCTGGAATCCATGCTGCATCTTCTTCAGACCGCAGCACTTAACTCAGAAATGGTGCTTCCTGAACGCTTGCAACGAGTGTGACTCACCACTCGGTGACTAATTTCATTGTTAAATGTGGCTTTGTTAAGGCCATTGGAGTCCTCAGTTATGCGTTGGATATGGTCGTGGGTTATTGTCTACTGGACATCTACATGTGGGGATTCTGAATCTTATTAACCGCTTAAACCCTATATATCATTCATTGACCAGGGTCACCCAGGGGTCTATCCTAGGCCCCTTCCTTTTTCCCTCTACACCAAATCTCTTGACCGAAAATAGTCAATCTTATTTTATAACCTTATAAGTCCACGGTAAATTCCGTTTTTCAGCTTCACCCAGCTGATGCTCAGATGGTTATGATGAGAGCTTGGAGGGGGGCAGTATAGGGATCAAGTGTTTTTCTCAGAGACACTTCAACACATGGACCAGGGCCAGGAGGCGAATGGTTGACCCTCTGATTACCAGACGGCCTCTCTACCCACTAAACTAGGGACGCTAGTGTGAGCTTGTAGATCTGCTAATCCCGCAGAATGTTGAAGAATGACATGCCCAGAACAGGGAAGCTAGCGTTCACGTGGATAAAAGTAGTGTGTATCCAGCATTGGCTCCAATGGGTTTTGCTCACATCAGCGCGCTCAGGCCTTTTGACAGGAAACCTTCAAGACTGTTTTTGTTGAAATAATGCCATGTCTAACACTAGATTAATTTTGTTTTACATTCTGCAAATGAAGCAGTTGTTCAGGCAGTGCACTGAAGCCACACATGCATAAGCTGCCCAGCTGATTGTCTCAATCCCTAATCACATTCAAACAAGTCAATGTCGTTGTCTTTTTATCTCTGACAGGCCGGACAGCCTAATGCCAGAGATTATGTTTTCGCCCCAGTCTGTCCATCCGTCTGTTTGTTTGTTTGCTTGTTTGTCCGCCCGTCTGTAAACAGCTAATCGCTGGCACCGCTGGACTGATTGGCATAAGAATTTGCACGCACACTCCCGCACAGACATTTCCATCAAATTCAACTGTAACCACCAACTGCTGCAACCAATTCTTGCAATAAATGGCCCTAAATCCTTTGACATAAGAGCGTCTGACTGAAGTGTTGCAAGTGTGGTACCTGTTGCACGCTGGCCTGAAGCAGGTCTCCCAGACTCTCCACCAGCGCTGTGAAGGTTGGTCTCTCCAGTGGCTCTCCCTGCCAGCAGTCCAGCATGGTCTGATATCTAAAAGAAAAGAATACAACAGAGGACTCACATTACTCATGTTACTCCACAGACACCCAGAATATGTGCAAAGCTACATCTCTCCCATTTAGCCATCAGTCTATTTTAATAGCCTTTGGAATCACAACATGATTCTCTTTATATTCAATATAGCTGCTGTAACAAGGCAACAAAACTACAAAATATGTTTACATTTGGTTTACTGACAGCCTAAAAATACATGCATGTATCTTGCTAGCATTATTGCCGCTTCTCTGTGTGCGTGTATTTATCTATAGCTCATACTAAGACATAAAGTACAGTACTGGACCACCATGTGGAGCTGCTGTCAGCTCCAATAAAATAAAATACAAATATTACAAGATATATAGAGATAATTATATTGAATTGATGGAAAAACACTTCACACCATACAGCAGAGAGTGAAAAATCATCCACAAAGTCAAAGGGGAACATTGACTAGCAGTGACCCCTTGTGTCAGTGGACTTCTGCAATAGACATGCCAGATGGAAAAAGGCACACACAGATAATCTACACCTCCATGTGGTCCGCCTCTGAATTTACTGTCATCTAGAATATACCTATACATTCCGCTGTCCATTTTCCACACATTCAGAGCCTCTGGGGCTGTATCTGATTCCCTCCTGGTCCCGGTGTGAACATTAGGTGCACACGGGACCCTCCTCAGGCCTCTGACAAGCTGTCAGCGTCTCCGCCCATGTGGGAAGACTCAGGGCCGCTATGCGAGTTTCCATTGCAGTGGCCTGTAATGGCCTCATGTCTCACGCCGTGGAGGAATTCAGAAACGGAGCGCTGCGGCTGCTGTTTAAATCAACCCTCTCAGCATGTCGGTGATTGGGACCCCGTCCCTATCCTGTTTCTCCTTCAGCATGCCCCCCCCCTCTCCGCCCAACCCAACAACCCTCCTCCAAATCCAGAGCACTACGGAAATAAAGCCGGGTGCCCATTAAGCCCATTATGTTTCCATCATTGGCACCAGATTTCAGTCAATCTCAAGTTTGGAGAAAATTACAGTAAGGAGCAGGTGGTCCATTACCGCTGGATTGACTTCACCCCCCCCGCCCCCAATCGTGTTTGTGTTCTCTTCAGACCAGACCTTAGCCGAGGAGACTCTCAGTGCTGTCATGTTTGGCTGCAAGAAGCCGAGCGGCTTGTGTGATTCCCATGTTAATGAGTAGTCTTGGCCAGGTGGAAGTGCTCCTAACAGTGACAGGATGTCGAGAGCGTGATCGCAGCACCCCTCCACAACATATCACCGAGTGGGGATGTAGGCTGCACAATTTAAACCACACTTCCTGTCTGCCGCATAATGAGAATAAATTGACGGCTCCAAACCCTCCCCCCCAGCCCCATTGCCTCCCACCGTTCGGGTCTTCAGGGAGTACGCCGTGGCCGTGGGGCCATTGTAGGATTCCTTAGGATTCCGTCCTACTTTGTCCAGTTGGGCAAGTGTAGAAGGTCGGGAAGTGTGTGTGTGTGTGTGTGTGTGTGTGTGTGTGTGTGTGTGTGTGTGTGTGTGTGTGTGTGTGTGTGTGTGTGTGTGTGTGTGTGTGTGTGTGTGTGTGTGTGTGTGTGTGTGTGTGTGTGTGTGTGTAATGTTTTTCTTCCATTCTGCCTGTTGAGAAGCATCCTTCAAATTCCTTTGCGATGCATCAGGCCAGATGGATGGCAAAGCCACTGGGGGTCTTCCCAGCCAATCAACAGGTCACATTCCTGATGAGCCGGTGCAGTAGTGGCACAGATTTACAGCTAAGCACCGTCCTGCTCTTTTCAGCATCCATGTAATAGGGGGTCGGGGTCAGGGTGAGGGTTCGAGGTTTCACGACAGTATGGACCCAGGCTTACAAACACCTGGGAGACCAGGGGATTCATGCCTGTTTGAATGGTGCATTACGCGGCTCTGCATCCCATTCAACCACTTAAACCCCATATACTTTGTTGACTGGGGTCTGCCAGGGCTCTATGCATGGTCCCTATACTTTTTTCCCCTCTACACCAAATCTATTCGCCGAAAATAGCCTATCTACAAGCCTCATAATAGAGACGCTAGGGTTCATGTGGTTGAAATGTTGTCAGCGGGTCTCATCTTGGTTCTTATTAGAGGCAGGTTTCAGAGTCATAAGCATGTTGAAAGTATGTTATCTGGCATGTCTATCTTCACACTCTCAACGTGCTGCTTTGAAGCAGCATGTGAGTAGCCCAGGATCTGTGAGAGGTTCTTGGCACCGGTGGGACAGGATCTACGAGTTTCTATGTTTGTTTACTTTCGGAGACTTCAGTAAGTTCTGGATTGGATTTTCCTGGTCACGTCCAATCACTGTCTCCCTTCCTTGGTTGACAAATCCATTCAGTTGGCTCCACTTGGCGCGAGATGCTTTAGGAGTCTGGAACTCTTACTGCAACGTTATACAGCCTTAATCGTCTCTAAACATATAAGACATTTGGAGCTTGACAACATGGTCCACTTCAAATTAAAACCACACTGCATACTCCAAGCATATCCTGTAAGTCTTATTATAGTATATTAGACAGAAGCTTAAGCGTAGATTACAGGATGTGTGATCATGGGGTTTGAATTGGGAGCAGGCTTTTAAAATCTTCCGAGAGATGTGTATAATGGACGGCACAGACACAGCGATTGCCTGCCTGCCTGTGCTGGTCTGGGTCTTCGTCTCTGGCTACACCGGCGTAGACTGACAGCACTATTACCAAAGGAGGTGACCCTCCACCCCTCCACAGGTATTCTTTTACAGCCGCCACTGCCCAACAGGGAGGAGAGTATCCAGCTTCTGGCTCTCCTCACAAGGGGTCCGTCCATTCTGTCCCAAAATGCTGCCTTTAATGTGGGGCTCAGTTTACGGCAGCGTCCGAGTCGGTCTGAAAATGAATACGATGTTCAGGCCCACCACCCCAGAGCCAATCAGAAGCTTATGTTTCCTCTGCAAACATTCAGGGGAACGATTACCCGTGATTTTTATCAGGCGCTGCTGGCCTTTCAGAAGTTTAAAAAACAGATAGAATGGCCTCCTCTCAGTTGCCGCCGTTACATTCTTGGTCTATGTTCCCTTTTATTACCCTTTGGATATAAGTCGTGGGTCATTTAGAACAGTGGTTCTCAAACTTTTTCATGTCAAGGACCCCCAAATTGACACTTATTAGCCCGCGGACTCCCATTTGAAAAGATAAGCCAGGGACTCCAATAAGAGAAGATTTATACGGCTTTCTAGCAGTGATTCTCAACCATTTTAATGTCAAGGACCCCCAGTTTGACATGTATTAGGCTACGGACCCCCATTTAATGGCATTTATACCTCTGGGACCCGAATTTATATTATAAAATCAATTTTAATGTAACTCTGAGAGTGTACAAATGGAACCAAATGAGTTACAGACCCATAAGGGTCCATTTTGTTCCTATCCATCATTTAGCTGGGGACCCCCTGGAACCGCCTCAAGTACCCCTGGGGGTCCCCGGACCCCACTTTGAGAACCAATGATTTAGAACACCGGGAACAGTAAAATACATGCAGGTCTTCTAGCTGAGAGCAGGTCATGAGCGCTATAGTGTAATCATCCATAGGTGATTTGGGTCCTTACATTTCGGAGGAAGAGTATTCTGGAGCCCTCATCCTGGTACCTTCTTTCAGCCTACAGCAAAAGTCTTCATCAATTTGGAGGCCCGGGTATGGAGAGGCACCTGGGAGAGGAAAGCGATTAAGTGGACTATCACACAATTCATTATTCTTCACAGAGCCATGACTGCACTTTACTCAGTTTAGTAATGCTACTGTATACAGAGATACCCCATTATTATCCATCATCAAAGTCATAGTCATAGTCATACTATGGGTAGTTTAAATAAAAGATTGGATTAGTCTGGGGGACGTTTATTTGAAATCTTGTCAATAATTACATAATCATTATACTATATGCCCAATGAAACTATTATAGATGTTTTGCAAAGCACTGCCCACAAATGACCAGTTTTATATACAGTACTGTGGTGTTTACAATAAATATCATGTACTAAGCCAATTCACATCTACCATCTAATCCCACTGCTTTTAGTAAAATATCACCCACGCCATGCAATCCATTACATTTCTTGATGTATTAAACATTATCTTGTGCTTGGCTGAAATCCCTGACAGCATCCTCCTCGTGCATTCTATAGATACTGCCCCCATGTTTCATAACGTCATAGAAAGTGCTCTGATCTGTTGTTCTTCATCACAGAGTTTATTTTATTTTATCTTTTTAGTTTAGTTTTATCTCTTATCTCTGATCTACGTATTTTGATATATATTTTGAAAACCTAATGTGCCAATCTCTTTATATAAATGCACCATTTATATACATAGGACAGTCAGACATTTGGTTCACATGCCAATCTGCCAAAAACATTGAACTAGTGCAAACTTTTGACCTCGAAACATTATCAGCCTCCAAGACTTGCTCTTTGCCATTTTTCTTTGTCATTTTGTTTCCTTGTTTCCTGATTTATTTCCCATGATCCAGTTAACACTACCCATATGTGTTCCTGTGATGGTTAATGTCTGTGCTTAAAAGAGTGGAGGAGAAAGATTGAAAGAAAGAAAGAAAGAAAAAAGCGTAGGGGTGATGTCAGTGGTCTTTATGCCTTGAAGAAGTGTGCGGTCGGTAACAACGTGGCGTGGCAGTGATTCATGCGCGGCCCCATCAAAAGCCCTGCACACCACTGGATCCGCATGGACTTACTCTCCTTTTTAACACTGACTTTTCACCGCCGTCCTATGGTGACGTTTGAACCATATTTCACGCTAAGTCCTGCCATAGAGCTGAGATGTGTGGCGGTGAGCTCTGTGCCGCGGTTCATAGAAAGTCATGGGCCGCCACACAATGCTGTCTTAAAGGTTGCAGCGGTTTCACAGCAGGGGCAAACATTTACATTGATGGGCTGCTTGGTTACAGCCAGTTTGCATTGCCAGCTGGAAAGAAACAGACGGCTTAAATGGGAGGTATTCTTTCTTCTTAATGTCCCTTGCCTTGTTCTAAAATTCACAGTCGAACTTCACTAATGTTTTCGCACGAGCGGCACGAAAATAGTTTTCTCAAGCTGACAATGCAAACCTTCTTTGTCCCAGAGGCACAATTACACAGCAGTAGAAGACAGTTATTACCCAGTACATCTGGTGAGGCTCCGTGGCTGGGGGCGCCCAACTAGCCTCTTCTCTCTGAACATCCTCTATTAAACCACTTAAACCCTCTGTTCTTTGTAAAACGGACCTGAGTTACAACTGTACTTGGACCGCTTTTTTCCATCTACACCAAATACTCTATGCCAAAAATAGCCGATCTACAAGCTCACAATGCGCCGCATTGCTACGCATTATAGAGCAGCTATTTTTGGCCAATGTTCCCCCATGAAAAGGCATTCTCAGTGGTTATAGCTATGCTTGCTATGCTTTATGACTACATGGAAATTGTAACAATTGGAAAACCGCTAATTATTTTAAAATGTCAGTTTAATTTATGCCATAAACTGGAGGGAAGATGGATTTGCGATTGGTAATTTTAAAAATGATGAAGTTGTCATTGGCCGAGTTGAAAAATATTGGCCTGCTGGCAGCTTGCACAATAAATATGACATAATTGGACAAGTAGTTTGCAAGATTAGCCGCAGACGGAGCATCAATTGAATGCAACATCTCCGCCAAGAGATACAAATAATTTTGACGATTAAACCATAGAAATGAATCTCCTCCATGTACAGTAATTATGCCCATTCATCTGACTGTTAAGTCGGATTAACATGCAAGGTTCTATAATAGAATGAGAGTTGAGACCCATTCAAACCAGAGTTCAAATCTGTGGTCAGTGCCGAATCATCTTACTTACCCAGGGAGAATATCTCCCACATGAGAACGCCAAAGGACCACACGTCACTCTGGGTTGTGTAGATCTTGTCAAATATGGCCTCAGGAGCCATCCATTTCAGGGGAAGTCTAGCCTGTGTGCAGATATGATATCGAGGTAAGATATCATTTACATCTGTGTAGCTCATCACAAACTCATCATTAATCATTGTGCTGGCACATCTGAGGAGTCTTTTGATTGGGGTTGTGTGAGATGCTACTTCTTCTGAACTTTCATGAGCTCTTCCTCCAGCGTTCTGACAAACACAGTGACACTTTTGTTGGACATTTCCAAGAGCCTCTGCATTTATCCAGCATTTCTGCATTTGCCAAGTCAGCAATAGCAAGATATCTTGCATATTTTGACGTGCAGTGCTCAGTGTTAAGTTCTCTTGAGTGACTGTAATCGGAGTTCAAATCTGTTTTCCCGTCTGTGCGAGATGGTAAATGACAATCAACCGGAGGCTCCCCATGGATAATATTTCAACGACTTGCCTAATAAATACACTTACGTCTCCCTTGCGCACATAGTCCGGGTCTTTGTAGATGTCTCTGGCGAGTCCAAAATCACATATCTTCACAACATTATTCTCAGACAGCAGGATGTTCCTCGCAGCCAAATCACGGTGGATGCACTAATGAGGGAAAGGTGGAACAAAAAGTCGTTGTGAGTAGTCAATGATGTAAAATTCACATTTTCTGCAGGTACATAGATCTTTCATTTTTTTTTGGGGGGGGGACACTACATGGAAGCCATGTGAGTAACACATGGTGCAGTCATCAGAGTTATCAGAATAGAATCTGATGTCTTCCATATCCAGGTTATCCTATTTTCTCAAATGGCTTATTTAGAACAATAGCTTCAAACACTAATCACCGGCATCCGCTCTCCCCAAACTTATGAATGACCAGAGTGAGTTCTACACTAATAGCTGTGGTGTGACAATGGGCTCACAGGACGCAGCATTCCATATAAAATGGGCTGGGCAGTGTAATTGAATTTAATGTGTTCACAATTCTAATACATAACAAAATACAATAAATATACAGTAAATGTATGTCTGGTTTATTTATTTACTTTTTATTTTATCATATTTTTTAAGATGTTGATTTGCTGATGTTTGCCTCAGGACGTATGCTTAAGGAAGTGCTTACCTTGCGTGAAGCCAAGAACTCCATGCCTTTTGCAACTTGAAAACTGTAGCAAATCAAATCCTCCAATGTCAGCACTCTCTTATACAGGTCCTCGTGCTCTGAGGGCACAGCAGCATAACATTGGTTAAAACTTAATACAGAAACTTTTCTAGAAACGTTTTCAGCAAGTAGCATTTTTCATACACGACAGAAACATATGCATTTAAAGTAATCCACATACTAATGTATCTGTAAATGCCCGGACAATGGGTTCCCTTATATCTCGCAAGCCTCCAAGATAAATGCCTGAATAAACCACACCATCACTGACATCCACTTTGTCACGTAGGTATGTCCCGCCCACACTCTCCTGTCTTGAAAACATCCTTTGCTCACTGGACATGAAAAAAAAAATTGGATTCCTCCTATTTTTCTGATGTTGGCTGAGACGTGTGATAATGGGCCGAGTCCCGCAGTCGGGGGTCTGAATGGAACGACTCAAGGGGAGTCCTTCCACTCTGGCAACACCTGAGTAAACAGCCAATCAAACCAGAAATAACACTACGGGGACAACATGGCCGCCGCACCCGGGGCCTGAGCTCAGTGCAACGGTCTCTGGACCAGAGACTCAGGTCAGGAGGCAGGAAATAAACAGAGGCCTCACCAGACTCAGTGGGGTGACAGTGGCTCCTGCTGTAGTGATTGTACTGCCGAAACAGGAGGAGGAAACCTCCCATCGGACTTGGGCCAGAAAACAATTGTGTGGGCTGGGGTGGGGCGGGGGGGGCTTAATTCCTGTGCAAGGATGGGTGAGGCGGAGGTGAGCGGGGGAAAGAGGGGGAGACAGGGGGAGGAGGGAGAGAGAGAGAGAGGTGGGCGGGGAAGGGAAGGAAGACTCTCTTGGCCCTTACCTTCCTCCTCTTCCTCAGAGTCACAGTAGCTCTTATCTTCGATAAAGCCCGAGCTGGCGGAGCTTCCGGTGCTGGCCACGCTCTCCAGGCGACGCTTCATGAGCTCGCTGAGTTCACAGCCCGACCCCGACGACACCGCCTTGCCGTCCTGGCTCTGGCCGCCGCAACACACACACACACACACACACGCACACGCACACGCACACACAGACACACGTTCAATGAGATGTGAGCCAGCAGCCACAAGAGAGAGTTTCACTGCACCCTTGTTTCCCTACACCAGTGGTTCTCAAACTTTTTCATGTCAAGCACCCCCAAATTGACACTTATTAGCCCACGGACCCCCATTTCAAAAGATATGCCAGGGACCCCCATAAGAGAAGATTTTCTACGGCTCTAGCAGTGATTCTCAACCATTTTAATTTCAAGGACCCCAGTTTGACATGCATTAGGGCTACAGACCCCCATTTAATGGCATTTCTATCACTTGGACCGCAATTTATATTGTAAAATCTATGTCAATTTAACTCTCAGAGTTACAGACCCATAAGGGTCCATTTTGTGCCTAATCTATCATTTAGGTGGGGACCCCCTGGAACTCCCTCAAGGACCCCTGGGGGTCCCCGGACCCCACTTTGAGAACCAATGCCCTACACAGCCGTTAACATGTTCACTCGCAGCTTACTGTTCTGACGTGCTATGATGAAGAAAAGGCAAACCTTGTAGACGACAAAATCAGCTCGCTTGCTTCTCAAGTAGTTGGACAAGTTGCCATACTTGCAGAACTCCACAATCATCATCAATGGACCTGTGAACATTTATTAAAAAAAGTATAAATAAATTGTCTAGCTATCCTAACGTGAATATTAAAGACATGTACATGAAATATCAAAGCTTCCTGGCTTCCTGAGTAAGTGAGGTCCTAGTCTAAACCCACCTCCAGGCTTCGTACAAGCTCCCAGAAGGTTGACCACATTCAGGTGATGGCCAATGTGGATTAGAATCTTCAACTCTGACATCAAGGCTTTCCGCTCATTAGTGGTAGCTCCCCCTGTTATAACACAGAGACACACAACATACGATGAGATAATGGAAAACACACTCCTTTGCGCAGCAGCGGTTAGTATGTCATTTTAACTCTCCACGAGATCGGATATATATATGTAGTTTTTGATTCAATCAGATATTCATCTAAGGCTAAGCCCGTTGGTTTTGTTTAAAGGATGACTCAGAGTTATGCTCGTGTACTGAACGTTTGGAAACCAAACTGCATCTAAGGAAAATAAGGAACAGATTTCAACTTGCGCAAACTGTAGTAGAGCTTTAGGATGGCTTAGACGTTTTCCATTCAGCAAAATAAGTTAATCTCACACGAAGACGTGATACAGATTGTATGCAAAGATAATGGTATGGAGAGAAATGACTTAACAAGAGAAACACATGTTAAATCACATTCTCATACACAGAAGAGCAAGCTTTACATTACACAGCATCTTAAAAGTTGAGCACTCTCAGATGGAGTTAATATTTGAATTATATAGCATAAAGTTTTCTTTTCACTCACTATCTGAGTTGTGAGCACTATGACGTAAATTCAGCACCAGAGAGGCTTGTTTTCCTAAAACATAATGCATTAGTGCTGCTTAAGGCAATATTTAACTTTGTCAAACATTTTCACCTTTTAGCATGCGTAACCCATATGAGTTCATGTGCAATGAACCCTTGCATTTGTTATCTGAGGTGATGTCATCCAGTCACGTTTGCTCAAAATGGCATACAGCTACAATAGGGATTGAACCCAGATAATATTTAGTTTTCCTGTGTCCTGACATACATTTGCTGTTTATTTATCAATAATGTGAATGCTAAAGACTAGTGGAGAGTAGGAATTGTTGGAGCAGTTAATGTCCAAATGTGATTGCCTGTTTGTGAGTTCATATATCAATATTAGAACAAAACATATTGCTTTAGGAACAACAAACTGAATATTTTTTACTCAGCCCAGTGTCCATGCAATGTCTCCAATTTTACTTATGTATGATGATTTTGAAAAAGATTATGTAAAAAAAGATCCTTTATTGAACCTTTGCACTTTATTTAAACAGGACTGAGGACAGAGAGGGGGGGGGGTGACATCCACACACGTCTCTTGTCAGAGTCAAACCAGGGACATTGTGATTATGTGGTTGACACACTAACCACTTATCTACAGGCGAGCCACAAATTGAATGGTTTATAAAACCAAAAGTTCAATTTCTTGACCAGTCTAGTATTTATTGCAGTGGGAGGCCTTGATCGAGTCATGGTTAATATGGACAGGCCTGCTGCTTTCCATTATGTCTTGGAGAAGGCCGTCTTTCTCAGTGAGTTATGTACAGTAGAGGGATGATGAATGCTACAACAGTGAGTGATATATCTAACCTGTAGACTTCCTTCCTCATCCATACATACAGAGTTACTTCCTCATCCCTACACCAGAGAGTATTGATGGGTCACTAGTACTAGTTCAACCTCAGTCAACACTGGGGGGGGGTGTCATGTGCTTCTACTCTCTTTTATCTAGCTTATTGTTTCTATTTTTAAATGCTAAATACCATTTGTTGTGAATGTTCTGAAAGCTTTTGTAATGTGGCTGTCAATGCTTCTGCAGAAAAATCGAGGCCAGCTGCAGGGGATCACTTCCAAACGTATGGACACTGATACGTTTGTTATTGCTCAATTTATAACTTTTCCACTTTAGAACGCTGCATCAGCTGCAGATCTTAGTCAATCTGAAGAACATCATATCTGATTCTGCACGCTCTCATCTTCTCATCAGGGAAGGCAAAGGCTTGACCTCCACTTCAACATGTACTCTGTCAGAACCAGCCACTGCGTGCCTTGCTTTGAACGATTTACTCCAAGCACACATTAATTGCAGGCACATGTGCTGCTCTCGCTAGCGTCTATCATGTGCAGAAGTAAATCCTCTGCTGAAAGGACATGGAAAGTTGTTATTCATCTGCCGCACTGATGACAATACCTAGTGTTGTGTTGTTAACACAGGTCCATGTGTCCATGTGACCTTGCTGACTCCCATCTCTGGGATGATACAGATGAATAATATGAGAGGAAACCGAGGTTAGATGAAAAAGTACCAGAGGACATTATTCTCTTTTTTTTTTGGGGGGGGGGGGCATTTCTAAGCCTTTATTGACAGTGATACCAGAGAGAGAGACATGAAATGTGGAGATAGATTAGGGGGGCGACCATTCAGCAAATGGTCGCCAATCAAATGCAATTTAGAAATATTATTGGTACGGTACCTTTCAGCATCTTAACAGCGACCGTCTTGCATGTAGAGAGCTTGTCAATCCCAAAGGCGGAGGCCTCCACAACCTTTCCGAAGGCTCCGTGGCCCAGAGTTTTGCCTGGACGAAGTAAAGAGGGCATTCAGTTTAAATCGGACCTCCATGGGAGTCCTCTGCCCCTGGGGGCGGTACTGTAAATCACACTGCATTCCCTGTCAGCCCAGGTTATGGCTCTGTAATTAAAACAACCTGCTGGTGTTCTGACCAATGAGCCGCTCCTCCAGGGAATTTATGATCCCATTACCGAAGGATGACAGCGGCAGGTCCCTGCAAAGTAAGAGCCCTACGCAACGACTTTGGAGAGGGTGACACCCCTCTGTCACATGCGATTGTACAGTGGTGTATCTTATAGTTATGGGCCAGATCCAAATGTGCACAAGCTGTAGGCTATTATGTGGACAATGTGTTATACAAATTCAATCAGTCAATCAACCGTATCAAAATAACCACTTAAGCCCTATGCTTCGTTGGACGACTACTGCCGAAACTAAACGATCGATCGCATTGTGAGGATCAGTGAAAAACTAAATGTGTGAAAAACAAAAAAATATCTAATAATAGGGAAGTTTGAATGACATGGCCAAAAACCGGGATGCCAGGTTGAAAGTGGTTAGCCTGAGTAATGTACAGCTGTACTGTAGCTCAAGCCACTACACAGTGTCTACGGTTGGTGTCCCATATGTCAATGTAAAGTATAGGACATTATATAGTATTATGAAATTAATTATGAAGTCATTTATTTATTATGCTATTAGTTAGTAGTTATTTTCGGCAAGCGACAATTTATACTAGTATCTAATTTATACTTTGTGGTACCACAAAATCTATGCTGTGCCGTGCTTCTCACCTAGTCTCAGGCGATCGCGGGGGAACTCCCACTTGCTGGCGTCATACTGCAGAAGCTCACACTGTTCATCTAGTGGACACTCATCAGGATCAATGATAATGGAAGGTCCCATCTTATAGTGTGCTGGCTGCTGCAGTGGTGGAATGAAGGAGTGAATGAGAAGGAAAAAACAGAATAACAAAATTTAGATCATAAATTAAAGGGACTACACCATGAATTTGAACTTTTTCTTCTTTTGTGTGTATTTTTGGTCTCCCCTACCTCTCTTCTATCCCAAAAAATACCCCAGTTTGAACACTCAGGCTTTCACAGCATATCTGAGGTTTTATGTAAATTAGTCTCAAAACAGGCCAAACTGATTTGCCCCCGAAAGTGACGTCACTAGCGGTACAATCCCTCCCGTTTTTCAGTTCCAACATTTTTTTAATTATTTTTTTACTTTTTCCACACAGAACCAGGAGATAACATGCATACAAACTGGCTCAATAGCACCATGTGCCAAATCAGGACATTGTGGTATTGCAGGTAAAAGTGATTTATAAGCCAGAGAGAAGTTAGTTGGAATGAGTATATCTGAGGCTTTATGAAAAACCTTTTGAACCTTTTGAAAAACGTTTGAGGGACATAAACAATATGATATTAAATATTAGATTTTTTTTTTTAATTCATGGTGTAGATCCTTTAATGCCCTATTTTGTCGCATGATAGTGTCAGGCAAAAGTGGCGAAAATAGCCGATCTACAAGCTCACAATGTATCGCAGTGTTGTGAGATTGTAGAACGACTATTTTGGCTATTTGAGCAATCTATCTATATATTTAGCCTGCAAAATAGGGACACCAGGTTGAAAGGTTGAAAGGGGGTAAATCTGTCTTGTAGGATTTATAAATATTTAACAAATGAAAAGTATTAACAAGAGCTTGTGACTGAATAATAACTGCTTTGAATCCATTAGTTATTTTTTCCATTTCCTGAAAAGTAACGGTTTTGGACAAGGTTTCTACCTTCTATGCATTACATACTGTGTCACAGAACAAGGAAATCAATATAACTTCTGCATTTTCAGTTTCATTTTAATTCATGGGCAACCGCAGATAATGTAACGTTACGAAACCCAAAATGATGACCTCCCCATGACTTTATTTGAGTTGGTGGGGGGGAACTCCCAAAAATGTTCTTCCCACTGTCTGATGTTCATGTGGCATATGTTCTCATTCAGGGCTGTACAGAATGTATAAATGCCAGCTCAGCACCTCTCCCTTATCAGCAGAGGTGGGTAGAGTAGCCAAAAGTACTCATAGTAAAAGTGTTGTAACTTTAAATTTATAACGACTAGAAGGACAAGTAGTCATCCAAAAAAGTACTTGATTAAGAGTAAAAAAGTATCTTTTGAAAAGACTCCTCAAGTATTGAGTTCAAAATAAGAGTGCTTATTCCGAAATAAAAAGAAACTGGCTCTCTGAGAGAATGAAACAAATAGAATGTGCATTTAATAAAACGTGTACAAATAAAGGTAACAAGCAGAGTGTATCCTTTACATTTTTTACTCCATTACATTTGGCCCAAATTAGCAAAACAAGTATGTTGCGGTATGTTTACAGTTTATTCCAAAAGTTACTTAACTCATTACTATGCACTTCTGACGACTCATACTGTAGGGAAATGTGGAAATCATGAATGTGGGCTAAATTTATCCTCCCATTAAAGCTGCATTTTGCAAGAGCAATGAGTCAGTGTTTCACATTCCACGCCATCTGTATAACGAGCTCAAGGTCCTTAAACAGGCTCCGCCAAGAATCTAGGAAACGTCATATTAGTCTTCTGTTACCAAGAAAAGGCTCATCCTGGTATGTGACGCCTGTTTATATTTAGCATATAATATAGCCTCGTAAAGTTTTCTCCCCAATTTAGTCGTTATGCCAATTGATTCCTCCCCACTCCCACACACATTGCTGTTTGTTGTCACTGCTGTTGTATCCTCGCCTGCCAGTGAGGAGACCCCACCGGGAGGACGTAGAGCCTTCATCCTAGTCTTCCCGCCCAACACTCCCCGGTGCCGTCCCAGCCCGTAGGACCATAAACATATAAAGGTAGACGCCTCCTCCGACGCTGGGGCGTCTGTATTAGAGGGGGCACGCTTCCTGACTACTGGCCAATCACAGCGCGTCTTTTCCGGGACTTTTCAGAATCTAGTTGTATAAAAACATCCTGTTGTATTTTCATACAACTAGATTCTGCCAAGAGCGTGCCCCCTCTAATATGGCGGCTGCGATACAGGTCGCTCCAATGAACTGCAGCGGCCAATGAGGTATCTAAATTATATCTATGCGTAGGACTACGTGTATGTGACAAATATCACCCTCCCCGCCCGGCTTCGCTCCCGCAAACATGGGCCAATTGTGTTCTTATAGACGCTCGACAAAGCCGGATGCTCTGCGGTGGATTCGAACCCCAGACTCTGCGGTGGTGGGCAGCTACTTTAGCACAGCACCATCCGAGCGCTCACCCTTAAGATATGACACAGCATGGGCTCTTACCTTCCTCAGCTTGCGGATGAAGAGGATGAGCATGAGCCACAGAAACATGGCCGCTGCTCCGGTGCACACCAGAATGATCACCTCAATATTCGCCTTCTCAACATCACCTGGAAACACATAAATCAGTTGTCAGAAATGTTTTTGATTCCTAGGTAATCAACGACATAAACCCAATTTTATAGGCTATTTTTAAAAACTAGACGTTCAGGCTGCTACGCAATCACACCGGCGCTGATCCGTCCGATATGCCCATATGTGGGCATATACTGTATATGGGCATTGGGCATACAGTATGGAGATCCGGTTGTCCAGAACCGCCGATCTGACCGATATGCCCTTATTATATGGAGACTATCAAACCGATCGACTTCAAACTCACTGTGCATACTGCCGAGGTCCCAAGGGAGTGATATGTAGAGTGGGAAGTCGGTCATATTGGCGGTTGTACAATACATATAGATAAATCTGCAAATTCCGGAGTACTCTGATATCATCAATAAGGTGCAAATCGGTGTTGTTAGGCAACGATTTCTGTTGTGTCTGACAACACCGCCCCCCCCCCGTCGATGTTGGCTATTGTAACATAGGATAGCAAGAATAGCCGATCCGCACACATTGTAGCTTTTTCAAATTGGTGTAATTGTAAATGTTTTTTGAAAGTTTTTGAAAGTTTTCACTTATAATGACATGCTCATAATGGGGATGCAAGGTTGAAAGTGGCTAATGTTATTTTCCCTGTGCTTGGGTTACATATATTGTTAAATATTGAGAACACAACAGAATACACTCTCATTACAGTATGATACAGTTGACTGCGAACCGACGGTGCTGAGATTCCTCTCTTTCTTGTCTTTATACTTGTTTGTTTGTTTTTTCCCCAAATTTTCTCTGAAGGGCTGTTTACACAATGTGAGTGGAACCACAACTCGACGGTTTATCCTTACTTTGTTTGGGACACGCATACCACAACTTGTTTTTCCGATAACTATCAAACACTGTTTTCCTAACCGTCCATGTCGACACTCGCTGGAGGCTCACATCCCTTCAAGTATGCGTGCAGTTATCTATCTGGCTCTCATACCATTTTCCTGGGATTGCGCACTGAAAGGCCAAAGCGGAACATACAGACACAGAGGCCTCAATATCTTTGGGATGATGGAATGGATAATGTTGACTTTGAGGTTGAACATTAAGGGAATTCAACTCCAGCTGAGGAACGATCACGGCTGGTGCCAGGAGTTGGTAGAAAATGGTCACATGACCCCGGGCAGTCAATGCCACCATCACCTTCACATGTACTACACGCACACGCACACACGCACGTGCGCGCACACGCACACGCACACACACACACACACACACACACACACACACACACACACACACACACACACACACACACACACACACACACACACAGTCCTTCTCTTCCAGACTGTGTCATGTTTCTAGACCCATGGCTGTTGAGAGCAGAGGAACTCGCTCCCTGGACCACAGTCATTAGTGGACCTCTTAACACTCTCACAGAGGTCATGTCCCCTGGGCAGGGACCCTCAGCCAGAGCCCCCAATATAAAACCCAAGGAAGAATTCACTTGGCATTCCAGGCAGCCTCAGCATCCCTCCCAAGGGGAGGCTTTTCATTCTGAAGTCTAGCCAGGCCTATTTGTAGCGGCGCAGAGAAAACACGGTCCGGTCGGTCATGCAGTTAAGTGTTCTGCTTGGCGACCGGTGCTTGGTACACTTGGTCCCTGACGTGTAATGGACTGCAGATTGATTGATTGATTGGTGATACACATCCGGTGCTCTAACTGTGGGAGGTTAGAACTGGATCATACACTTGGAAAGTGATGGTGATGATTGTGTAACTACACAGCTCCAACTTCTTTTGGTGAAGATATGAGTTCTCAAGTGACTTACCGACCACGGTGACGAGTGCGCTGGTAGTCACGGAACCATCGACATTGCTGGCCGTGCACTCGTACAGACCCTCGTCGTCTTTCTTCACCCGGTCGATGGTCAGACTTCCATTCTCTCCCAGTGCGATACCTGCGACACGCAAACACACTCAACACTAAATAATCCATGTCGATTGTACTATTATCTTGAAGTGCAGTATGATGGCTCTCATCATCGCATTGCTGGGATTACAACATATGTTATGGTTAACGTAGTTAACAATCAATTACAGCTGTACCTGGGCCTACTGTCACCTCTACGTCATTTTTGTACCAGGTGATCAGAGGAGGGGGCATTCCCTGCGCAAGGCAGAACAGGGTCAAGGTGCTGCTGCTGTTCACATCTTGATTGGTCAGATTCTGCTTGAGCCAGGGACGTCTTCTCTCTGAACCGAACACAAACAATCGGGCTTCACAAGTCGATCATGTAAATCTACAGTACCACCAATCTAAAGCTCACAGCGCATTGCAATGCTTGTAGACTGGCTATTCTAGGCACGAGACAGTGATGTACGATACAGTATAAATCAAGCTTTAGTATTACCCACACTTAACCACTGCGTTTGCCCCTCACACTTCTTTAGACGATTGCATTTTGTTAAAATTAGCATGCTTCTACGAAGGAATGCTGAGCCACAATGGTGACACCGGTTTTGCAATCATGAGACAGAGGCAGCAACATCTGGAAAACAGCCATAACCCCTGAAATCCTCCATCATACGTACCATTCACAACAAGCGCAGAGGTCTTTTGCACAAACTTATTGGGATGGCTGTCTGCCCGGCACCAGTAAGCATTGGCGTTGTCCTTGGTGACGTTGCGCAGGGTGAGGGAACGGGAGATGTTGTAGAGGCCCAGCTGGAGGTCAGAGACGTCAGAGGTAACCGTGCGATTCGAGGCATCCAACCACTGCACGTCCGTGTACAGGTAGCGAGACGCACGGCATGTGAGGGTGATGTCATCCCCCTCGATGGCTTCCTGCGGCTCGATGGTCATGTGCTCAGTAAGATCTAGAGTGGGGGGGAACAAGCTAATTAAAAACAAGCATACTTCAGGGACACGGTAGATTGCCTCCACATTTTGTTGTTTACTAAAATGTTTTGAACATGAACACTGCTTTACACGGTAGTCTGTGCCCATCTGTGTCCAGCTGCGACTTCGCTGTTTTTGTGGGGATGAAACCCACTTCCTGCTGACCGAGGCCGTTACTATTTTGGACTGTGCGTTCCAAACACCGAGCTGCTCATCATCGCGTGATCCAGGAACGTCAAATTTGCAGTTATTTCCTGTTTCATCACTGTTAATTGGAAGCACGTTGCCATGGATGGCGGTGCTGATGGCGCTCCTGCATCCCTCCAATAGGAGTCAGGCCGGGGCCGGGCCCCGGGGGAGCCAGACTGTGCTTGTTTATTCAGAACGCTGGAAAGCATTCTGTGTTCCGTAAGAGAAGACAGCTGTTATTACAATTCCGTCCTTTTTTCACCAGCATTCCATCCTCCTCAGTCATCCCCACCACCTCTGGAATGGAGCGGCATTTCCTCTGGGGAATTCGGCCGTTCTACGAGATGTTTCAATGCCCACCCCCCGTCATGTCCCTAATTACAGGGTCACCCGGTGCCCTTCTTCTAAGAAAATCTATTATTCAACGACTTCTCAGGAGATGTTATCTACTTCTTTGCAATGTTAACCCTTGCACAGTTGTGTGCAGCAATGACACTTCATCCCGCCAGTTATTACATAACGACCTCAATGGGTATTGGTTTTGGGAACATTTGGAAAGGCTCAGAAGTACATGTAAACATGATTTGCTTAGTAGCGAGCTCATAGAAAAAGTAGAACAATGACCTGCTGGTATACCGGAGTTAAGGTTGCATTTATTCAGAGCTGTTTTTAAACACGTGCATTACACTCAGCCATATGGCCTGGGACATGTTCGCCTCTCCTCTGTCCTGAGGCTGCTCTGCTGCAGTGGAAGATGGCTTCAATTAATGCCCCCCTCCGGTCTGTTTATTGCACAATACAATCTGCACATTCTTGCTTCGCTCATGTAATTCATCACCACCGTACAAATGTGTAGATTATGTGAAAGGATCTGACATCGTATCATATAGTACTCCTGGCTGTAAAACGTTTAAATGTCTCTATTGATGCATCTTGGCTGTATTTCCATACTACCGACTTACCATGAAAATCAGTACGAAACACATGCTCTAAACTAGTGGTTTTCAAACTGTATGTGCCCAAGGCACAAAAATCTCCCAACGTATCACATTGTGACACATTGTGAGCTTGTAGATGTTAGATTATTATATACGCTTTTGAATAAATAAATGAATAATATTAATAATTATTATTATTATTATTTCAAATGTTCAGCTAAAAGGACATGCCCAAAATTGGGCAGGTTGAAAGTGGTTAAAATATTTTTTTTTAGGGGTATAGAATTTGCCTCTGTATTGGGAAATGAGTGTGCACTGATATACACTTTTCTCATGGCACACCAGTACACCTCAAGCTGAATTAAAAGTGTTCATAGCGACAGTCATCCTTTAGTGTGCACAACCAGTGCTTTGCATTCTTAAGACCCACTGAATCACCATGGAAACAAAAAGGAGGTACAGCTCTTAAGACTAAGACGGGTCACACTTGCGAAAGCTGGATAGCTGAAATGCTTGTGTATTGTCATAGTAATGTATGTCCTAGTATTAAAAGGTTTTTCATCTCTGCGAACATTAGCATGAACTAGTGTATGGGACCCCTTTGTTACTTTGACCCACTTACCATGCACATAGAAGCGTTTCCTCAGCGTGCTGTTCCCCAGCTCATTCTGGGCCATGCAGGAGTAGAATCCCGACACATTAGCTGCTGCTATCACCAGGGTGCTCATAGTCTAATTGGGATGAAAACAGTAATTAGTATTGCTACGGTAACTAAAACGCAGTACAGAAGTTCAGCGTAGGTTATGCACCAGAGCACGATAATACAGGAATAGACTTGCACTGATTTTATGGTCTAATGCGATAAAATAATGTGGCGTTTTCCAGCGACATCTGTGTGATTTGGGGCGTTTAACAGGTAGGTGAGAGGTCTGGGCTAAGCCTGGCCTTGTTTTATTCTCTCCAGTGCTTCACATTAATGAAAGGATACATCTGGCGTTTTAAAACCTGCTGTGTCTCCATCAGACCAGCTCTACAGATGCAGAGCTAGGGGTTCCCGGTCATTTCCTGGAGAGCACTTACAATGCCACACTCGATTCTGTCATCGGATGAGTGGAACACGTTGTAATGGCTTAAGTAGACATAATAATAAGTAGAATCTGGGAGAGTGCCAGATTTCGTGGGGTTCTGTTTTGTGTTGTTTCTGTCTGCAGGGCGGTCAGCTACATCAAAGTTTGTGAATGCTGTGGGTGTATAATCTGGGTGTGTGCTTCCTGGATTTCTTTCTGGGGCAGCCGATTGAGCTGACCTTCAGAAAAAACGACATTTGGACGTGCAATTGCCAGCGACTTCTCTTCACCTGAGAGTGAGGAGTTTCACCGGGAGGACAACACGCTATTGATTCGCAAGTGCAACGACAGAGATCGTCCTACAAGGCTTCCCGCCCGGAAACATGGCCAATTGTGCACAGTGCACGGGAATCAAAACAATTGCAACATGTTCTGTTTTCCAGCCCTAACGTTGTGCAGCAGTTTTCTGAATGGCAGATATAGGTGTTAAAAGTTACTCCGGTCGTCCCCTTTTAGTGTTGTTATGACATTTGTCAAAGCACTGATGAAGCAGTCATGCGGTTTCACATTACAGCTATTACTCACTATGATGTAACCTGAGCCTGAAACACAGTCATTTCAACAAGTGCGCTCAGTCCCAAAGTAGTAACCTATGACCTCTGTGCCCATGTCCCTCTCTATATACTTGTGACCTGGGCTCGTCCCCCCGTACCACCAGGCATTCTACGGAGCCCCTTGGAGGCTTGGCCTTGACCACCGTCTTGTTCACGGGCCGCAGCAATTTATGTGAGGTGACAGAGAGGAATTCACTCCCAACAAATCCCTCTCTTTTAAACCGGTGCTTGTTATCACTGACCCTTAGTCCTCGCCCTCATAAAGCACCAACGTTTTGGCCACAAATGCTTGTAAATAAGGAGTACCTCACTATTTATGTCAATCACAGATTAGAGGCGATACCCTGTGAATGTGGCCAAAGTTCCAATTACTTGGCGTGCACACAACTGATGTGATTCTGAATTCCATCAACCGTACCAAACTGGAGGGGGAAACCTTTATAAATCACCAGTGCAGTGAAACAGAAGAAACAAAATGTAATACTGTAACTTTGCTGAGACTGACAGACATGTTTGGTTAATGACTAAGCAGATTTATTCTCCTACCTGGAGGTTTCATACTCCTGACGAAATGCTTACATACTGTTGGATTTATGCCCCAATTTGACCCAGCAAGCTGAAATAGTTTTCTTTCATCTAATCCCATAGATAGGCTTTTGGGAAAGCAGTCAAGGTCTGCTCTTAATTAAGTTTGGGGCGAGTGGTTTTAGTAACAAGCTCCCTCAGGACATTTGCTGTAACGTCTACAGTCCCCCCATTGTATGGCATGTTTTGGGTTCGTGGTGCCAAGACATGGGTTGATGTTTATTGGTCAAATGAAGTGAACGACCACTAAATTAAACTCTGTCACAAAAAAAATGATTTAGCAGAACACAACAGATATAAGTGTGAGGCTACTGGTTATCTATTTATCCTTTATTTAACCAGGCAGGTCACTTATCACAGGTGTCATTCTCTGACAGAATACCTCCTTCAGAGAGTTTATTCTCAAACCCTTACGTCTCTACTCAGACAGAGTTGCGATGAGGCCAATAGAGACATCAAAATGCCAATAACAAGAGCACAATTCCAATTGTTTTTCCACGTGTATATAAGACCTCATTGTCCCAGGTCAATGGTGCCTGTGGGGATTCTCTATAAAAGGGCCGTTCTCAGCTGTAGGACCACGCATGGCTTGAGCCATGCAGCTATTGTGCCGTTTATGAGGCATGCTCCGCTCTCGGGGTTCTAGCAGACAAAAAGATTCACTGATGGCAGAATAAAAGCTGTTTCTCTGGCAAAGCCCATGCTGAAGCCGCAGCTGGTTCCTTTACAGGCCTGCTCCATGTCAGAGCCACAGTGGACTGGGGGTATATTTCACTCCAGCAGAGGGAAATGAACTGTGTCTTTCAGTTATGGGGCAGGCGCTTTAGGAGTGTACAAAAAAGAATCACTTTTCCTGGCAGAGGTCTTGCTCTCTAGAGGGGCCTCTTCTCATCAAAAATGTGTTTGTTCAATACTCTATATTGTTGAGTTGCATATCGATGTTGGCCACTTGTTATTACTCCCATATAAACAATTAAGGGAGGATTTATTTCCTGAAGAAATGCCAGTACAGTAGATGTTTGTCCAGATGAACACATGAAAGCAGATGATCTTCCCCGTATTTTGATAGTAACTTAGTGTGCTTAGAATAAATCATTAAGTTTTTGGGCACAATCAAAGGGAATTAATATTGATTTCCTCAAAAGGGGATTTTTATGTGTTTTGGTCGGTGGTAAAACAAAGCTAAACCAAAGGGGACAAAATGAATCGTAAGAGGAATATAGCAATGCATGCCAATAGAAAGGAAATTGAGTGGATATATTGGTTTCAGATGCTGAATGTGACTTCTAGGGTCTGGTCACGGAAGATTTCTAATTCAAACTGATCTATGTGCTGTCTCTTTGCAAGATCTTTTCTTAAGCCTGTTCTCCCGTAAATCACTCTTGACGATTACCGGGCTAAATGTTCATTTAATTTTGTTTTAATCCAGAAGGAAACAAAATACTTAAAACCAAGACCACATACCTTGTTCTTTCCTTTGAGCAGTACAGCCTTGTTGATTATGGTCTTTATCCGGTTTTGGGAATAATTTCCACTGTTGTTCATCTGAACTGGGATCGGCTCAGTGTAAAGCATGCACCTGCAGGCAAAGAAAACATGCCTAAATTAAGTTATCAGTTTAAAAAAAAACAATAGACAAAATGGTCTTTGAGGCTGTTGCATTTGAAAACCGTTGGAATCAGTAGACCTCTGTAACAATAGAACAATAACGTGACTGCCTTATATAATACTAGCCCTGCACAGTAACACAAAAGTCTTATTTGAACTCGTAGAGTGTAAAAATGGACGAGTCCGTTAAATTAACACTCAGGATTTTGGTGTTATACTGTAGGTTGGAACTAGTCGTCAGTTCTGTTCATACCCACATTTCAGCTATATGGGACCGCGACCATGACTACAACGACCGGCCTCACACCTAGCACTCACCTAACCCCTGCTCATTATGCTAGAGTGGGATGGCTCAGGGTAGAGGACAGAGTACAGCATCCTGCAATGGGCCTGGTCTTCAAGATACAGGGAGAGAACAGGGATACCCATGTACCGTCAAACTACTTCAATAACGTGAAAGACACACAGGCACAACACCAGAGGGAGCTCCACTGATCTCATTCAACCCAGAATCGGTACAAACATGGGGTTAAATTCGTTGCTGCTATGCCACCAAAATGTGGAATGCCCTACCAAAAGACATCAAAAAGTGTTACCCTCCTTCAAAACCACCATAAAAGAGCACCTGTCTGCAATTTGTAACTGGTCCTAGAAAAGTCTTCTAAGCTTAACACCAGAAATGTACTGTACAACTGTTTACTGTACATATACGTTTATTGCTACTAGTGTTGATGATGTCTTGTATATTATTGTATGTCTTTAAATGTCTTGATGAATTGAATACACAGGACCACAATGGAAACAAGCCCTTAGGGCTTTTTGTGTTATCCTTTTAGCATTGTATAATCAATCGTACCACTGTACTATTCGCAAACTGTTAATAAAGTATTCAATCGATCAATCAAAACCGCATCTACAGATTGGACAGTCATTGGCGAAAATGCTAATAAACAGCTTAAATTCGGGAAAAGTGAAGAATCGGCTTCCTCACTCCCCGCATGTGCCAACTAGTGTTCAATGTCCATGTGCAATTTAAGATCAATTGCTCATGGGAGAAAAATGGATTAGGACAGACTGAATTTTGTTCATAATAGTATATCGTCTCTGTCAGGTGGAAACCTCATACTGTATGTCCAAAACTGTTACTTTTCAGGATCAAATGAAAAATAGCATTCTAAATAGCAAATCTAAATTCTACAAACTCAAAACACCTCGCTTGGCGCCGTATTTCAAGCTTGCAGATCTGCTACTTTAGATACTTTTGTGTGACGCTGTAGTAGGGCATTAATTTATGAAAAAAACACAAAAAGTTAGAATATGGAGATAAGAGGTTTCTGCCCGACAGCAACGATAAATTATGATGAGTGAGTGTAGTGGCCTGGACCTGGTTGGCTACACTGCTGAAGAGAAAACCGTGGATGGACTACTCCCCCGCCCCCCCCCCCCCCCCCCACCCACTCTAGCTGCCTGCGGTGGGGAACAATCAGCCTGATGAGAGGAGAGGCAGTCAAGGAAACGCCAGCGTGACAGGAAGGGCCGTGCTGTGCGTCACCTCGTACAGGAAACACCCCCACGCTCTGGACAGAGGAGATAAGGCTGATCCCCAGGCCTTGGTGGGTCAACAAGGAACTACTGATAACTTCTCAACCTGCTGATAAAGACGAGCCTTGCACTGCTGCGACTACCCCACAAACTCCACCAGCTTTATGTTCTGTGTTTTCCCAATCTGCGCTTTCCAAAAAAAATGTATAACACAACATGCTGAGATTGAACTGAGGTATGATTTTGAGCGGGTATGCCTTGGATTCGCAGTGATTTTTTGTCTTAAACAACCGGCCTCCCACAGGCTGTGTAGCTGTTCCTCCCATCTCATTAGCTGGTGAAAAAAAACGGGTGGCCTCAACCCAGACATTTAACCACTTTCAACCTGGCATCCCTAATCTTGACATGTCATTATAGGCGAAAACCTTCCAAAAAATTCTGAACAATTAAAAAAAGGTGATAAAAAAGGTTATAAGAAGCAGTCTGCTAACTCCTCATGTGTTGAAGGAAGTTGAAGGAAGCATGAGCTCAGTTCGGGGCTCTCCCCAGGCTGGCAGAAGGAGAGTAAGCGCCCAGGATTACAAGCTTAGGCATTGGCACTGGGCGAAAAAATCGGGTTACAAAATCGTAGGATAAAAATTTCATAAAAAGAAAAGATGGGAGAAAAAGTATCTACAAGCTTAAATGCACCAGCTTGTAGATCATCTATTTTTGAAATAAAGCTTATAAGTGGTTAAGGGCCACTGTTTCTTGTACCAAGCCCAATTATCTTTACCCCTGCAGAGAGAGTCACATTGACATGGCTGACCGCCCCCCCCCACCCGCTGTTATTTCCATTGCAAATTTGGCAACTAGAAGTGTTTTTTTCTTCTTCACATACTGCTATTATGGATTACTAACATAAGCACTTGTCAAGTTACACTATGTGAAGTGTAGCATAATTTACTCCCTCAATTGTGCTGTGGTCTGCAGGTTTGTTTGTGCTAGCGGTGTATGGGCACTGATAACCCAGCGGTAATGGCCCATTGTTTTCGTGATCTTACAACTTGCGGGTCTCCTGCTGCCATTGACGGGCCCGGATCTCAGGGTACGTTGCTGTTTATGGGTTCGCTAACAGGCCAGCATTTGCATGTACACACACACGCACGCACACAGAGTACTGTTCGGCTTGCAGAGTCTGAGATGAATATACCCGTCTCTGCCTGTCAATGACCATACAAAAATAGGAAAATTCTGCATGCGTGATTGCGTGTGTGCAGTTTCAGTGACTTCAGCATCCAACACAGTCAGTCACACCTCAAAACCATGCTTTACAGAGGAAAATGGCACAGATGAAGCCTGTCTTGTTGTTTAGGCAGGGGGATAGTAATGAAATATACTGTTCACATGAAGTGATCCTATTAGGATTCACACACTGTTGTAAAGAAAAAGAAAATGTAAAACCTCTGAGATTGAAGTCACTGCACACTGCACAACTGGCCCTACATATCAACCATTCAATTATTACATTTCTGTAAACTTGTTAACCCATTAAAACCGGGAAAGCATCTGTGTCATTTTAGATTTTAGCGTTGGCTATTAAAACATTGCAGATATATAAGCTCACAGCATACATCTTCTGTAAATCTTGAAAGTGTGAGAACTGCTAATTTAGAAGGCATTGGTAGAATCGGCCTCAGGTCTAAATGGCTTGGTATCATCATAGAGGGGTGATAATGAATGTGATGAATGTAGCAAAGTGGTGACTCACTTAGTTTGCGTTGGGTCTGAATGGCAGGGCTGCCACAGCCAGGTAACGTTAGGCAGGGGCACTCCGTACACGGTGCAGGTCAGCTGGTACTGCTTGCCAAACGTACGGGGCTGCACGTCCAGAGAGGCCAGTTCCCCCTCTGAAATAGTTGGCTTCACTGTAGGCGACATACATCACACACACACACACGCGCGCACACACACACACACACACACACACACACACACACACACACACACACGCGCACACACACACACACACACCAAGAGAAAGAGAGGGAGATAAGCCAATCTTGCGTCCATCCATTTCTAAGCCACCACTTCTTTGTAAAATCTCTTTAATGTCTTTTTAATGAAGTATGACAACCATGATGGATTAGCCATGAAAAGAGGTGCCAATGACACCAGTTGTCCTTTGGACACTGTGCTGTGAAGTCTCAGAGAGGAACAGCGAGCGGTTGCCAGGGGGGGGCCGTAGGTCAGACAGTGACCCTTCCGCTGGCCCACATGTGGCCCATGCACGGGTCAGTGGATCAACCGTGTGGGAGAACACAGCAGCCAGTTAATCAACAACAGGCAGAGATCCCTGTGCCACCTCAGGAGGAGATGTCTAACAAACGTTTAATCATTCTGCTGTAAGCTTTATGCACTGATATGGTTTCTCTTTTGCAGCTGTCCTCGGGCAGCCCCCCCCCCCCCTTCTCCCTACCCACACAAGGACCACAGCACATATTCATGTTCCCGAAGTACTGGGCCGACATCAAACAATTGATGAACGATGTTTAAAATAGTTCAGTAATTGTTACCAGGAGTCTCCTCATTTCGTTTGTTTGTTTCTTCTTTGAGCTTTTTTTTTTTTTGTCAATGCAATAAAAATATGTTTTGCTGAGTGGGACAGTCAAGGACCATAAATAAAGCTTATACAGGCCAGAAGGGGGCTGATCTTTACACTTCTGGCACGGCATTGGGATTCCTAGATAATGTGCAAAGAATGCAGTGAAAATAGTTTCTGCTCCCCCATAGGCAGCTTGGAGTAACTGACACATGTGGTACATGCTCCCCTGCTTTCTAACAGCCAGCTCACTCTAGGTTATTCTAGTCTCCATCCATAACGCCAAAACACTATTAAAGCCCGCAACGTGCATCCTCCTCCATCTCTGGCACTCGCGGGGTTTTGGAGACAAAGCCATCATAACAATGCAGCAGTTGCAGCACGCTCCCCGCTCGCCTCAAGCTGTATACATAAATGTACAGAACATTGTTGTTTACACGAGCCGTACTGTATATATATACACATGGTGAGGATGCAAATAAATGCTGGAGTCTAAGGGGGGTCTCGAGCGGCTGGAGTCTGCGTGCAGAACGGAGAGCCCAGGCCGTTTACACACTGCGCCAAGCCCCTTCAAAAGAGCCCCGATAATCAACACCAGCTGCCCCTGCTACGTCAATCCAGCCCTGGAATCAACAAGCCCCCAAATTCCTCTCATACTGGAGCTGCTACCTGCCGGCCAGCATGCTGGACTAAAAGGAACAGAGGGCACCGGTGCTGGGGCAGTCTCAATCCCAAACCCTTGAGTATGATGTAAGACATTGCTGTCAGGAAGACACCTTGTATTCTCCATATTTAAACTTTTTATGTTTTTTTTTCGTAAATCCATGCCTTACTTCGCCATACAACATTGTCTCACAAAATTAGCTAAAACAGCCGATCTACAAGCTTTTAGACCTTGAGCTTGTAGATCAGCTATTAGCTCTATTTCTGAAATGTTTTTAAAGTGAAAGTGCTTAAGTCTATGTGTGAGTTTTAACCAATCAAAGTATTAACAAGAACAAGTGACAAAAAAAATCAATTTCCTGAAAAGTAATGGTTTTGGTCATACAAGGTTTCTACCTGACAGCAACAAAGAGCAAAATGGCCACTGTGGGAATATGGACTATTGCCTCATTTCCTCAGGATCTGCAGTTACTACCGGGGCGTTTGCACACGCTCAGGCTTACCATTAACTACCAGGGTGTAGCTCAGGTTCCTGTAGAGACCCTTCTCTCTGTTGCCCAGCTTTATGGTGTAGACCCCAGAGTTCTTCTCCTGCACGTGCGTGATGTTGAGACTGGAGCCTGCCACCACGTAGCAGGTGGAATTAGCATTGATGCGGACACCGTCCTTGTACCTGACAATACAGAAATTTACACCATGTGACTAAATGGAAAGAAAACAACAACAAAAACGTCTTTGCTATTCCATATACCAGTCATGTTGTGGACCTTGAGAGAAACCTACTTGGGAATAAGACCAACAACAACTAGATTCACTTGTAGAACTTCACTTACCATGTGAATATATCTGGCGGTGGTAGAGCGTTGATCTTTGGTTCGAGCACCAGCTTCCTTTTGCCCTCGTTGGCAATGACCATATGAGTCTGCTCGTGCTTGTAGGAAACATTGAGGAACGGGTGCTCTGAAACATGTTCGGGTAAAGTTTACAAAACAGCCTCTGCTGAGTGTATCATCAGAGTAGAAAAGGAACAGGCTTAATTTCTTTTTCATTTACAGTATTTTCACATGTTTTAACACAAGCATCTTACTTTGGGTACACAGACAATGATACATTTCAATTTGAACTTGACATTTCCTGTATGTGTATTGTGTAATGTCTGTGACCTAAATCCACTAACCAAAAACAATGACTTTGGCTGTGGCGTCTTTGAGAATATCGATCTCAGCCTTGCAGCGATAGTTGCCCCTGTCCTCCATGGTGATGTTGTGGAGGACTAGTGCCTTGCTCATCACCAAGACCTTGGCTGGATGATCCCTCGACTTGATCAAAGAGTGATTCCGGTTCACCTGCAGACACAGAATTGAGAACACGCATAAGCACAGTTTTAATCTGTGTGGCCATGTGTCTTTTATAGATGCTTCAGGGAAGTGTTTTACAGCAACACTCTGCTCTGCTCTCTCATAATACATATTCATTCACTATCAGCAGTTACCCGAGAGTCTTAAGGCCCTGACATACCAAGCCAACGTCGGGTCGCTGGGTGGCCGGGCCATCAGGCCATCAGACAGCCAATGTCTGAAAATCTGTCATTAATGTGCTGCATCATAAGTGGTAGTAAGGCATCTGTGTGGGTCGGTCACTTGATTCAAATGTTGAAAATTTGGCGGAACGCATTGGGAAGGGAGAGATCATTATGATCGCGTGTTGCATTTAATCAACTTCTCATGCCAGAGACCATTTCTTCTAGCAGGTGAGTTTATTTGTGACGGAGCAGCTCCATCACTGACTGTGGGCAGCGTCCACACACATACACACAAACAAACACACACTGGCAAAAGAACATGTCAATGTTGCAGACAAACAAAACTCACTTGTAAAACGCAGCACAGTGCAGGAGTGTGTTCAACAACTCAAAGAGCTGCATTCATTACAGAGTCAGTCGAGGGATTTAATGTAATGGAATAATGTTATTCATTCATGTATTTGCCCTTATGGTAGGAGACTTACAAAGCAATGCCATCAAATGACTCTCATCTTTAGTCTCTGCAGGGTGTGCAGGAGCAACTTTTAACACTTTTTAACACAGACTTCTCCCAATCTAGTCTCCCGACATAGTCTGTAATAGTCAGGACAAGACAGCTTGGTGTGTTCCAGCCTTTACACTGTTGGCCACTGAGTATTAAGGGTGCAGAACTTACAATCCTCTTTGGAAACTCCCAGGTGAAGTTGATATTTCCGTTGTATGTGGTCTCTCCCGAGCAGTTAAGGACAAGCGTATCCCCTACCAACACCCTGACACGGCTTGGGGTAATCTTCACATTCGTAAGAACTTTAGCTGTACAATGGGGGAGAAAAGCGTTATAGGTAGGTGTATTGTAAACAAATAAATAAATAAATAAATAAATAAAGGGGGAAAAAAGTATACAATAAATTATAGAAGATCATAATAACAACATAATATTCAAGATTTCTAATCATATATTAGAATAATCGGTTGGCTGAACTCAGTCAGGTGGTCTACGGACTCACTTAGCCTCTGGGGGATGTATCTGGATTCGATGTTGTGGCCGTTAACCCTGGTGACACAGGTGAGGAGGTTGTACATGGTGTACCTGCCGTAGGGGATGGTGAAGCCCTGGGTGGGGTCCCACTCCATCCGCTGCATAACCTCCTCCGATATATGAGGCAGCTGTAGACAGAGAGACAAGTGGACCATCAGAGGTGTTTGTCAGGACCAGTGACTGTATGAACTAGAGTTCTGGAATTCTGCCCGAACCCTACCCGCCATAAATGCTAATTAGTCGGGTCGGGCCGAACCTCGGGTTCCGCGAAGAAAAAAAAAAAAAGAAATCTATTACCCCCCAAAAAATAATTTCAACTGCCCCTAGCGGCCTAACGGTAAGCCGACGGAAATGGCAGCGGATGTGTTGGATGCAGCTCAAAGTGAACTTTACTCAGGCATCTGGTTTGTTGCCGTCCGACCTTCCTAGCCCGTGTTATTAAAGAAAAACGGGCGGCAATGGCCAAAACTCAACCGAAAATCGGCGAAAGTGGCCAGTTTCAAGATGTTTTGGCCATTATCTCTGGAACGGAAGATCCAATCTGTTCAGTTTGTTGGATGCGTGACTTTGAGGACATTAAGCACATAACAACACCTTTTCGGGTTTTCGGGCCTAAAAGTATTTTTAATTGTCCGGGCCGGGCCGAGCCTCGGGCCGGCCCAGTAGTGCCCAGTTATGGCCGGGCCTTAATTTTCAGGCCCGTTGAGAACTCTGATATGAACGGATCGGTATGCTTACAAGGGGCCACGCTGGGCCAGGTGGACTGTGCTCTATATCGCGTGGTCAGCTTCATTTTCACAAGGAGGTGCTCATGCTCCGTTGGTCTCAGTGGGGGGACAATCGCCCGTTTTGAGTGAAGGTCTAATTGGGATTTCATGCAGTGGAACACGAAGTGCTGTAGACTTTGAAAGGGTTGTGTGTGTAGTGTATGTACGTGCCTGGCCAAGCTCTAATCGCTGTTTGTTCTCAGGCCAAAATAATTAAGCCGAGGAGGGAAGTGGAGGGAAGGAAGGAAGGAAGGAGACGATGCAGGAAGGAGGAATGTCGTAGAGCTCCGTGTCACACAGCCACTATCTTGGTCATCTGAATAAGACGTGTTTGTCTGTGGCCAGGCGCTGTGACACACAGTCATATATCAACCTCTGTGTACACAAAACAACACAGATGTCTATTTGTGCAGAGGGCAACTTTATCCAGCTTCATGCTGCATAAGGACCAGGGTTCTTGGAATGGATCTCAAGCTCTGTTGAAACAGGACAAGCGGCGTTGTGATCTGCATATCATAAGGCTCCTCCACTCCAATTTCAAATAAAGCCCTCATGACCCTCAGGGGCATCATTGACCTATTGTTTCCTCTGATTGGACACAGTGTGTACCAACTGCATTTCCTGAGCGAGATGTTTGTAAAAGAAGGGGAGCTAAATTTGGACGGCCAGTCTATTTTGAGAAAAGCACTCTTGGAACACCTTTCAGTTCTTAGAGGAAGCAGACAGGATGACTCCGTTCGCTGGCCCCTAAGCTTCTCTTATTGGCTACTGTCAGCCCCCCCCCCCCACCCCCACACAACCTCGTCCGTTTCCGTATGCCAGAGTATCTGACTGCATGAAGGGTGTGAGAAAAGGACGGGAAACCTTAAGTACAGGCAGCCTGTGTTTACCCTTGGAGATCTTTTTTTTCTTTGTACAAACCTGACAAAGAAGGATGCCTTGAAAACACTGTGACGTCAAAGGCTGAGCACTGTCACACAAATCCTGTGTCACGGAAGGCTTTTTCTTTCACGTGAAAATAAGCCGGCTCATTCAAAAAAAGACCTACAGTATAACAGCACTGAATATTAGTCGCACAGATTTCTTTGGTTAAATTAAAACACCATTTATTACAACCTCGCAGCAACACAGCAATGTGTAAATCAGATAATGATGAGAAGATCCTTGCAGTACGGTAGGTTATCGAAACATTGAACTTGCAATAACAGTGTGTGTGTGGACTGTATATATATTTTTTATGCTGATCTTCCATTTGTCCTACACCTGATTACCAGAGTGGATGTGCACTTTTCTAATAAACACATCATACACATTTATGCTAATGTATGTTCTTACCCCTTGCAGCATTACAACTGTTTCAGGAGAGGAGGTCCTGCAGGGGACCACCAGGTGGGTCTCATCCCTGTATATACCCAAGGCGTGGGGAGTGGGGAAATGGCGTACCACAAACGGATGCACGGGATCTGCGGAATGAATTTGAAAATTACAAAGTTAGAAAGAGTAGTGAATTGGGAGCTGCATTTCAAAGCAGATCTACCCAATGTATTTCCTTTCTTTAGGATGGCTGTCCTTTGCAAGCACATTGAAACGATTTGCTCAATGCAAAGCAGAGCAAATTGTGTTTTTTTAATATGCCATACAGTAGCTCAGTTTGTTTTGTTTTGTGCAACTGAACCAAGGCAATGAAACCAGTTCATTCCACACAGAGATCAAATAGAATCTCCCTGCATCGTCTACTCTATCTAACAACAGAGGGCAGATAGATAGCGCAGTCAGGGCTGTTGTAGTCTGCTAGGCAACCAGCCATCAAACATCTGCTGTGGGAACGTCACGGCCTGACAAATACTTGAGTGATTTGTGGGAGGTCAAGCAGTATCCGTGTGATAAAGGGGCTAATATTTGAAAAACAAACATTGAAAATGATCTAATAAACACTTGAAGGGCTTTGAAAAGAGTGTGTTAGACTAAACATGGGGGTTGGGGGGGGTTCGGGCGTTTAGATAGCATGGGGAGGGAGAGTCAAGCCCACACAGTAAACCAAGAAGAGGTGGACTTCATCAAAGCTTTAGTTCACCCAGCAATGTCCACACCTGTTTCAATAAGCAAAATACAAAAATTCATATTTATTTTTGTACCGTACACATAGAGGTCAAAAGAACTTTAGTGCTACAGGTTATCGTGTCATCGTCATAGATGATCTTAAATCATAAAGTATGGTAAGTGATGCAGTGTGGAGCTTCAGGAGACATGATAAAAAAAAAACAGTAGCCAGGACAGGAAATAAATGAGCAGGACTTCCCATGCAATCACGCTCTCCTTTCCACTCCAGACATGAACGCCCTTCTTCATCGCTCAATCTCTCCCTCTTTCAGACAATGAGCTGGGCTCCTTCAGCCTTCAGCGCTCTGCGCCAGCAAATACCATTCCCTGCCCCTTGCTAATAGCTGTAGTCACACATTTGGGAGCATAAATTGCATACTCTGTCATACATGATTAATGTAATGTCTTGAAGACTAAATGAGGTATAGGATCTCTCATAACTTCTGCCTCCTCACAGTCTCTCTCACACACTCTCTTTTCTTTCCTGCAGGGCTGGATGTGCTCCAGCTCTTATATCATCCAGGAAAACATCAGACAGCTCAGTGACTACAGTATGTCTGAGCCTTGGCCATTACGTGTTCTACGTGTTGGCTCACTCCACAGTAGACCCCACTGTAATGTAGGTACCGGCCCATTGAAAATCACCCCTGCGTAAACCTTTTATTGAGAGGCTCCAGTGAACTCATGGCACTTTTTTGCACAAAAACCACAACAAAATAAAGGATGGAAAACAAACAAGCCTTTTAGAAAAGGGGTTCTTATCGATGTTATATTTTATGGAGCCAGTTGTTATTCTCACTGGAATGGAACTCTTGTTCATGTTTTCACATACTTTGCTAATGACTCGGGGGTTCCGTATCCGTACATTTGGGTTGAGTTCTCACCTTTGACATAGACATAGACGGAGCTGACATGGTCCGGATGGTCCTGGGAGTATGTGCAGCTGTACAGGCCTGTGTCGTTGGCTAGCAGGTGTCTGACGGTCAGCCTGCTGCAGTGGGAGTGGACCCTGGGCTCACACTCCTTCACAGACACCTCATCTGACGTGACGGAGCGCCAGGGCAGGTTCCAGTGCAGACGAGCAGAGCCCCTGACAGACATTAAAGCACACACAGTACAGCAAGGCTGAGAGATGGGACTGCTGCGTCAGTATTCCATTTATTTCATTAAACCTCTCCATCATTTTGCTCTGAGGCGTAATTCAGACTGCTGCGATTTTTCTCCACAATATTCTAATGTTTGATTCATGCTTCAACGCATTGTGACTTGTGAGCCTGTAGATCTGCTATTTTGACACCACTGTACGATTAAGTATAAATTGGACTTAAAACTGTTTGTCTCGTCACAAATCTTTTGTCTGAACTAGGTTCATTACTAAAATCACATGCATACTGTTGCCTACATGCATGTAAAGCACAGAGTCATGCACACACATATACAAATGCACAAACTCACACACGCACGTACACAGACACACAAAACACTGATCAAAACAAGTCATCACCGATTGAATTATCAGAAGGGATACGTATTGACGAGTGAAATTCCACAGACATGAGTCTTCAAAACCACAGCTGATCTTCAGTTTCGTTATGTCCTTCAGTATTCTCCGGAAAAACAAAAGTAACAAATGACTCGGCCCAATGGTGAGCTGGCTCTCTGCCCCTCACGTCTTCTCAACCGGTGTTTATTTTGAAGCCTATTTTGTTCGAGAGCCCATTACGATAATCTGGAGTCATCTGATAACTTAAACTTTCACATGGGAACATGCCTCCTTTAGGACGATGTGCTCGGCTGACACATATTTCCACACAGTATTCATTTTAAAGCTGTCATTAAAAGAGATCCCAGAGGAGCTTCAAACATGACTCGCATACCACTGCCTTAGCCTGCAGCACTTTGGGTCAAGCAACCTCAAGCTCTCATCCAGGGACAGAACCCATGACAGTATGGGCCAGGGCTTTTTTAGCACATTGCCTTGTAGGGAAACATTACATTATTAGATAGATCTGTGTGCAGCTTAGCTTAGCATTCCTGGCATGGCTACACAATGATGCAAGATTCCATAAATGCTTAACAAAATGCGTGTACGTGGCACACTGGGGTTCCACCGTCCCCCGGGGTATATTGCATCAGATTGATAAATATGGACCACCACCACGCTAAGTTAACCCAGTCCAGTGGTTCCCAAACGGTTGTGCCGAGGCAGGCTGGTGTGCACTGAGACACGTCCAGCTGTGCCTTGGGATTATGTGACCACCACACATTATTATTAGGTTAGAACTATGCAAACATTATATAAGTAGGTTATTATTAGGTTAGGTTACTATTAAGTTATAACGATACAAACATGTATGAATTATCTTTTAATTCAATATACCAGCACATTGTGCGCACTAATTTCCCAATACATAGGCACATTCTATCCCTTAAAATATATAAATTTAAACCACTTTCAATCTGGCTTTATTTTGAACATTTGTAATTACAGTCATTATAAATCGTTTTCTACAAATGCTCAAAAATAGCAAAAAGGCAAAAAAAGATCTTCTGACTTAATGATGCAATGGATGCGTTTGTGTTGTGTTGCTCAATTAATAGGATGGTGGAAGGAGGAAGGGTTGGGAAGGGATGGGATGATGAAAGGTGGGTAGAGGGAGAAGGGTGGGGGATACTGGAGTTCAATTATGTTGATTACACTGCTTGAGATGTGTATTTGATTCCTTCTGAAAAAAAATCTATAAAAATTGAATGAGGAAGAAAGAAAAAAGCGAAAATGGCAGATCTAAAAGCTCACTGTGAGCTTGGAGTTACCTGCACATGATTGTGAGCGATCCCCCGCTGTGGTGCATCTGTGGATTTTCAGAGGGCAGCATTATAGGTGCTGGCAAGTTCTGTCTGCCCAGAAGTCCTGCAGAAACATACATGGGAGGGGCGGATTTTTAAGACACGTTATTTTTTAATCTGGAGTTCAAAACACAATATGAGGGACAGACCACACACACACACACACACACACACACACACACACACACACACACACACACACACACACACACACACACACACACACACACACACACACACACACACACACACACACACACACACACACACACACACACACACACATGGATAGCTGATGAGCAGTGCCAGTGTGTGTATCAGTATGAACACGATTATAAAATCTGCACGTTTATAGCCAAATTTATTGTTGTTGGTCTGTTCTCATTTGTCGTGACTAAATTGCCATATGATTGTTGTCATCGGATACCCAGTTGTCTCTCATTATGTCTGCAAACTGCCAGCAAGTTGGTTCAATTAAACTGCTGGAAATAAAAGCTTAGTCAGAATGACTATGAATTTGATCCTGGAGAGTTGTTTCCTGGAGATAAATAAATGCTAGGGTTAGGTAGAGTGTGTCACTGTACCGTCGGCGTGACTGTGCATATGTAATATCTGTGTTCTCTGTTCTGTCACTACTGTGTACTGAAAAACAAGCAAGTGCATGCACACACACGCACAAAGACACACACACACACACACACACACACACACACACACACACACACACACACACACACACACACACACACACACACACACACACACACACACACACACACACACACACACACACATCTTTACAGTGTCACTTGAACAGTTTTGAACCACATCCTTATAAAAACAACATTTTCCCATGAATCTGTGCAACCTGTGCGTTCACTTTGTGCTGGTCTGCCTGTGCTTCTTACGCGGGTGTCTCTCTGCTGTAGGGGGTTGCGGTACCTACTGGGAAAGGCAGGATGCTGAATGGATAGCTGATGAGCAGTGCCGGTGCGTGTATCAGTATGTGTAGGATAGAGAGAGAGAGAGAGAGAGAGAGAGAGAGCGAGAGAGATGGTGGAGTTGGACACGGTGTACAGTCGTGACCTTCAACTGAGAGGGGTCAGTCCCAGGGTGAACCGGGTGTGGACCCAGATAAGCCCCTCCAAAACCAGCTTCTACCCCCAGCTGTGTGGGTGCTTACTTCCCAGTTATATAACAACCCCACCCCCACTGCACACTATACACATGCACCTGTCATGCATTAGATTTTTTGCATTTACCAGTGACCTTGTTCAAGCTCTGGATGCTAATCTCACATCTGTAAGGGGAAAAGGGAGTCTGAATGGGCGGGTTCTTACTTCTTACAACCAGCTGTAACTGTCGATAGGTCCTTTGCACTGGGCTCTGCAAAGGAAACGCTGTCATTCTCCATGCTGTCCTAGAGGTGTGACAGACCCAAGACCGATTTCCTTCTTTTCACTGGGTTCTCCCAGGCTGTTTGCAGGGAGCCCCATCATTGTGTCGTGACACATTTATTAAATCCCCTCTTTTGATATGATTGTGGCATGGCACTGTTATTAGTATCATAGAAATGAGAAAGTCAATAGAATTACACAACAGCTTAGTCCCTGGCTGTCATGCACTCACCTGGGCTTGCACACGCACGCACGCACGCACGCACGCACGCACGCACGCACGCACGCACACACACACACGCGCACACACACGCGCACACACACGCGCACACACACGCGCACACACGCATACACCCCAGACCCCAGTATGTGTTTCTATTCTGAACAGCTGCTGCACAAGAATGAGCTGACCATGCCAATGTTGGCACTCAATATCAACTTCCTCACACAATGTTATAGCATCATTGTTTTATTGTCCAAGGTTATTTGGAGGGGAAGGGACTTGGCTTGTGTTCTTTCATATTATTCTGCTCCCATCAGAATACCACATACAGTACTGCTGTCTCAGTGTGATATTAGATTAATGTAAGCCTAACATCCTGATCCAAGAACACGATTATAAAATCTGCACGTTTATAGCCAAATTTATTGTTGTTGGTCTGTCCTCATTTGTCGTGACTAAATTGCCATATGATTGTTGTCATAGGATACCCAGTTGTCTCTCATTATGTCTGGAAACTACCAGCAAGTTGCTTCAATTAAACTGCTGGAAATAAAAGCTTAGTCAGAATGACTATGAATTTGATCCTGGAGAGTTGTGAAATAAATGCTAGGGTTAGGTAGAGTGTGTCACTGTACCGTCGGCGTGACTGTGCATGTAACATCTGTGTTCTCTGTTCTGTCACTACTGTGTACTGAAAAACAAGCAAGTGCATGCGCACACGCACAAAGACACACACACACGCACACTTTACCATCAACTACAACTTGACCTTGGACCTTGTTAGTGGGCAAACCATCTCTTTAAACCAGGCCAGTATGTCTCCACATTAACACACTACAGATGAGTGAATCCCCCAAGGCAACTTAAAAGACCCCTCTCCTTCCATTCGGTCCCTGTCTCCCTACACCCATAACCCCCGCAATCAAATCCTCCACCTGCCCCAATGGCTGCCCAACGCTGACCTCAGCAAGCCCCCCCACCCCCCCCAACCACCACCACCACCACCAAAAACAGCTGTGTGCTGAAATTTCTCCAGCATTTCGGCTGAAAAATGGCAGAGACGGTGCTTATTGTGATGGTTCAGGGGGGTCCAGGGCTGGTTCTCATTAGAAGACATTAAGAAGAGGACAGGCATGGAACAAACAGAGAAGGGGGGAAGAGAGAGAGAAAAAGAGAGAGAGGCACTTCAAGCTAAGTTTCCATACCTCAGACAATTGGCCGGTTCTTGGGCCAGTCATCATGAGCATACAATTGTAGATGATAATTGAAACACGGCCTTAGACTTCTCTAGGATTCCTTTTATAGGCCCTTGTCCTCATGTGGCATATGAGAATGGGAAGCAGCACAGGGCACTGGAGTTTGCAAAGTTGCATATGTTTGGCAAACATATGCAGTAGATTCACATCAAGCCCGGAAATGAAGACTTTAACTTTCGCTTCACGCAATGTTGTACTCCAAGATCTGCTCTGCGCTATTCTGAAATGTTTGTGGTCCAGAGAATTCAATACAAATATTTAGTCTGAACGAAAGGACAAGGACTCCAAACAACATCCAGCAAATCCTAACCCGGAGAGTTTTTCCAACCAAACTGTCCAAGTTAGGAAATAAATATATAAATCCTAAGTTGATCATCAGTTTTTCATTTACGCCTTCTGTAACTAAAAAAAGCTTACATGGAACTAGTCGATAACAACTGTTTTTTTATGCAAGTACTGTAGTTTCCAAAAGCACCTGGAAGTGCAGATCTGTGTAAGCTATGGAAATATCATATTTAGTTTAATAGCTTTCCACTTAGAGGACATACAATTCTAAATGAGCACTGGAATGATTTAAGTCAAACTTTCATTGCGGCTGCCCAGCCATAATTTTTTTGCTTTGGGGCAAGCCAAACACCATTGTTTTCAAAAACGGAATCTCAATGACCCAATGGTAAGGTTATGAGCGTGTGTCGGCAGCCTTGTGATTTCTCCTGGGCAAGTGTGTAATAAAAGCCACTGTTACTGTAAGATATGACTGTACTATCACTGAGTTTTTACCGGAAACCCCAAGTCACAACCCTTCAAGTGCTGGGCATAATGTACGGAATTCCCTACTCCTTTGCAGTGCGTACACATCATCTCGATGTACTTTCCGGCACACCATCAAACAGGGAGACAGTCTCTGGAGTGAGCGGAGAGAGGATCTTTTTTTGGTGTTTCAAGGTAAAAACACAATACAGCATAATGACTCACTTGTTTAACCTTGCCACTCCATTTCTTTGTACTTCTAAATGTGAACTACAAAAGCAATAGAAAGGACAGACAGGGAGGCTACTTCTTTTAAAGAGAGCGGGGTCAGAGGCTGATGAATCATCTGTAGGCTGGAGTGTGTCCATGGATACAGCAGTGCAACAGTAGCTAGTGTGTGGGTAGCCAGCAAGTGGACAACTGAGAGTAGTTTCCTGTCTTTGTGCCTGGGAGTTGGTGCACATTCAGCTTAGCCTAATAATAATAATAGCCTAATAATGTGAATTACACTAACACAATGGAATATAGAATTATCGTCTTTTATATCATTATCATTATTATTTTTTACAAATAATACATTTAAAAGAAGTCTACTTTATTTGCTGTTACCTAAGTAATAAAAAAAGCAATAGAAGAGAAATAGCAATATTCTGAGCAACCATTATCCATTACAAAGCCTTTCCCCATAGTTGAGACAACATGGTTTTGTGAGGTAAAAAAACGGTTATAGTCAATCATACCGTTATATCTGTCAAGTTCATTGGCTAAAACCAAATACAATATATATGCCATACAATAGTCCCTCACTGAAAATAACACAATTTCAATTAAATGTTTAAGTTAGAAAATCTGTTATTGTCATACAACTATTGGGATTTAAGGTGTGACAAAACAGCTACCCTACTGCTCTTTGTGCTATTGTTTGTCATTTCATGGTACAATATGTTGCCTATGTCAGGGGTAGACAAACAGACAAGAGACAAATTCATAAGGAGTTCTAAACCTTGCTGAACGGTTTACAACATTGGGTTGATACCGTTGACAAGAGTTGGGAGCACCTGCCAAAATAAGAAGTGGCCAGAGTACTACAGCTGACTGGTCTGTATGATCTCCAAGTCCCGGACTGAATTCACCCGACATTGGGTTCTTTGGAAACCCCTCCACTTTGCCAATTGCAAGGTTAAGACAACAGCTAAAGAGTGCCTTTTTTATTAGCCGTGTATAAGTCTTCTGAGATTTGGAAACAAAATGCCCCAGACTCCCCTTTAAAAAAGCAAAATAAAGTAACATCTGGCCATGATGGGTGGGCAAATCCAGGTTATACAGAGTTGAGCATCGCAAACAAGAGATATCTCCAGCACAAGATTCCTAACCTTGTTCCATAACAAGTGAGATTAGGACTAGCCAACAGACAGAAGCTCCTCGAAATTGAAATTTCATGCAAGGTTAAAACAAAATATATTGCTGGCTCAGAGTGTATTATCAATAGTTATAGACAGGATGCTCATATCATCCCATGTTAAGAACTGCAATAAGGACCAACATTATACATAATACCTCCCAGCGTAACTGATAGACTTTTGCTTAATAGTTTACAATATCCTATAGAATCCCTCATGTATGTATATCAGAGCTGTGTGTGCGCGCGCGCATGCATGGCGAGTGCACTTGGACGACCTCTTATTGCTCCCATTTTCCACTCCATCTCAAAATGTGAAAGCAGTGGAGAAAACTCAAAGACAAATTAGCTGGAGCATAGACTCCTACCCTTGAGAGATTAGTCCACATGAAATACTGGATCAAAAAATGTCTGGATAGTTTGGGGTGTAGGCTAGGTATTACGTATTATTATAACATTTCAGGTTTACAATTGCTATGAAAGGGAACCTAAAATAAGAATGTATTTTCTCCACCTTGTGTTTTTGTATTGCTTATGTGTATTCAACCTACCCAAAGCCACTGACATTTACTCCATTTACTAAAACAATACAAGTATTTTAATACTTGAGTGACTAAAACAATAGCCTATAAGTCTAGAGTTTCATCTCTCCAGGGTCTTATTCAACAACGGATAGCCTCATTTACAAATCATGAGGGAGATGGGGAGTGTTTTAAGAATTTTAGATTCCCAATAATATAGCTGACAGGACACCATAAAAATGTTTTTCTTAGAAATAATTAATATGCACTATTGAAAAATAAAGGAGCAAGACATATTCAACGCCTGACAGAATCCCCCATTCTCTCAGCATTCAGAAACAAAGCTCTCCTTACGCTGTACTACCTCTGCATGGTATTGGAGATGGCATTTGACATTGAATGACACAAGGAGTTTCGCTAAGAAATCTTTGCTCAGGTAGCGTGTCACATTTCCGTGACCTCTACCGGCCAGAACAATTCCAGGGTGCCTCTTGCTCCAACGTCCGCTTCCTCCTTGTGTCTTTCCCACGCTCTGCATGTGGATAGTGAAGGAAATCAACGCAAAAACACAGCAGAGCAGACAAAGCTACAAGGGGCTGAAGGTGTTTGTTGTGGAGGCGGCGGAGGGGGTGGGGATGTCAGTATTTCCTCTGTTTGGATGTGCACTTTGTTTGGACATAATAGTGAGGAGGAAGGCATCTGCCTATCTCTGCGGTGCATCAAGGCAAGGCTAAATGTGGGGGAACAAACAAGCACCTTTTATAGAGACATCAACATCATGGAGCTGTCAAGCAATGACAGTTGCTGTAGCCTACAACTGTCATGATGTTTACCTACCCACCTTTCACAGGAGAACAGGAACAGGAATAAACCTGAGCCACAATATCAAATGCACTATGCAGGCAGCCGATATTTTAGAATAATTTAAGTGAACTATTTCCAAATTCTCACTTAAATATCCAGCTTCACAATGTGCAATATAAAACCTAAGCTTAGAATACAGTTTACTAATAATCAGTAGCAGTGGAGCTCAAAGCACTCCAGAGCAGTGGTTCTCAAGGTGAAGTCCAGGGACCCGCAGGGTTACTTGGGGGGGTTTCAAATAGGTCTGTAACTCTGAGTGTACAAATGGAACCAAATGGACCCGTAAGGGTGCATTTGGTTCCATTTGTACACTCTCAGAGTTATGGTGGTCCTTGAAATTATAAAGTTTGAGAACCACTGCTCCAGAGGATACATCTCCCTTCACAATCCATATCAACTAAACGTCCAATTAGCTTACTATAGGGTGAGGCTACCTCTAGCGGCCAATGCAATAACTGCACACCCAAATGAAAGTCTACCTGTTGGCTCGCTGATTCTGCTGAAATCTGCACTCTAATGACGGCTCCTTTGACGTTCCTGTGACTATTTACACCCATCACTACTACTAGACTCATATTGTAGGCTACATCTCGAATTTAGGGTAGCTATATATGCTTTACCAGTAAAGTTATATTCTAATCATGATTAGGTTGCCAGTAAGTAGACAGGACTATAGTCTACTCTACGAAATATATATATTTTAATGATAAATGAGAACATTTGCCAGAGAACAAATTATATTCAGAGTTTATTTGAAAAGATCTACCGATAAACTACAAGCTCGTATGCGGTAGGCTAGTCTGTTCATGCCAAATAGTCTAATTAATAGGTTTATGTAGGCTGCGGATAAACACGAATAAAATGTTACCATTTATAGGTCCTGTGAAGCAAAGGACAACGGCCAACTTCAGGCAGTCGGATGGGGCCATTCTGTCACCCCACATCTTCTTCAGTTAAATCCAATGAGTTTGTAATTGATATATAGTCCCAGTTGGTAGGATGGAAGAAAGAAAAATTAAAATAAATCAAAGCTGCGGTAAAGATATCTGAAATAAATATTTCAGATATTTCAAATATCAGAAAAAAAGAAACGAAAAAAAATATATGGAAAATAAAATGATTGTTTAATCCGCACAATGCTCAGGTGTAAATGAAAAAGCCTGCAGCATTTCTCTCGCATGAGTCGTATCCCATGTTGCGGTTTGGTTCGCAGGGGAGCTCTCTCCTCTCCCGCAGATTGAGTCCCAAGTTGAATGTGTAGCAACTCCTCCAAGGAGGCAGATCAGATGAGTGGATCCAGTGGATCCAACAGGGCAGGTGCGGGATCTCTCCTCGCTCGGTCTTTCAATTGTACAATTCACTGAATTAAGTTCCGACGCGAAAGGTTGAGTGCACTGTGAGGCTATTTTATTTACTAAACCGTATGTAATATAAAAACACAAGATCAGCCAGCCACTCCCCTCATAGTGAGAGAATGTTGCCTTTCGTGCGCAACTGAACTGGGACAAATTCTCCTCCCTTTCGCCTCTGTACCACTTATTGCAGCCCCATGCGGACGGAGGCACGTTTTATAGAGACAGGAAGGACGCGACGTCACTTTTTAGGACAAACTCTCCAGCTTGTTGGCTACTGTGTGGAGCAGATTAGGTCTGTGTGTGCATTTACTAGGCCAGTGCTTCTCAAACTTTTTCCATGTTGTCAAGGACCCCCAAAATGATATGTATTTGGCTGCGGAGTGCGGACATCCCATCTCAAAAATATTTTGTGCCAGGGATTTTTCAAAAATAGCAGATCTAAGCTCATAGCATCACGAAGTGACACACTATGAGCTAGTATATTTGCTATGTTTGAATAGCAAAAGTATCAAATAGGGTTAAAGTGGTTAAAATGATTGTGACGCTATATTAACACATTTTGCTGGGGACCCTCACCAGCAAACATGGTATTATAATTGCATGGGTAAAGCCACAATATTTTAATCAATATCACATAATTTGCTCTCATCTGTGGTCAGTAATTGTGTTGTAGGCTAGCATTGCCACATGCAGATAAACGATAGAAAACCAAAGCTTTGATATTGATTTTCCCGCTGAGCTTTGTGTTTAACATTTGCTCTTGATAAAATCAACCAATTAGGTTAAAGGTGGCAGTTATCTTAGGAATGTTGAAGCTGTTTAAAAAGGAGACAATGTCCACACTCATTACGATCAGATAACACACAGTATGTTTCTGTACGAGTGTTTAGAATAAATATTTGCTGGGTTTATTTCCATCTTCAGAAACAGGATATACGCAGCTTTTTATATCAGAGTAAATAATCCTCCTCGGGCCCCTTTTGTCTTCCAGCAGTGGCCCCATGGTGCGAGGATGTGCTGTAGACAGTATACTGTTCTATCATTACAACATTACAACAAATTAGGCTACTGTAAATAAGACCATCCTGCCCCTACCTTTCCATTCGTGTCAGGAGGCACCATTTTGGTGATGTGTAGGCCTAGAGTATGCCACATGGTATACATATATAGTGTTCCCTTGTGGCTACTTTACAACGGATAGGTGAGTGCAGGCAGCCACTTGTGAAATGTGATGAAGACCAATCTTTCTTCCCTGAAATGAGAAAAACAGCTTATATTGGACATGACAGCATGGGAATGCTTGTATTGGAGAGGTCTTGCTGTTTTCTGTGATTTTCAGATCATTTTCACAGTTCAAGGGAGTCATACTGGTTAGGGAATTTGCTCAGAATCTCATGACAAAAGCCATAGCAAAAGTGTTAAAGTTTTACAATTATAGGCAATTTATTTTGGGAGGCCTGTCTACATTTCTCTGTCACAGCAAAGAGCAACACAAGAGGGAGAAATGCAAAACAAGACGATTCAATTTTATGGTTTGTCAAGATGGAAAATGATTCAGACATGTTGTTCTTAAATTCTTGGGCGAGAAAGGATTCAAAATGGAAATTTGAAACTACTGGTTAACGTGTATAAAACAACTAATAATACAATGAACACAAACAACATTTTGTTTGTATAAAAGAGGTGAAAAGTACCTCCCAATGACAGCGGCTTAACATCACATGAGAATTCGATTGTTCAGACGTGACGTTGCGCCCCGCTAGAATAACTTCCGGGTCCAAGTGTTTTAATGTTAATAATAATAATGTTAAATCATAATAATAAATAAATACTTTGTACTTCTATGATATTAGCATTAAGACCCTTATTAACCCTCAATGGTTCATTTCTGAAAAAGGAGGTTATTGTAAAAAGATTTACGGGTTCCAACATGTTGTTTACAATGAAGAGTGGACGGCGCTGGTGCCTTTTGGACCCGGACGCGACGTCGGACTACAAAATTACGTCAGACTTAAGAACCGAATAACGGCTACAGGGTTTCATTTAAAGACAGGTTATTTCAGTGAGTAAATAAATGATGTGGAACAGATTGTGGAGAATGTAACCATCAATGTGCGATGCAATTCAACGGTACTTATGGTGCACTCTCTTTATACTGTGGATTTGGTAAAGGAACTCTAACTGGTTTTATGGAAGGAGTTGAATTGGTGCCAATATTCTTTGCAACATGATTATGTCGCCTCGTAATTTTTGGTTGGTTGGTACTACAATACGACTAAAAACAAATTTCATAGCGAAAACTGTCCTTATGACACAGGGCTATCAAGTCTAAATATTGACACAAAGGTATATCACATAGCCTCAGTCTCATCTTGAGGTTGAAGAACTAGCCTGCACACAAGAAAAAAAAGTTTGATGGAATGCTGTATTTCACCTATTATGACTGCCCTTTTGGTGTATATGATAAGCTTTCATAGAAAGACACATTCCCTTTGGGCCAAGAGGGCAGCAGATAAGTCTCCTGTCGGAACAATTGCTGGAAGCGGCAAACTGAGAGGGGCGGATTTTTAAGACACGTTATTTTAGAATCTGGAGTTCAAAACACAATATAAGCGGGACAGACCACTACTACACACACACACACACACACACACACACACACACACACACACACACACACACACACACACACACACACACACACACACACACACACACACACACACACACACACACACACACACAAAGCTTGCACTCTTTCCTTTGACCCAACAATAAAAAGAAAAAGAAAAAGAACCACAACTAGTAGCAACAAAGACTTTGCTCAGCAGAGAAAGGGGGGGTGCTGCTTCTTACCCTGCCTGTCCTGGTGAACAAATGATTCTAGTGAACGTTGAGTATGAGCGATACTTCACTTTCAAAGCCTTTGTCATACCGAGGCTCTGGAAAATCATTTCATGTTACAGTTGTTGGTCCATGAAGCAGGATTTGTGAGCCAGACCATTAGCATAACAATTTTTTCCAATACAGAAACATTCTTTGGGCAGCTACAGCATTTCTTTCTTTCTTGAAGTTAAACATGTTCAGGATTTTCTTGCCTTTATTGATAGTTCACAGTGTAGAGAGTCAGGAGACGGGGAGAGAGAGTTGGGGAGTGATATGCAGAAAAGGTCCGCCGGGCCCGGCAGTTGAACCTGGGACTTGCTGTCAGCCTATGATACGTGATACGCAAAATTCTGTATCGTCCCTATGTACCTGCTGCTTAAACCCAAACTTTGTTGGGGTCCCCCTATGGGTCTTTGGCCCCCTAATCTTTTCCCTGTACACCAAATATCGTCGCCGACAATAACCTACTAGCTCACAGTGTGTCACAACTGTGAACTTGTAGATCTGCTATTTGTACCGAACGTTTGCCTATTATGACATGCCCAGATTAGAATAGGGACCAGTGTTTCCCAAACAATGCATGGGATTGGACCATAGAGTTAAAAAGAACATATAATAATGGGTTTGGACCCATTTTTGGGTCACGACGAGTAAATATCAAATTTCAGAAAAAAATCCAGTTATGTGAAAAACTTAAGAAATAGAGAAAATAAGATCTACAAGCTCACAATGCATCGCATCATGACACATTGTGAGCTTATAGATCGGCTATTAAATAGGGCTTATAAGTGGTTAATTCTGTTCATAATGTATCTTTCTAAGTTCGAGTCCCAGGGAGACACCAAATGTATGTTTTGGGTCTCCAGAGAAAAAGTTTGGGAACCCTATAAGGCTTAACAAATGGACTGAAGGAAGCTCTACATGTCATGTCCAATACAACGGTTACAACATACACTCCCTGATTGACTGGCTTGTTCCACATTAAAAAGGCCTGCGAGCGACAGGGCTATGGGGACTGGAATTTTGGTCAGTCCATCCAACACTTTGTTCCCAAACAAAATATCTCAAAAACTACTGGCTGGATTGCCACTGAACTTTCTGTGCACCTTGGTGCACACTGGAGAGGATGAACCTCCATGGCCTTTCATCTAGTGCCACGCCAAAATGTCCTGTGTTCTAGAAACTCAACATGAATTTAAGTTAAAGCACTGTGTTTCTCCACCCAAATCAATGATTTAAGGAAGTGGTTCTCAAAGTGGGGTTGGGGGACCCTCAGGGTTCCTCGAGGGCGTTTCAAGTGGACCCTCACAGGGCTATAACTCTGAGAGTTATGGGGGGCCTTGAAATAAATAAATACAAGTTTGAGAGCCAGTCAGCCACTGAGCAGACAGTGTCATCATCACTCATCACCATCATGTACTTCCGAGTCCACCAGTGTTGCCACATCTTGCAAGAAAAACAAGCAGCCAGGTCTACAAAACAAGCCGAAAAGAAGCAACTATGCCACATGATGACATTATAAAATAAAATAAATGTGTTAGCATCAAAATCAGTTTTACCCTATACATCGAGTATTTGAAAATAATAACCTATCTACAAGCTCAGCAATGTGTCACATTGTGATCATAGAGGTATAATATAATGGGCTGGTTGTGATTGCTGTGAGCTTGTAGATCTGCCATTTTCCAAAAATCTTGGTGATATAAGATTTATTTGGAATATTTTTTATTTTTCTTAACATTTTAACTAAGCAAATGTTGTATGGGGCACAAAATATTTTCAGATGGGGGTCCGACGGCCCGTGGCCAAATAGCCTACATATTCATTTGGGGGAACCTACTTCACATGAAAATGTTTGAGAAACACTGGTTTTAACAGCATTAGCAAGCCCAAATAAGCAACTGTACTTTGGAAACAAGCGACTTTACAGAAAAACAAGCCTAAAGTAGCTTATAATAAGCATACTTGGCAACACTGGTGCCCTGTCCACTACGGAGCCCTGTAGCATCTGACGTCACGTGACCATACTGTACTTGTCCCTTTGAGCGCCAACATCATCGGCACGAGCGATTCTGACAGCTGTCAGTCCTAATGAGCTGCACCTTGGTCAGGAAACAAGAAGAAACATGGAGAACTTCGTCTCAAATGTGAAATGTATGTAGTTCTCCTTGGAAATAGCGTTCACTTGGCTTGTTTTCTCAACCAGTGACAGATTGACTGTAATGTAAAGGTGTTTACATTACTTGTATTTGTATATCTTAACGTATATTGACAACTTTTCTGACCAACTGAGGTAACCTAGCTTAACGTGACAGCTAACACTAGCTAGCCAATGTCCTGTGACTGCTCTGGACGATACTTAATATTTAATAATGATAAATGTCTTATAATCAGTGGTGGAAAGTAACTAAGTACATTTACTCAAGTACTGTACTTGAGTACAATTTTGAGGTATTTTCTTTTTACTTTACTGGAGTTTTTCCAGTTTGTTATACTTTTACTTCTACTCCATTAGCTACATCTCACAGGCAAATATTGTAGACTTTAACTCCACTACAATTATTTTAAAACTTTAGTTACTAGTTACTTTGCAGATATAAATTACTATATTATGAAACATACATTAACCATGTCAGCCCTATTTTATACATAGGCTGTTTGAAAATAGCAGCTCTACTGCCATTTTCAAACATTTTTATATTTTGATGCCAATACTTTTGTACTTTTACTCAAGTGCCATTTTGAACACGGGCCTTTCACTTGTAACATAGTATTTTTATATTGTGGTATTGCTACTTGTACTCAAGTAAAATATCTGAGTACTTCTTCCACCACTGAATGTATATAATATACATACTGTAGGCCCATTGTCTATTTGTCTTAGTGAAGAAGTATTAAGTTATAGCTTCAACTTGGGTGTAGGCCAGAAAATAACTTCTTTTTTTTGTGTCCATGGCTGATGTCTCTCCTCTAGGTCGTCCTCAGACGAGCCCAAAGGCGTATTCACCAGTAATTTGTTATTGTTTTAAAAGCCAAATGTGATTTTTTCCCCCCTTCTTCTTCTTCTTCTAACAGGGCCTGTGAATGGTGGTCTTTGGTTACAGATGTATGATTTCCACATGTGTGTGTAAATCCCATGGTCCAGGGTTTGGGGGTTTAAAAATCCATAGATGTAGTGAAAGTTAATGTTAATTGCTGTTTAACAGTCTTACCTCTGTTATTGCAATTTCTGTCCACAGAGTAGATTACGCACTGAGTTGCAGTGATGGAAAAAGTGCTCACATGTTTTACTTAAGTAAAAGTATCAATACTGCAATGTAGAAATACTCTACAAGTAAATACAAGTAAAAGGCTGGAATTCTAAATTTACTTCAGTAAAAGTACAAAAGTATTGGTATCAAAATGTGCTTGAAAGTACCAAAAGTAGAAAGTACTCATTATGCAATAAGTTTTCAAATAAAAATGTGTAAAAATCTTTTGAAAATAGCAGATCTACAAGCTCACAATGCGTCGCATCACGATTCATTGTGAGATTGTAGATCGGCTATTTTCAAATGGCCAAAATGTATATAGGGCGGTAATTCAAAATCTACAAAGTAACTAGTAACTAATGTTTTCAAATAATTGTAGTGGAGTAAAAGTATAATATTTGCCTCTGAGCTGTAATGTAGTAGAAAAGTACAGAAATTGTAAATACTCCAGTAAGTACTTACAGTAGCCTATACTTGAGTAAATGTACTTAGTTACTTTACACCACTGCTGAGTTGGACAATGTTCATGTAGACTCTGGAGTCTGGACAAAAAGCCTTTTTCTAGAACGACTCCTTGAGGGACTGCGAGTCAGTCTATGTCTGACCTCTAGCGCTGGCCTCCCTCAGACAGATTTCATGGTCATTAAAATCAGAAAGTCAGTAAAAAAAGTCAGTCAATGTGAACGGATATAGCTACAGTAGGTATGAATTGTTCAAGGTTCAAGGACTTTAATGTCACACACAGCACTGTAAAATACAGTTGCTGAAAGCAGCATTGTGGGCAGTGGAATTATTGTACAAGCTTCTCGACAGTGTGGATGACAATGAAATAAAATACAATAGAATGGTATATGTTGACCCATTAAGACCGGTAACGCAGCACGTGTGTCATTTTTGGATTTCTATGGCTATTCAAAAATAGCAGATATACAAGCTCATGGCGCTAATCGACATGAGCTTGTAGATATGCTATTTTTAGAAAAAATCGGAACATTGTGCAAATCTTTGAATAAATATATTTTTAAAGCGAACATTTGTAACTCAAATATTTGCTTCTGGGGTCCCTGGAACAAAACAATTCACAAATGTTCACTTTGAAAAATATGTATTTAAAGATATGCAAAATTTGTAACGATTAAAAAAGAAAAACAGATCTACAACCTCATAGCGCGCCACTCTATGAGCTTGTATATCTGCTATTTTTGAATAGCCAAAGAAATCTAAAATTACACGAGATGCGAGATTGAATGGGTTAAAATAGCCAAAGAAAAAGGTAAATATCATTATCAACAATCAAGTACTGTTATCTTACTAAATACAGTAGATTTGGGCCAACTATCAATAATGTTGACAAAAATGCCACTGTCACGGATTATTAAAGACAACCAGAAGAGGGCGACACAAAGACTTCTTTACCGCTGACATAATGGTCAATTAATTGCAGTAAACAGAAACTTTCTTTTTAATCACACCCAGGCCTCACAAAAAACCTGCTCCAGGAACAGCAGGTCTGTCACGATGAGGTGATAGGGAAGCTTTTCTCAGAAATCTCTGCCATTGAAGATTTCCCAAAGCCACTGGATCCACAGGTACTAGTCTAATAAGTGCAAGTGTGTCTTGAGGTATGTACTGATTAAGAAAAAAGGTTGCGCACAAACCTATGTACTCCAGCTGTAAATCAGCTCTATAACCTTCTAAACCAAAACATCTATCTATTTTGAATACAAATTGCAAAGGGAAAGATTGGTTCTGTTTAATCATTGTAGTTGTAATTATTATAATAATATTATTGTCATACTTTTTCTTTAAAAGACCCACTGTCAGCCTGGCCTTAGTTAGTGTCATTCCCAGGTGTGAATGTTTGGTTTAGTCCAGGTATGAAAGAAAAGCTCTGATATGTTTGTAACATTATGTATGACAGCCTATAAGTGGTGTACTGTGGCAGAACGTCCATTATATATCTATATATATTGCAGCTTGAGGAGTGTGCCATCCAGCTTTGGAACTGGGCTGTTACTAAGCGTGTGGGCACATTCATAAGTGAAAATCAGAAAGCCCAAGGTAAGTTTATCTTATAGTGTTCTGACAGGAATATGCATAACCACAACACAATTTATTTAAAATGTTGACACTATGTACAGTACCAGTACAAGGTGGTCAGGGTTGTGTCGCATCAAATTTAGAGTCTGTCTCTCAATCTCTTGTCAGTGCGTCATGTGGCATGTAGTCTGCTGCACTGCTGTGAGACTGAGAATCCAACAGAGGGCGTTATCCGCAAGCAGATCTTGGTATGTTGTGCAACTGATACATTTAACCATTTCAGATGGATAAAACCAGTGGTGGTATCAATACTGCAATGTACTCATTGTGCAGAATGTCATATTTCACAAGTGTTTAAAAAATCTTTTGAAAATAGCAGTTCTAGAAGGTCACACTGCATCGCATCGCGAGTCGACGCATTGTGAGCTTGTAGCTCGGCTATTTTCAATATATTATATATAATATATACCGTATATATATATATATATTTGTGATAATATTCTAAATCTGCAAAGTGACTAGTAACTAAAGCTGTCAAATAATTGTGGTGGAGTAAAAAGTAAAATTTTTGCCTCTGAGATATGGTGGAGTACAAGTAAAAGTTTTAAAAATTGAAATACTCCAGTAAAGTAAAAAATACCTCAAAAATTAACTTACAGTATGTACAGTACTTGAGTACATGTACTTAGTTACTTTCCATCACTGGATAAAACTCATGTCTGAATAATATGGCCTTGCAATTTGTGACTTTTGTCCAATTCTGTACAGATGGCCAGCAAGACAGGAAGAACCTGGCTGGACTGTAAGAAGCCTCTGATAGCCGACAACTTCTTGAGTCTGGCCGTCAAGGTAAATTTGAATTTAACCACTTGACAGGTCTGACAGGTACATGGCCACTGGTCCCTTGAGTATCTTGAAGACCAGGCCCATTGCACGTTGCTGTACTCTGTCCTCTACTCTACGCTGTCCTCTACCGACCCCGGTCAAAAGTGGTTTAAGTATTGTATAAGTTTAAGTCTGAAGTATAAAGCACACATAAAATGAATAAATGATCCCCATCAGAACCTGGAAACGCTATATAGCCGGCTGATATCCAGAGGTGACGGAGGAGCCGACACCAATATGTCCAAAGGCGACGTGGAGAAGGATCTGCTCAGAGTTCTCTCCTACCAGGCAGAATCGGTGAGCTCTGGCGGATGTAACGTACAACACCTACTAACACGTGAACATTTGTTCTTGAGATATTTGGCAGCTCCACGTGATATTTTCACAGACGCACGCAGGCAGCGTGACAATGTGTGAGAGCTAAAAATTGAGTTGTGAATTAAATAATGAAGAAGTCGTCTAATATAGAAGTGTGCTGATTGATGTTATTGTGTAAGTAGCTCAAAGTTTACTCCTCTTTGCAGGCCATAAGTCAAGGGAAGCAACAGGAGGCTGTGGCCTGTATGCAGCGCTGTAAAGACATGTTGCAGCGTCTTCCCAAAGAGGTCAAAACATTAACTGATAACTGCTATATTTCTTTGATGAAGTTTTAATTTGTTTGCAATATTTTACTTCTTGTTTTTCCTTTTCTGTTTCTTCTTTTTCGTCTGTATTTTATAGACTGGCTACCTCTCTCTCATGTGCTATAACTTCGGCGTAGACCAGTACAACTTGAAAAAGTTTGAGGACAGCTCATTTTGGTTGAGGTAAATACAGTAGGTTGCAATGTTTGACTTTCATGGAAAATGAATGAACGATATAACGGCGCTGCATATTAAGTTCTTATACAAACTGCTTTCTTTATCAGCCAGAGCTATGACATTGGGAAGATGTACAAGAGATACTCTGCTGGTGCTGAAGTTCAAGTAAGAGGACACACACTTAAGTATTGCAAAACTACATCTAGTGTAAAGCTGAATAAATGCATAATTTTTCCTAACTCATAACTGCTTTCATGTGAGGCCAAGGTCTTGAGACTCCTAGCAACAGTGTATTTCGAGTGGGACTGCCAGCGGTTTCAGGAGAAAGCTCTCAATGCCGTGAGCCTGGCTAATAAGGTGGGGCACAAGCAGTCATTTTCCTGGGTGATAATTTCCATGTGTGTACAAATAGCAATTACTCAAATTACAATACATGTCCAATGGTTACACTGCAATTTGACAGGAGTGTATGAATCCCTCTGGGCTGTACCTGAGGGTCAGAATCCTGCTGAGGTGTGGGGCCTCAGATGATCACATCAGAGCAGGTTAGCAATTATACCAAGCTATCCAGAGACATTACTTGACACACACACGTGCACACACACACACACACACACACACACACACACACACACACACACACACACACACACACACACACACACACACACACGGCAAAGCAGATAATTAAAGCCAATTTACTTTCAGGAGTTTATGAGATGCTGGATGCTGATGTCCCTCTTGAAGTGTGTCTGAGCACCGTCAAACTGCTCCTGTCTGAAGACAGGTAGAAACACCTAGCCATCTTAAATTCTACTTGAATTTCACTGCTTGTAGAAAGGCAGGCAGTCACACACACAAACCTACACACATGCACACACACCTCATTTGAACATGCCTCAACCATTGTAGAGATTCTGTCGAGAATAATAAGAATGTTGATATTTCCAGAGAGACGCTGGCATTTGACTATCTGAGACGTGTGTCTCAGCACTTTGAGTCATCCCCTGAGCTGGCCAAGGCCTTGGTTCTGCACATTGAGCTGCTGCTGCAGAGAGGCAAAGAGCTGCTGGGCAAACAGAAGATTGAGGATGTCATCACCGGTACCTCATGTCACACTCGAGTCTTGGCGGACATGCTTTTAAACTTAATTTAAAAAAAGGACATTACAACACTAATTGTTACTTTAATACAGGCAAGAGCCATTACATTAGTATTAATCATATTATGGCATTAATCCTGCATTAGTAATTGGCATTATTCATTAGTCTGTTAACACTTGCCATCACCACCTTCATTTGAGGTCCCATTTGAATGAAACTATATACAAGAACCAAGAAAACTTGAACGAGTTTGTGTTTCAGCATTCTGAAACTATATACAAGGGCTTCAGTAACCAAGAAAACTTGAACGAGTTCGTGTTTCAGCATTCTGCACCCAAGGTCAAAGTCATTGTTACCACAGTTGAGGGCTGTGTTATGCATCCGTATGCAGTGCTCTTGTTACCAGTGTTTCCATGCTCAGGCCACTACACCGGCAAACAGCTGACTCCTGAGGCCCTTACAAGGCTGCACCTCCTGCTGTGGGACAAAGCCTCCAAACACTTTGAGGTAGACAGAACGCTCAGTCCCTTTCACTTGTCTATTTTAACTCGTCGGTTCTATTCTAGTGCGTATATTACATAACGTCTCTCTGCCTTCCCAGGCTAAGAACTACTCAGAGGCTCTGCAGTGGTACAACTACTCGATGAGTTTCTACAAGGCAGGGCAGATGGATCCAAATCTGGCCAAGCTGCAGAGGAACAGAGCCTCCTGTCTCCTGCACCTGCAGCAAGTGGAAAAGGTGAGGCAATTGTAACCGGCTGGATTTGAACCCAAGTCTCCATTATAGTAAACCAAACCACATCTACCACTCATCCAAAGGGGAAACACTCCTGGCTAAGGGAGATATTGGTGTGTATACAGGTGTTTCACTAAGTGAAACACCTGTACACAATGCTAATTGTTAGAGATCATATCCATGAAAAGGAAAGTGAAAATGATGAGAAATTACATGAAATCTTAGAAAGTTTGAAAATTGCTTATAGAATCTAATAATAAAGCAAGCCGATGAGCAAGTTCAACAGACAGCTCGAGTAAACACCTCCTCACTGAGTCAGGAGATGTGTTAGATGTGCAATGACATTATTAGGGCAGTTTATTTAGGTGCTACTGTAAGCTCACACTCATTCTATTTACTGCCACCTTTGCCCCATCAGATTGTTTTTGTCCCAGAAATCACCCAGCATTCACCTGTTGGCTATGTTTCACTTTAGCTCTGCGGGTGGTTCGGTAGTTGATCATTCCCTCCCTGCTCTCATGTTGGCCATCTGTTTACACTTAGCTAGGAGTGATGAAAAACAGCAAAAATGTAATCCATCTTCATATAAATCAAATATTTTGCCTTTATTACATGATTTGTCTGTCTGATGAACTATGAAAAAAGAGCTGTCCTGATATCAGTTTGTAGTACTATACATTTTGTGATATGTGTACAGACATAATGCAAATAGGCACCTTGCATGTACAGTACAGTAAAGTATGTGTACTTGTGATGAACAGGCCAAAGAAGCGATCAAGGAGGCAGAGAGATGTGACCCCAACAGCATTTTCACCCAGTTCAGTGTTTACAAGATTGCAGTCCAAGAGAACAATACAGAGAAAGGTAAAGAATCACAGCTATGCTTGTCTATTATTCATAAATGCCCATGTGCCGTGTATACAAATGAGCTTAGCTAGAATTTCAGTACTTTGTTTAATGAGATTGGGTTTTTGTTTGCACCAGCTGCAGAGGCAGTGACAGCCATGGGGCTTCTGTTCAAGGATCCTGTGTCCAGTGAGGACAAACTGCTGGTGTCTGAGAACGCAGCCTCCAATCTTCTCAGCTTGGCTGCACAGATTGCTTTGGAGGTAGGAAACATTTTTTGTCGAGAATAGAATCCTCTTGACATATGATGGAAAAATTATACGCATGTACCATCACCGTCCTTTTACACAATAAGGACGTGACATTTCTTGTGATGGAGATTTATCGGGATATGCAATTGTAAAATTCAGTCAAGACAGGACAATTTGTGGAAATCTGGAAAATGTCAAGTCATGATTGGTTCATACCTGTGTGAGTGTGTCGTGCTTACCTGTGATGACGATGATGGAGGATGACGATGATGCATGGTTTCCCCTCTGCTAGAATGAACAGGAGGACACGGCCATGAAGGCCCTGGAGATTTTGAGTGAAAATTCCAAGGACGATGCTCAGGTCCTGACGGCCCTCAGGTCTGTAAGAACAGGAACATAATGTATCATCCTAATACTCTGCAACTAAGTCTGCAACAGACTATCAATAGAGAGTTTGGAGGTTTCCTCTCTGGTCCACTGACCTATATATATTCCCTGGTTTCCCCAGTGAAAGTGGGCCTCTCTGTACAGTACAGTTAGTAGGTGAAAGAAAGGAGGTCACCGTCACACTCTTCATTCATCCTTTTTATTTGTAGGTGTTTGGTGCGACTTGTGCTCTCCACAATAGAAAAAGGAAGTGCCGAGAAGAGGTAAGGGCCAAAGAGCAGCAGCTGCAACTCCCATCCCTATGTAATAGTTTGCATTTAAAAAAATATATAATACACTGACATAAAATCATATTTCTCCTTCATATACTGTAGTAATGCTTATCTGGACGATCTGCAGTCATACCTGAAAATGGGTGAGTGTTGTATGCGTCCAGTTTTAAACAGTGGTGGACAATACCAAAGTACATTACGAGTACTGTACTTACGATCTCTTTTTTGAGTATCTGTACTTTACAAGAGTATATGTACTTTTGAATACTTAATAATAAGTATGTTTAAAAGCAAGTACTTCAGCACTTTAACTCAAGTACACATTTTACAGAACAACTTTCGAGTAATACTTAACCAGTATCTATACTTTGACTCAAGCACTGGAGTTGAGTACTTTGTCCACCACTGGTTTTAGATAGCGTAGTGCATGTCCAGTTTTTGTTTTCTTCTGGGTGTCTTCATTGCAGTGCATGTTGTTTACTGTCAATGCAGCTCTGCAGAAAATAGCTCAGTGCAGCCCCAGCCCTTGCATGATGACTATTGAGCAGCGAGCGGAGGAAGCCAACTGGTTCAGGAAAATTGGTACAGAGGTTGACTCACTCCTTTGTATCTGTCGCTGATGTCACTCTGGCAGTGGATGCTACTCATTTTCTCTCCAAAAAGTCATTCAATGCTGTTATTTGTCCATGAGTTAATTAATTCACCCACGGTTCATTTGTTTGTGTGTGTGTCAGCTTGGAACTCGGCTCTACAATGCGAGAGCAGTCCTGACAAAATGAGGGACTTCTTTGTGCTGTCTTACCAGGCAAAACCCTTTATTATCTTTGTCAGACATAATTGATCTCTATTGCTGTAGATCAGTGGTTCTCAACATTTTCAGGCCGTGACCCCCCCCAAAATAATCATATTTGAACTGGGGACCCCCCACCCTGACAAGCATTTGGAATGTAGGAGTTGAGGCATTCAATTTTGTTTGACTCGGTTCCACAGAAAAATATGTGAAAATAGCAGATCTCACAACGCCTTGCAATGCAAGGTGTTGTAGATTGGTAGATTGAATCTTGTAGATTGGCTATTGAAAATAGCCAATCGGCTATTGAAAATAGCCAATCAACAAGATTGGCTATTTTCAAAACGTTGGCCTCTTTCTTATATAATTTGACAATTTAGCGAATGTTTTAAAAAAGTATTAAAAGGGTCTTAAAAGTCCTTAAATTGTCACTTTGCTGTCATCTGGGTACCCCCCCAAAATCATGTGGGGACCCCCTTGGGAGTCCCGACCCACGGGTTGAGAACCACTGCTGTAGATCAATAAAACCTCAACAGGGATTTAACAGTGCCTTAAATACTTTTATATTGTAACACAATGACTCCTGATGAGTACATGCACATACTGTACGTACACATGCATGCATGCACATCAGGTTTATGTGTTCATCTGTTTATGCATGTGTGTACTTGTGTATCTTACCTTTTTTTTAATGGTCCATGGTCTTTATGAACTCCCAGCTGTCCCAGCTGTGTCCTCCCGACCGTGCAACGCTCATGGGCCAGAAAACGTGTCTGCTCATGGCTGCCGCTGCCTCTCTGGAGCTCTCCAGAAAGTCTCCCCACTCTGCTCAGGTGTGTCACTCACTCAGTCCCTCTGCCCCTCTCTCCCAAACAATAGCACACCCTCCTCCTCCCACCCAAACCACAAGGCAGGTGAATGGGCCTGTGGGATCACAGGTGTGACAAACCAAGTTAACGGTGCTGCCATTGTTGTTTATGTTTTTTTTGTGTCTGTTGAGTCGAATGGCGCAAATGGCCACTAGATGGCAATGATGAACACAGAATGGTGGTTGTTGTGCCTCTCTCTCCAATCTCCATCCTGCTGATTCACAGAGTGAGCAGCTAACACAGGCCCTGGAACACATTCAACTCTGTTGGGAGGTCTGGAAGACTCTGAACGCTTCAGGTATCATCACACCTCCCTCTTGATTGCACACTCTCTCTACCAAATACACTTCAGTACGAGTCATGATAAATATTGTGCAGAAGATTGTTATACAAAGAAGAGTATACTGTAATTACATTTGCATTCAAATTTTGTTACAAATAGTGGTGTTAAAAACATTGAACATATTTTTAATATTATTATTATTATTATTATATAGTTCTTATTTATATATATATTTGGATACATATTGTACTGTCTAGTTGTTTATGCTTGTCATAGGAGTTTCTCTCATTTCTAATCGTTGTTGGAGCACCTGATGCAAAATTGATTTCCATGTGAATGGACAATAAAGTATTATCATCATTATATGTCACCTACTTGCAGGGAACTTCTCCAAGGACCCAACAGACACCTTGCTGTTCTTATATGAGTTTGAGGCTCGTGCCAAACTGAATGATCCCAAGGTTGAGACAGTGTTGGAATCTGTCCTGGAGCTTGAAAAGGTCGAAAGCAAGGTGTTAGAAACCATTGCAGGTAAAGGAACACATTCTTTGCTTATCATACCCACTATGTATATATATATATATACACATACATACATACATACATACATACATATACATTCATTTACGAAAAAACACAAAAAGTTAAAAAATGGAGAAACAAGGTTTCTGTCTGCCAGCAATGATATACAGTATTATGTATATATGTTTATTTGCTTGTGTAGCCCTAGCCATGGAACCTCCTGCCCACTTCCCCCAGTTGTGTAAGAAAGCCTTGAGGATCGCTGTGTCTCTGCACAAGAAACAACCACAGGCTGACCTGGCCCACCTCAGGTACAAAAGTATATCAGTACTCTGAACCAGTGCTTCTCAAACTGTTTGTATTTTGCCGCGGACCCCTCATCTGAAAATGTTTTGTACCAGGGACCGCCGAAAGAGAAGAGTTTTGTAAAAACTGTTTCCAAACATTTTCGATATTTTTCCAAATTTTATTTAAATAGCAAATATACAAGCTTTGAATAACCAACATATAAAATGGATAAAGTGGTTAAAATGACTGTGATACTGTGTTAAAGGTAGGGTAAGTGATTTTCTTTGGTTAAAATAAGTGTTAAATAGCTCTATATTCTGATAGTACTCATTGCTATAGAGTGTTTGTTCAGTAAAAGGAGTCTCCTTGTCTCTCCAGCTCTTTATAAAACAGAAAATGCATTTTCGTTTCAGTTTCAGTTTCATTTCCAATGTTATCCAATCAGGACAGAGAAATCAGTCAGGATATAGATTAAACAAGTGAAATTGGAAGTGATGACACTAAGAAATGAGCGGGCAAAATTGGAATTGGAACACTATAAAAATGAAGCTTAAAAATGGGTACTTTCTCCTGATTGGCTGAGATTTTGACACCTACCGGAAAATGTATTTTCTGTTTATTAAAGAGCTGGAGAGACGGGGAGACTCCTGTTACTTAACAAACACTCTATAGCAATGAGTACTAGTAGCAATGAGCTTTAACCTTTTAACAAAATACGTTTTGTTTTAACCAAAAAATATCACTTACCCTACCTTTAACTACTTTTGCTTGGCACCCACTGGACCCCCCCCCCCCCCCCAAGGACCCCACTTTGAGAACCAATGCTCTGAACAATAAGAACCTGTGGCGCTTCTTATCCATCCTCAGCAGGAAGCCAGTTGTTGTTGGAGACGGTGGAGATGTGACTGTGGCCGAGAGAGGCGGGCAAGTGTGTGCCGTCTATATTTCAGTCGGTGTGTTGCTTTTTTTTTACGTTCCATTGCAGCCAGTGCATCCACAGTCTGATCCAGCTGTCCCTTCCCAACGGCGTGTCCGAGGTGGAGGCCCGAGTGCTGGACGAGGTGTGGGGCTACTACGAGGAGGCTCTGTCTATCATCTCCACTGCAGTGAGTCAAAGGCCGACCAATCACTGCCTCTCACTGCCTTTCACAGGGACGTGCACAGATAGGCTCTAGGTGGTGCTAGAGCACCTGCCCTTTGCCCTCTTGACCAGAAGTGCCCTTTTGAAAAAAAAAAAAAAAACTTTTTTTCCCCAGTTTACAGCAGGGGTCTTCAACAGGGGTCCGGGACCCCTAGGGGGTCCTCAGAGTTACTACAGGGGGTCCGCCAAATCTTTATGTGATATGATTTTTCTTTTTTACCATAACCACTCGAAACCTAGCATCCCTTTTCTGAGGAGAACTTTAGCCAAAAATAGCAGATCTACAAGCCAAGGCTTGTAGATCGGCTATTTTTGGCAAAGAGGTATAGGTGTAGAGGGAAAAAAGAGCAGACCAAGTAAACAAAAAAAGTATAATTTACTTGAGCACCTGCCCCTCAAAATGTCTGTGCACGCCACTGACGGAAGCTCTGAAAATGATCAGAGGATAAAGCGGATGTGTGACGCCTCCTCCCTGCTTCCGTATCGTCCTTACGGTCACGCAAATGTGTCCTAATATATATCAAAATAATCTAAGCATAATATAGCTTGCTGCTTATCAGAAATGTAAATTCAAAAATAAAATGTAAAGATATTTTAAAATATATCTTCGTGAACGGAAATGACGAAAGGATGACAGCTTCCGTTCTCAGATTTCGGGAGGTGTAGTTCCAGACCGGTGTAGTTCCAGACTCAATGTACGGAACGGGATCATGACGTCAGAGTTAAGGTTCGGGGTTAACTCCGCCCACTTTCGACGCCATTTTCGTGGCATTCGGAGATTGTGGAATAGTTGTCTGGGTATGCAAGATTAAGTCAACTCCAACAACACTGGCTCTCTCTGCCTGTTACCCTGCCCCACGCACCTGTGACAGAATGCTACTAGGTCACTATTTGCCTGCCTGGCTGCTGTTCTCCACACATAGCTTATTTTAACCGCATTAACCCTGCAGGCATTCCTATGGCATATCCTTATTTATTTATTTTCTAACCAAAAATATTCTATCTACAAGCTCACAACATGTCGTGGTGCGATGTGTTGTGAGCTTGTAGATCGGCTATTTTCCCTATATCTGTTGCACATCAAAGTATAGGGCTTAATTCCTTATCAATTGACTTTCAGAGGCAGCTCCTGAAATTGCAGATGCCTCCATTCACCGTGATCCCCTTCCAGCCAGTTGAACCACACTGCTGCTGAGCTGTAGCTTTAAAGGAGCCCTCAGACTATTGAGGCATTACAGTACTTTGTGGCCAATTCATATTTCCATATTTATATCGAGCTGTTGGTTGCTAAGAAAGCATTACATCAAAGCGAAATTATCAAAGACTATCTCATCATGCTGTAAAATAAGCAATTGAGATACAGCAGATTTTATGGCTGATGCTTTAAAGACCCCACCCACCCACCCCAAGCTTGAATAAAGGTCAATTTACAGTAGAGCAGAGGCAAAGGAGAGGCTACCGTATTATTTTTGCAAGTCTCACACAATTATTAACACCCAAGGTCTGATACAAAAGTTCTAAGTCATTTACAGGACTTACAGGTTAATTGAATTTTGCCTAGTGCTCAGTCGATCAGACCTTGAATTAATTCAATTGAGGGATACAATTAGGAGAGCCATCTGAAAATGATTGGTTTCTGCAGCATGATACACACACACACACACACACACACACACACACACACACACACACACACACACACACACACACACACACACACACAGTACTGTTTGGCTTGCGGTCGGAGGATAAATATACTTTATAATACTGTGAACCCACAGCCCATTCACCTGCCCCGTGATATTGTTGTTTGCTAAGGTCCAAATGAGATTTGATGATATTTCAAACCATCCATAATAATATGAAATCCCAACTGAGTCACTTAACAGGTGAAAATGTCTAGCATTTCTTCTGCCAAATGGCAGGGACACTAGCTCCGACGGAACCTCTCCCTCCGCTGTATAGCTCCGAGATGAGGTTCCTCGTTAGTTACTGCCGTCTGTTTTCGAAATGGTCGCACGTCGTCCACTTTACATGTTTCTTACCCCTTTCTGCACATCGTATCCAAAAAGTAAAGCATTTCCGCCACTCTCTCAGATGTTTGAAGTTTTAACGCGCCATAAAAGCCATCCAACGGGTTGAAGAAAGTATTTAATTTTCCTCGGTTTTCATCCGGTTACATGTTTTTTAAGACATTGCGCAAGAGTTGCGCCCGTAGAGATAACATTACTGATGACCCTACTGGTCAAATGTTGAATTGCATCTTCTAATGCAAAATATTATGGAACCGGATGAAAACCGAGGCAAATTAAATACTTTCTTCAACCCGTTGGATAGCTTTTATGGCGCGTTAAAACTTCAAACATCTGAGAGAGTGGCGGAAATGCTTTACTTTTTGGATACGATGTGCAGAAAGGGGTAAGAAACATGTAAAGTGGACGACGTGCGACCATTTCGAAAACAGACGGCAGTAACTAACGAGGGACCTCATCTCGGAGCTATACAGCGTACAGCGGAGGGAGAGGTTCCGTAGGGGCTAGCAGGGACACTAGAGCAAACACTCATCACCTGGGGAAGATTACTTTGAAGGGTACAGCTCAATGTATGTACTCTGTTCTTTGTAGCATAGGCAGCCTTTGCCTCTTTGGATATTTGAAAGCTCTCCATGCACACATGGATTTAAGTTCTCAATCGCCATGTCTGATTTCAGTCATTTGGATTCCATAGAAGCCAGCATGTCTTCTATCTATGAAAGCATGTCGCACAGCGAAAATAGCAGTACTACAAACTCACAACACGTCGCGCTGCTTGTAGATCGGCTATTTTCGGTCATAAGTTATATTAACAACACATTCCCTGCCAGAGTTTATTCATAAGGTACTCACCCACTGCCAGCGTTTTTGAGTTTTATAGCCTTTTGAACCGTTCACAAAAAAATTATATCCATTAAAATCCGCGATCGGATGGTGTTTATAAACAGCAACGACGGACGTACGAGCCCTCATAATGTTTACTTTTTTTTCTTTTTCTTCTTCTGTGGTATCAGCGGCCAAAAGAGGCTGCAAACGTCATATCTGTTTGGCTGTGACGTGGCTGTGACGTTTCCCCACCGGCCATCTTAGATTAGCTTAGCCTCCGATCGGCTATCAGATCGTTTTTAAACACAAAAAGGATAACCGTTCGTCGATCAAAGAAAAGAAAATACAACCGGAGCTTACCATTCGTTTTTTAAACCGTGTGAAAACCATGATCTTTAGCCAAAACCAGGGAAAAACTGTTTTTTCAAGATAAAAAACGAACCGGAAACGGTTGTCGGAAATTTTCTCATAGGATGGGTCGGAAGCGTCATGGGGAAAAAAAAAATCAAGGATGGTACCAAAACATTTTTTTTTCGTTATCAAACCACATAAAAAGACGATCCCGAGATATCTCGGGATACGCAGGTAACGGGTGGATTTAATGTCCCGAGATATCTCGGGATTGGCAGTATATGAGAGTATTTAAAGTGGTCAAACTAGCAATAGAATGCAACTTTAGAAGCATCTTCCGTGAATATGAATGGTCTCAGAAATGTCATAAAAGCAAAGTTTAAAGCCTCAGCCTGTGATTTCTTCCAGTAGTTGGCTGTATGTAGAACAGCAGCAACATAGGTTCAGAATGATAATACTAAACATCATCCTTACATTTTCAGTCAGGAGATTTTATTTTTGCTTTATTTCATGTGCACATGCAGGTGACATCTCAAATCCATCCACACACACACACGGCTCAGAGGGAGTTCTCCCGGTGTCTCTCCAGGAAGTGGTTCTCTCTTGACTTTCTCATCCCTTGCTTTGTCCCTGTAGCCCGAGGGCTTCCCGGAGCTGGAGATCTTGTGGTTACTGACTCGAGCCTGGAACACAGGGATCTTGCTGTACAGCTTGGCCCAGTACCCCGAGGCTGAGAAGTGGTGTGGCCTGGGCATGAGCTTCCTCCGCCACCTTGGCTCCCTGCAGGAGAGCTACCAGACACAGGTAAGAGATGGGGGCAGGTGGAGTGGGCGGGAAGGGGTGAACGAAGTGGGCCGGGAGAGGTGGCATCAGTGAAGCGTGGCAGTGGGTGACTCATCCCTCTAGATAGGCAAATATGAGAGAGGGCCTCGGCACGCAGACACAGATGTCCTATTTTGAAATACAAAACGGCGTAGCTGTGTAGACCGACGCTTTGCTTGTATTAGTGTTGGAATAGACGGATCCTGAGGGAAATTCAGGTGTCATAGCAGCACTGCAGTAGGTATGACACACAGATGCAAGCAAGAGTAGAGAGATACAAAAGAAAAATAGTACGGTAACAATCGTTTAAAAATGTAAAAGAAAAGAATACTTAATGTCTGACCTGGCCATCTGCACTTGGACTGGTAGGGTGTTGCATAATGTATGAACCATCAGTAGTATCATGCACAATCTATGACCAGTATCATGTGACTTGTCTGGTTGATGTCGTCCCCCTACAGATGTCCGGTCTCTACAGTGACGTGTTGGACAGGTTAGACAAAGCCAAGAAGAACCTCATCAAGGAGGAATAACCAGAATGGGTGAAGTGTGGTCGGTCAATTATATGGGTACGCACACTACAAATGTAGCTCCAGAAACACTGCAATTTACATTGTGGCGACCACACCATGTTTTAGGAGTTAGTTGCTAGTGTGTCGACTCTATTTTTCATTTCCGCTGTCTTCTGCCCCAACAGTTTGGATGTGCGTGTTCTAATTTTGACATCAATGATGTTTTGAACGTGACCTTGAATTCACTGTTCCATTCTTTTTTGTTAAGACATTACAAATGTTAGGATAAAACCTTTGCCTTAATGAATTGATGAGATCGCTTTAAAGATCAAAACTTTCCAAACCTACTTGTTGAACTCATTTGAAGGGGGGGGGGGGGTAAATAAAGAACACATTGGAAATCATAACCGAGTCACATATTTTATTATTTTCAAACAAATAAACTCTTGTCAAGTCCCAAAATAAAACCCAAACAAAAGTCGCAGGACTGTGTTCCCTCATGACTAGGACACGGAAGACCATGAGGCCATGTGTCCTGATAGGCTGTACCACCTGCAGTGACAGGAAGGAAGCTACTGTACAATCAAAGGGTTCATGTTTGCAAGCACTTTACTGCACACTTAATGTGCTGTATCATAAACTCTTCACCCGCAAAAGGACAAACAAGAACCCAACCCCGCCCCGCTCTCCCCTCCCAAAAAAAAAAAAATAGTGTCATTTCTCTCTCATCGAAACAAGGCCCTCATCAATTATACACACACAGAGGCATTCAGGCTCCATCTTGTTAGATTACACCACAAACCTCAATGGAAAGAGTAAAATGAAAATCAAGTTCTTTGGGCTTTGACATGGCTGACTGAGGTATGAATACCACACACATTGTTAACAGTCAGCTGTATTTCAACTAAACACCAGAAGACCAATTCTAAACTTCTAGATGAGATATTGATCAATACTCCTGTTTCCTGTGATATTGGTTGTGTAGGTTTCTGCCTGCATCTCGTAATTTTTTACAATATATATATATTTTTAGAAAATCTATACACCCAGACACGTTCCACAAGAAATCACATGTAGACAGGCCCTACTTGAGGAAATTGACTTTCCAACTGACTAGTTAAGTGTTCCAATAGGCATCTGAAAAGATTTGTCTATAGAGAAATACCAACAATACGGCACATTTGTATGGAAATTATATCTCAGAATAGCTCAAAGTTTACTTACCTGACATTTGTGGTCTATAAAACAGGTATGTCCCAGTTTGTTTCACACATGCATGAAGCACAGGTGAGGGGAATCTGTTGGGGGCATATATTTACATTGTACAGCTACCACACCCTTTGAAACAGTCTGCAAGCAGTTTATAAATGGCTCTGTTCCCTTCGGTTATTCCCTGAACTCTGGTTTTGACACAGGTAATGACAGCTGGTTTAGCAGTGGTGCCTGGCAGGTGTTCACACCTGTTCAGAAAATGCCTGCAGGTACAGCTGCTCTGCGGGATGGAGAGCAGGGCGACCCAGGGGGCTAGGTTACCACTTCCTGTTGAGTCTGGCTATCCAAGGAGAAAAAAGAAAATCCCCTTTTCACCCTCTTCAAAAGCCGAGGAAAATAAAATGTTCACAGGGGGTCAGGGGGCCACAGTATTCCTTCTTCATCTTCAACGAGTCAGACATGTCCCCTCGCATGTACACATGAACACACAGTGCCAAGTTCCCGCACAGGAGGATGAGGCAGGTCAATTGAATCCTGTTGGTACCACACGGCCAACTCATGCAAGGGCTACCGCACTCGTAGTCTTGAGAAAGCTTCACATCTTACAAAAAAAGGAGACATTAATACATCCTCTGATTAAACTGAAAATGCCTTTTGAACTAAAGCCCAATTAATGCTTCGTCGCATGACGAAAGAGACAGCACCATCGGTCGTCCCTCATTCACATTTCTCTACTATGAACTCACTGTGCATCCATTCAAAGTGGCCCTTTCAGTCACAGGGGAGGAAATCCTATCTGTACGTTAGATTCCTGAGCTGGCCTAGCTCACCCCACACATACATCAGGGCTCAACACAGTGCCTCAGTACCTGCCCAGAACAAATTAGCAAAGAATGCATCGACTATATATAGATTGATACACAGAGCATATAGGTTTTAATCAAACCCATCTTTAGTGTTCTCTTGGGTAAAGGGGGCAGGGGGGACAATTGAAAACAAGTTATATTGACTCTTTAATTGTTTAGGACATCCAATACAATTAATGTCTTGTTCTACCCGTTTTAAGGCCACCGCCACGGTGGCATACAGGACAGTACCATGTGACCATTCAATCAGAAGAGAATCATCTTGGAAGGCAGAGAGTGTAATAGGGTGGTCTGCTGCTCAACATGAGTGAGGAGGCTATAGCTATCCAAATTGGAATCCAATAGGCCAACTCTTCGATTACAGGAAGGGTTAAAATACAGGTGAGAAAAGGTGCCCCACAGAGATGGGAGACTCTGCATTTTATCTATTGCACGCAAGTCAGGCCCTCCGGGAAGTGAACACGAAAAGGGGGAAAGGAAAAAATAACGTCATTCCCTTTTCCCCTTCCTTCATCTTGTCAATTTTGTGTAGCCTTCCTCACAGAGAACAGGTAGTCACAAAACAGAATTTGTATTTGATATAAGGCAGTTTGGTGTTTTGCAGAGAGCCCAGTTACACTTCTCTAACCTCCGTCCTTTACACAGAGCAGCTAAAAACCACGAGCGAAGAATCCCACAAAAAGGGGAAAAATCATAAAAAAATAAAACCAATGAAATGAAATCTAACAGCCCTCCAAGTAGACAATACTAGTGAAGTGTAAAATGTGTAGTTTTTAATATGTAGTAAAATCTCAGGATTTTTCTTTTATTTATAATTTTAATCGTGTGATTTCATCATAATATAAATGTAGATTCACAATGCACGTCTTTCCTTTTTGTTTCTGCCTCCCCAACGTGTCTTTTATCGGCCGCGGCAGGGCAGCTGGCAGACCACCAGAACGGCAAGCTGGTTTGTGATAAGCGGATCACCAGTTTTGTAGGCTTTCTCCACTGATTTCCTCAGTCGTTATAAACAGGAGAGATGACTCCTTGAACAGTACCATCAGCTGGGCTCCAGTCCTCGTAGAAAAACCCAACCACCTTTTTAATTGGTCTTCACTTCTCATCTTGCGTGTCTTGCGTGTTTTTCATTTTCTTTTTTTCATTTTGAACATGTGATGAACATTTACAAAGTGTTCCAACTTGGTATGATTTGTCTCTGTTCCCCTTGTAACTTCAACCGCCCCCTCCCCGAATTCCGACTCCTCTCTGGAACTCTGTAAAACATTCTGATCTTCGAAGTCAGTCCCATTTCACCCAAAAAAAAAGAAAAAAGGGGAAAAAAAGGATTTATTCCTCCCCCCCTTCTTTTTTTTATGACAAATTCATTTGGAATGGCATATCCAGTCTTGAATGGATTTGTTGAGAAACTCATGCAGGGGGGTGTGCACAGTCACAGTAATGGTGATAAGACTTCTTTTTTTCAGTAGAGTAACATAATGATGACACTGAAATTTGATATGAAACATATCTGCAAAAAAGGGGGTACGGGTATAAGGGGGGTCCGGGGGTTTATATGGGACTGGGTTGGGTCTCTGGTAGACAGGGACAGGGTCATCTACACGGAGGCAGACGGGCAGGGCAGGGGAAATGGGGCCAGCTGTGAGCTCAGAGCTTCTCTGAGGAGGGGATCCAGATATAGGGACCAGACTGCTCCTCAATGATTAGCTTGATTTTGTTGTATATCTCCTCTAATGAGTCACCCTGTACAATGGCTGTGGAGAGAGAGAGAGAGAGAGAGGAGACACGTGTGGAAAGGTGTTAGATGGTCACATCTGAACTCATGGATTAAAGCAAAATGAAAAATCACGACTGAAAGATTGTGTCCTAATGTGCGATTTGTGAAACAGTGTGAAAAGAGCCCCCCGCACTAGCGCAATTAACGCAGTTACGTAAAATGATGATGTTTTAGTAATATTGTTCCTGCTGTTCTACACACTGGCAACCAGGTGGAAAAGAAATCACAGATTGAGGCTTTAACATTTGCTTTTATGAAATATCCCAGACCATTAGGATTTCATGGAAGATACATCTGCACATATTGCTAGATTCACCACTTCAAATGCTATTATCTTAAAATAATAACAGAAAGTAGCCTATCTACAAGCGCATGGAGAGCTTGTAGATATGCTACTTTCGCTGTGCAACATGCTTCCATAGAAGACTTCGATAGAAGACTTCTATGGAATCCAAATGACTGAAATCTGTCGTGGTGACTGAGAACTTTCATCCATGTGAACTGCGGCGTTACTTGTACTTGTGACCTGAAGCCAAATACAGTGGAACCTAGTCGACCTTACCTGTGAAATACTCTCCAAATTCTTGTTCCAGCTTAATTGCCTTGTCAAAGACTTTATTGGCCTGCTCATAAGTCTGCCTCTTATTCATTTCCCTGAAAGACACGAGAAGAAGACACGGTTACTTATTGCAGACAATGATAAAATATTGTTGAGAATTCTCTGACAAAAACAACTCATTTTTTACATGTCAAAGTGTCAAACTCACATTAGGGCTTCAATGGATTTTGGTTTGATGAAGATGGCAATTGAATATAGTTGTGCTTGTTGCAGTCGCTTTATAGCATTCCCGGACACATCCAGAATGCAGTGTTTTCCCTGCTGCAAAAACAAAAGATTGGACAAAAGATTGGATTCTTTCCCATAGAAAGGTGGTGTCATTCACTGCCGCTTTTTCCTTTTACTCCTTTGTACATATAGTGTGTTGTATTTGTTTATGACATGTATTATTGTGTTATTTTTATGCCATGTTGATGAATTGAATATACATAGGACCACAATGGAAGTCCCACTTCTTTGTGTTATCCTTTTTTAGCCTTAATGTCTGCACCACGTGTTGTTTACATTTTTGACTAATACGGTTTTCAATCAATCAATTCTATATGTTTTACATTTGTCAGGAACTCGACAGCTGTTTTTTTATATGCTGCAATTATCAGCACTGCACACTGATCCAACATTTTCAAATTTCACAGAAAGCATGTTACGTTCATTACAGATGGTCCACCTCCCCCACAAACCCAATATAGTCCACCAATCTTGGGGGAGAAATATGAATGGTATTTACCCTCTCAGCCACTGCTCTGACGGACAGGATGCTTGTCCCGTAGAGGTTTTCGTTGAACTGTCCTGCCTCGATGAACTTGTTGTCCTGAATATCTTTCTCCATCTGCTCTCGCGATGCGACAAAGTGGTAGTCCTGGCCATCCATTTCATTCTCTCGCCTCGGACGAGTCGTGTCTGCAGAGAGACAAATGAGACTGATTATGTATACTATACATTTACATGTTTGATATCTTCCTTGCACAAGAGACTGTGATATTCAATCACATTTTTGTTTTTTTAAACACAAACCTCATGCTGCTTTCAAACTAGCAGTGACATAAGCTACAAAATGTCCAAGCGTAGTCAGGCAAACTGTAGCAGAGTTGCTGTTGAAGTGTTGCTCAAGCCACACGGCGTACATGCATTACGCGTTTATGTATAAATGAATAGGGTACGTTTAATTAGTACAGGGACATAGTTAATGGCAAGAATAGGTTTTCCTTCCATTCACGGAACGGAAGAGGAAGTGTGGGCAGAGAGAAGGTGAGTGGAAAAGGAAAGCAAAAACATGACTGATTGACGCTTCACTGCGTCATTGGAACGCTGAAGAAAGTTGAAACCAGATCAACTTTTTTGTAGCGCATCACGCCCGTCAAACAGCAACAAGTATCGGGCGTCAGTTTGTAGATTAATTTGTCTGTCTTCCTTTGAAAAGTACTTGTTGCTTTGTCACTGCCAGTGTGAATGCAGCATTGTGTACATTTGATAGTGTCCCGTTATCTGACTTTTCCGTTTCTTTCTATATTTTTAGGACTGCATTTTGCGACTGCAAATTGTTGCAGCTTGTGCTGAAACTTATTTCACCAACTCTTTTACACCTGTAACAAAGTCTAAATTGATGTTATTTTTTTTAATATACAGTATATATATATTTTGGGGATTTTCTGCCTTTACATTGATAGTACACAGTGGAGATAGACAGGAAACACGGAGAGAGAGACGGGGAGTGACACGCAGCAAATGTCGACGGGATCGGGATTCGAACCCGTGACACGCTGCCAGGCATTAGAGCCTATATGTGGTATGCGCCTGGACCGCTAGGTCAGCCGGCGCCCTAAATTGATTTTCTGATCAATTCTTCTGTGACTTTTATCATGTGGTTTAAATAGTGATAAAAAGCTTCATGAACTCACGAGGGACGCAGGACCCAAACTTGTGGGGGAACTCCGAGATGAGGTCATCGTTTATTCTGTCCTTCATCGGGCCGAGGATGATGACGGGCCTCGTGTAGTGGACTGCAAGTTAGTTAGTGGGAGGGGCGAGAGAGAGAGAGAGCACATGTGAGAACACACAACACACAAAACAAACGCACAGTATGCGGTCTCTTGTCCGTTCTCTCAAACCAGTGACAGTGGAAGGTTTCACTTACTTTCTTGTCGAATGACTGGCTCATAAGAGAGAATCGTGTCCTCCTGGCCCTCTGTTAAAACAAAAAACAAATCAAATTCAACATTAGATGGTGTTAGTGGATAAAGCCACATTTGTGCCGATACTATATATAATGATCTACTCTTCAAAATAGCAAAGATGTTTTGTCTTCTGTTAAAGCAGCACTGTGTAGTTTAGGGTATCAGTGGCCACTTTGGACACAAACAACATGGCAGCCAACGTATTTGACTTCATTATCCAAGAGTCTCTGCAAGTATGTCTGGCGAGGACACTGTGATTGGCCAGTCTTCGTTTTGACTGTCAGTTCTGCCTTGGTGCCTTGGCAAATGCCAGGATGAAACTCATCGTCTCCCCAATACATAGTAATACAGTCAAGCCCCTAACAGGGACCCCCCTGAGTCTATACATTTATGGAAGGATGATTAAACATGTAACTTTATAATTTTGTGGGACATAATATGCTATATGGTTATTAAAAAGTTACATAGTGCTGCTTTACAGACACTATCACAATGTGATTCCTTGTTGCCGTAAACTAATAAAATAAAGAAAAAATGCACACATTAGTATATGCTCTTCATTTAGGTTGACAGTCTCTTAAGGTAAGGTGAGGTTATTTCATTTGGTGTGTCATGCACCAAAATGTGCCCATCCCACATTGGCTTACAAGACACTACAAAACATAACAATGCAGGTGCAATAACATGACATAATGAAAGGGAAAGATCAAATGTTATACACTTCCACATGACAAACCAAATATTAACACAATCCTCTTAGAGATTACATCTATAATAATATAACGTGGGCATATCTGAGGCGATAACAAGCCATCAAACACAAGGCACCCACTGATTGGTACAGTAAGCTGTTGGAACTGGAAACAGATTATTTAAGTCTACATTAATTAGACAAAGGAAACAAATGAGGACATTCTGCAGACAATTAAAGGAAAAGCCTATATCTAAAATTATGATATATATGATACAAATGGCATAAGACAGGTAAAAGGGTCTCACTTGAGCTGCTTTCACTGTCGCTTGTGTTGGATGTCAAGCATTCTGGGAAGGATAAGACAAATGTTTAGGTTGCAGATCTCTTCAGTGATAAACACCTCCAATAAAAATTTGCTCAGTTTTCATGCAGGTGAAACATATTCTCACTCATCTCAGAGCTTTAGGGAGAACAAAATAAGTCCCTGTCCTTTATCAACTAGGCCTACGCTAGTAAAAGGAGGAAAGAAAGAAAAAGCAAGGAAAGCAGAAGTCTTGCTTGGTGCTGCGGCTTTTTTTCTGCCTACATTGGGGAAGTGGTTTAAGGGTGCAAAGCAATCAGAGATTAAGCACTTCCTGTGACACTGTCCCAAATGACCGGCCGTTCCCTCGCCAGTGTTTCCTTCTGCTAGTTCTGGGTCTGTAGCTGCAGATTCTCATGGTCAGGAACGGGCCAAAGAAAACATGCTGGCTGGCTACATTGGAGGGAGTGCAGGCAGATCAGGGGGAAAACTGGAGGGAAAAGCGTCTCAAACTAGGCATAGGAGCGCCCTGATGTTTATCCAAAAATGCCCTGCTTTACTGCGACCACCCCCCTGCTTGTGAGGATGTTCAGACAAAGCCTAAAGCCTGCTCTCACCCTTTGGGATATGTGTCGTATATCCATTGCTTATTTGTGAACTGAATGCAAGTAGGTGGGTGCATGTCATGTGTGTATGCGTCTGAATGTGTGTGGTTCTTAGCCATTGCCAGCTGGGTCTGCAGTGACAAAGCATTTTGCTCTGAGCTCAGGGGACAGCTGCTTGACACAGTACAACCACACACTTACTCAAACTCTTTGATCCATAAAAGTCATCGCTTAACCCTGGGAAGTCCTAGGTGTCCCGACAGGTGAGAGCAGAAACCAAGAGAAGAGAGCAGACAGGAAGAAGAATAGGTGGTTAGTGAGAGCTGGGAGAGAGAAAAGATGGAGAGAGCGAGAGAGAGAGAGAGAAGTGGTATGTGTGGATGTGTGCTCGCCTTGCCCACCAACAACACATGGCTCTGCACTGTGCTCATTAAGCCGGAGCCCCCCTTCCTTTATTCATAGTAAGCCAAGGCCTTTCATTTACGCTGGCCCAATCCCATTAAAATGGGATTGTGACCCGTTAGTGTTAAAAACTTCAGTCCAATTAATAAGATTCTTTTGTGGCGGGTCAGGGACTGACTGTGGAGGATTGACTGGGATTGAGCGGGGGCGTAACATAGGCGGCAGTAGCAGCACAGTGTTATGAAGGCCTGGTGTTAATGCAGACAAAAAAAACACACACACTCTCACACACACCTGCCAGCAAATACAGACAGACAGACAGAGGACAGACACCAGAGAGTCCCCGCGACTCAACCCCTAGGGCTGGGTGTGCATTGGTTGTGGGGTCCTTCTCTGGGAGCATGAGAAGGGAGCGACAGTGGTTGTCTTCAGTATACAGCCCACTGTCCATCCCCTGGAGGTGAGCGGAGAGATGAAAAAGTGGGGAGACAAGGTTGAGAAGCGTGAAAGGGTGAAGGAGGAACGGAGACGGCACCCCCTCGGTCACACAGCTGGTACTCACGTTCAGACTCCACCAACTCCTGCACAATGTTCTCCTTGCTCTTGTAAAACGGGAACTTGCGTGAGAGGTTGAAGCTTTTTTTGCGCTTTACTTTGACCGGCTGCTTGGATGCGTGGATGAAGGAGGAGGGAGGCAGGACGATGATGAAGAAAAAAAAAACAACAACAACAGAATGGGTTTCAATGAGGACGCTAAACACATGCAAATACATGCAAAAAAAAAAAAAACGAAATGGAAAAGTCTGATACACGTCAAATAATGAATATGACGAGCAAATAATTGGGGTGAAAATGAATGACAGATTCAGGCAAAGGGAACATGCATCATATTTATACTTTAAAAAATAATAGATCTCATCTTGCATTATGGATAATACAAACATAGGCATTTTGTAAATTTACAAATTCAACGTGCCAGAGTTTTCAAACAATGACATTTTTAATGCCACAAAGCACATGATGCGCTGTGGCATGTATGGAGATCTTTTGTCTTCTCTGACGTTTTCTGAGTAAAGCTAAGAGATCTCAGTAATTTGAGCCCTCTCTGGGCTTCCTTCAGTGAGCAAGTGCTGCTGTCCTGTTCCCACACTCAGGGGGGAAGTAGGCCATCTCCCTCCCTGGGAGCCCAGAGGCAGCAGCAGCCGCAGCAGCTCTAACAAGAGGCCTATGTGCCACCGAGGGAAGGGGCAAGAACCCATGGCTAGCCCCTCCACACTTACCCTGTTTGATTCAATCATGCCCGTCCTGGCGTGGAATTTGACCGTTTTTAACCTGGCCCGCTCTTTTTTCTCCACTCTGCATTGGAAATGAAGAGACAAGGTCAGACTTGTTGTTCCTCAGGGGCCAAACAAAATGAGTTGGGATTGTGCACAGTGTTGCCAGATTATGCGAGGGAAATAAGCAACCAGGTCGATGAAATCAAGCCCAAATGAAACGACTATAAGCCCATGAGCACTTTAAACTTATATACTGTACATCGGCTATTTGAAAATAGTCGATCTACAAGATCGTCTATTTAAAAAAAATCTTGGAATATTTTTGAAATATTGTTAACACATTGACTGCCATCGGCTAATCTCAGAACGTCCATCGTAGTGCCAAGCAATTTCTTACCTTTTTTGTTTTTTTGATTCCGTCATAGGCCCCGCTAAATCCGTTTAAAATCCGCGTTCATTTGGTTCGACACAAACACGGGACCCGACCGAACAAAACGCTGAAAACCGTGCGGCGATCCGACACTGCATTCTGGAGAACGAGAGGAAAACGCTAAAATGGTGGATGCGGTGAGAAAAACAACAAGCCAGAGATAATGGCGTCCAAAGTTGACCGCTAGACAGGAAACGGAGGCGGGAGAAAAACCGGAAACAGTATTATTTCGTTTCCGGTCCGCCCACTTCGAGACCGGAAGTGCAAAAAAAATCCGGAATCTGCACCTGCACGATTTAACATGGGAAAACTACGGGACTACGGGCTACGGGAACGGCAGTTAACGGTTGGATTTAACGGCCCGTAGGACTACGGGCCTGGCAGTGGATGTGTTAATGTAAACTGGTATGGGGGTCCCGGGGACAAAATATTTTCAGATGGGGGTCTGCGGCCAAACACATTAAAAACGCAACAAATATTTACAAGAGACTTTACAGAAAAAGTCTCTTGTAAAAAGTTGCTTATAATAAGCAGACATGGCAACACTGGATTGTGTGTGCACACTGTGACAGTCAGGAATAGCGTTAGCATAATGTGCCCCCGACACCCGCCCCCAGCCCTGTGGCGTTTTGATGTACGAGGGGCGTCCGGGATTGGATCGTACCGTTTCTTGCTTGGAATGACCCCGATCTGCTCGCTCTCGCCATGAGGCGTGACAAGCCTCGCCTGCCACCACTCGTCGTCCGATGCGTTTATGACGTGTAGGATGTCACCGTAGGAGAAGCTCAGGCCTTGGCTGGGCAGGCAGCTGTCTCTGGTCCGGTCGTAGTCAAACAAAGCCCTGCACACAGACAAGGAACAAGTCCACACAAGGTTATCAATATGCCGTCTCAGGTCATATGGCATGCTGCAACCACGTGCCTGTGAGGCGTCCTATATGTGACATTTAAAAATGCTGTTACTAGAGACAGACTACCCGTGTTTACAGTGAGGACAAAAAAATGTTACGACAAAGAACGCACTGTCTGCATGTGCCACTGCCACTACCTTGTCAGACAGGAAAACCCACAGCATTTTACACTGTATTAATACCTGCTTTACAGGTTCCGCCGTCCTCTGACCTACCAGCCCATATCTACAGGCCATGCATATTATACGATCCAATGGAAACCTCTTTAAGGGGGGTGCCAAAAATTCCTCTATCCAGGAAAAACCTTGACCACTAGGAGGGGGATACCGCAGGCAAAGTGCGTTTTCTCCTATGGCTACACACAAAGACTTAAACAGCAGCCCGAGTGAGCCGTGCTCCTGAATATAACATAAGATGCCATTTGGTGGAAGCTTTCATCCAAAGTGTCTTGCAGAAAGAATTCAGTGCATTTTTAACATTGGCAGCCTGAGTGAGAATCAGAGCAAAAGGCGTAACGCTGCTAGTGCCACAAAACAGAGCTTCTGAGCTACAAAGTGTGGGAGAATAAGCATGGGTTACATGCGTGCACGGGTGTGTGAGTGTGTGTGTGTGTGTGTGTGTTCTCTGTGCACACACCTTAGAGGCTTAACGCCTCCGCATTCCTGAGGATGGGCCGGGAGGAGGACATGGCAGCCGCCAGCTAACTAGACCACTTTTTTCCTGCATAACTGTGGGCTTAGTCACCCACACAGGAGCAGGCTAGGCACCGCAAGTCTCACAGCAGCTAGACCATAAGAAGGCCACTCCCCTAAGCCTATAGGAAATTGAGTTACACACTTCTATACGCTCCTATATCGTTGCTGTCGGGCAGAAACCTCCTATCGCCATATTTTAACTTTTTGTGTTTTTTTGGTAAATTAACGCCCTACTTGATCATACTACAGCGTCACACAAAAGCATCAAAAGTAGCAGATCTGCAAGCCTGAAATGGTTTTGAGCTTGTACATCTGCTACCTTTGCTACCTTGAATCCTGAAAAGTAGCAGTTTTGGACATATGCGGTTTCCACCTGACAGAGACGATATAATCCTTCTGATATACATTTATTGCGGTTCACTGGTTGACAAGACGTATCGCATCCGCATGAAGGTAAAAGTGCAATTGATCTCTGCCCCAAAAGGCTTTTCGTTATAGCTAAGAGTAGAAGTTTCAGCACTCACACGGGGCCCTGGGTTTGAGGAAGTGAAGTGAAGTACATCCTTTAGCTGGAAATACACTGTGAAGCACTTGGGTCTATGGAGTTATATCACAACTTAATCTTTTTCACCCTTGACCCTCCATGGTCCCTTCATGACTGATTTCATCTGAGCAGTGGGGAGCCACCTGTTGTAAATCAGCTTCCATTCAGTCTGGCAAGCAGCCCAAAGTGAGATAACATGGAGCCAAAGGTTATGCATTATATAAAGTGGGCTCCTGAGTGTCATCAAAACAACAATCCAATGGATGGGACAGGAAACACTTGTTCATCAACTTCTTTGACAGTGTCAACCTGTTGACGCAACTCAAGTGTCAACCAGGTAAATCGCCTATTACCCTGTAAACTAGGGCACAAAACCAGTAGAATATCGGCCTTGCATCAAACCATAACTAAGTAACATATATCACATGCTATTTGTGCAATAGGGCCTTGTTGTGAAGGCAAGTGCTTAAAGTGCTTTTTTTTTTTTTTTTTTACAGAATTACAAGCATATGGGGCTTTACTTAAGCCGGGCATTTATAAGACCAACAATACGCAAATGCGAATTAGTCTGGAACCTCCGAGTTAGTTTTTGATTTCCAACGGGCACAGACCAAAATGCCTCTGGACACAATTGGATGGACCTATAAATAGGATTGGGAGATCCTTGCTATTTTCATATCATGATTCATCACCACAAAAAATCGATAACACACCCTCTGATCACCAGGGGGCGGTGGGAGTTGGTGGGTGGTGTTATATATGGTAAAGATTTACAATGCACAAGGTTAGAGGAATTATGGTAATTGGAGTTGTTTTGAGATGGAGTTGGACCTGAGGCTTGCAGAGAAGGATAGATTTATTTGAAATTTGGAGTTTATTTGTTATTGAGAAAGTCTAAAAAACAAAAGACAATTTACTGAAGTAAATAATCGTCGTTGTGATGTAAGGGGGAGTTACATCACAGCACGTGGATGATCTTCAAGTGTCTAAGAAAAACACAACCACTTTTATTGGTAACATTAAAGGTTTTACCCAGGCGCATATGGTGACAGATTCAAATGATCGATTTAATAACAATGTCTCCTCTACTCAAACAGCAGCTCCCTTTTAAAAGTCAGGTGTCTGTGCTTGGTGTAACAACATCACAGCATCATTTTACGTTTAACATTTATTTTATCTTTAATCACTATCCAAATCATATCCATATGTAGCCGCAAGCAACTCTTAGATCCTATTTTTTAATATCTGGAATCTAGAGTTGCAATAGCAACCCTTGACAGCCCATACATCCAAACATAAAAGTCCTATGATCTGATTGTAATAAACAACGTTAAAACTCACCAACATTGCAGCTGTACGGAAAGCTTAAATTATCCTCTTTCCATCTGCAAAGTGTTTGTTTCATAAACATCCACCATAGACATGTTATGAGCTACTTTCTGTCAATAAATTCCATGCCGTTGATTCTTTTTCTAAGTGTTGGTGTTTGGAAGCGCTCGTGGGACATCAATCAACGGTCCTGCGTACAGCAGGCCGTTGCATAATGCATTATTGAAAACGAGTGCTTCCAAACTCCAACACCAATATATATAACATGTCTATGGTGGATTTTTATGAAACAAAAACTTTGCAGATAGAATAAGGATAATTCAAGCTTTCCATACATCTGCAATGTTGGTGAGTTTAACATAGTTTAATACAATCAGATAGGACTTTTCTTTTTGGAACACAGCGCAACTTTTGTGTGAGCAGGCATATTATGGAGAGCAAAGATGCAAAGGAAACAGAAAACGAATATCTCTGCCCTCCTTGTTACTCACACCGCTCCACCAGAACCATTTCTAAATGCAGATTCTGGATATTTTTATAACATCACTTAGCTCTGATAGTAAATTAGTCCTCTGACCTACCAGCCCATGTCTACAGGCCATGCATATACTACGATCCAGTGGAAACCTCTTTGGTGGGTGCCAAAAATTCCTTTATCCAAGAAAAACCTTGACCGCTAGAAGGGGATACCGTGGGCAAAGTGCGTTTTCTCCTATGGCTACACACAAAGACTTAAACAGAAGCTGAGTGAGCTGTGCTGCTGCCAATGCCCATGTTCTTCTTCAAACTCAAGACACAGTCTGAAGAAGAACATGGGCTCGAAACGTCCCTCCGTGTTTATCTCTTTGAGTTAAAACAAAGTAAAAAAAATAACATTATAGAGATAATATGATACTGTAGAGCTAAGTTACAGTAATTTGAGTTACAGTAATTTTAGCTTCAGTTCGTCGAAACGAGCTGGGTGGTTGTAACAGAGATGCGTAATGTGTTGGTACCCGGACATATTGCTGAGGTCCCTAAGGCATTGGTTCTCAAAGTGGGGTCCGGGGACCCCCAGGGGTACTTGAGGGGGTTCCAGGGGGTCCCCAGCTAAATTATGGGAAGGAACCAAATGGACCCTTATGGGTCTGTAACTCTGAGAGTGTACAAATGGAACCAAATGGACCCTAACGGCTCCATTTGGTTCCATTTGTACACTCTCAGGGTTAAATTAACATTGATTTTACAATATAAATTGGGGTCCCAGAGATATAAATGCCATGAAATGGGGGTCCGTAGCCTCTAAAGCATGTCAAACTGGGGGTCCTTGAAATTAAAATGGTTGAGAATCACTGCTAGAGCCATAAAAATCTTCTCTTATGGGGGTCCCTGGCATATCTTTTCAAATGGGGGTCCGCGGGCTAATATGTGTCAATTTGGGGGTCCTCCTTGACATGAAAAAGTTTGAGAACCACTGCCCTAAGGTCCCTTAGGGAGGTCCTTAACTGAACAGGAGCGGGGCCAGAGCATTTAGAAATGATCTATCATAATCGTCTGGTTCCCAGGCTAACTTTATTTGTTATGAGAGGGAGGTTTACTCGACCATGGAGCTCAGCCCTTGATGAGGTGTGTGTACGTGTGTTTTGAGGGATGCGTTCGGTCTGTACCTGACATAGAGGGAGCGCTTCTCGCTGGTACGCAGGGAGCCCGATCCCGAGCTCATGCTGCTGTTCATCATCTGCTCCCTCAGGTCGTGGATCTTGGACTCAAAGCGGCTATACTCTGCACAGACACAAAGCACATAGCAAAAACACGGGATCAGCACACAGCATGCATTGAAGTACACACACAACATAATCCCAGTTTCAATATTGTTTTTTAGATATAGGCCCAGGCATGAAGTAAGCTGCTGGCTGGTTTGAATACATAGGTAAATATTTTTTGGGGAGGGGTGTCCATGTTCACTTGTCCTTTCCTCGCCATCATCAAAGGAGGTCTCTGTACGCCGGTGAGCCAGTGGCTCAGAGAAGGTTCAGCGGCTCCTTTCAGCCTGATTAATGACCCTGGGACCAGATGGAGGTTTATCACAGATCTGCCCTCACACATCCAGTAATATCTCATGTCAGGTAATTAATTATGCAGATTAATTAAGTTCAACATGGACTCTTTAGCGTGGTTGAGGCGGTGCGGCAGTGGGGGGGCCTCCAACAAGTTTGAATGGATGACCATTTGTCATGGCTGTGTAAATCCAGTTGCTGCTGGGAGCTGAGGGATGATATATGAATCCACCTGGGCCTCCTCATTAAGAATGCACTCATTAGCCGGCTGTGTGCTGCTCTGTGGCCGCGCTGCTAGAACAAGCTAGGCAACCAACCCATACAAGTAGACGCCACGGCTAGAAAAACAAGCCAACCAACAGACTGAGCTAGAAAAGCAAGTACGCTAGCTGCTGCTCATGTGAGCAAACAAAAGAAGACAGGATCACACGATGGGGCCAAAAGCAAAAATAAGTATCTAAAATTTTAAGTAATGAGGGAATATAATAATTAGCGCAACAACTATCGATTATTTTCTTAGCGATTATTCAATCGGTTACTTTTTTCGGTGCATCAAATAATCGAGAAGCGTGTTTTTTTATTATTCTAAATATTTTGTTATAATCAACTAATTTGATTAGTCTGATTAACCTCTCAAGCCCAACTTCATATAATGTGACCGGTTGTGAGCTTTTAATTTCCTTTTTTTATTGATTATTTTTCATAATTGATCAAATTGATTACCGTTGCACTCCTTAAATACATTGATTTCCTTCTTCCTTCTGTGTCACAGAGCAATTAGTGACTAGGCCATTTTGTTGCTGTCGGGCAGAAACCTCTCCATATTCTAAATGAATGCCCTACTTGATCATACTACAGCGTCACACATATTAAGTATTAAAAGTAGTACTTTTGCTACTTTTGCTATTTTTGAATTTGAATCCTGAGAAGTACCGGTAACAGTTTTGGACATATGAGGTTTCTCTTTCCACCCGACGAGACAATAATATCATCCGACCAGTCATTATAGCTTGATTACCTATTGTGATATCTTTAATTATCATATAATGAGTCAATAAAACAGAACCAATCTTCGAGAATATCACATACATTTACAACGTCTCTTTCTGCTGCCAACTTAAAAAGCCTTGGGATGCCTCCTACCCAGTGGTGGAAAGTAACTAAGAACATTCACTTAAGTACTGTACTTAAGTACAATTTTGAGGTATTTGTACTTTACTTAAGTACTTCCAATTTCCAATACTTTTACTCCACTACATCTCAGAGGCAAATATTGTACTTTTACTCCACTACATTTACTTGAAAACTTTAGTTACTAGTTACTTTTCAGATATAAATAATGATATAATGAAACATAAATTAACCACTTTAAACCTATTTTAAACCTAGGCTATTTTCAAATATTTAATTCTGGACTTTTACTGCTAACAGAGTATTTTTATATTGCAGTATTGGTACTTTTACTTAAGTAAAGAATTTGAGTACTTTTTCCACCACTGCTGAGTCCTACCTTAAGGTTTAATCATCCACGGCTGGCAATACTTTCCCATTCCAACATGAAAAGCAGAGATCAAAGTCCAGGTTCTGACACAAAGTGCACAAGTAGCAGCCTTGAAAATATAAACAACCATGCCTACAATGATTACTTAGCAGAGGTTTACGCAGAATTCCCCCCCCCCGGAAAAATGCTGGGTCAGGTGTGAAAACAGGCTTCAAACGACCCCCCCCCCTTGGTCTGCCGACCCCCCTGGCCGAAACGAAACCCAACAGCGTGGACTGAAAGCAAACAGAAAAGAAACCACACCTCGGGCAGGCACTGCACTGGTCTCCACGCCCTGCTAACCTGCAGTAAGGGGTTAACAATACTGAGCCCGAGTGACACAGCAGCAAGGTGAGGTAACACGACACCACCACCTGACGGCCGGTAACCCGGGGCAACGTCCCGGCGCTATCAGGAGCAGCAGGTACACTGCATGTGGAAGCAGCCACAGAGACTGCTAGGTCCACTGGGTCTCACACACACAGGAGGAAGGGGAGAATGGAGGAGCACTAGAGGAAGCAAATAGTGAAAGGAGGGGCTGAGGGAGAAGACAAAGCCAAAGCTAAATGAAGAGAGAGACAGCTCAATGTCCTGCTTCACAATAGCAACAATTGTTGGCTCCGAGCAGTGGGTGGTGAGACAGTGGTGTAAAGTAGCACAGGTGGCATAGCTCAAAAGCTTCCCCGGGCTCACATTCCTTGGGGCCTGGAGAGAGACCCCATAGTGCAGATCCCAAGTGCTCGTGTCTAAAGCAGTCTGGAGAGAGACTGCAAGAGCCAGGAAGACCACCCTACTACAGACCCCCTTCCAGCTGTTGGCCTCTACAGGAGCACATGGAACAAGAGTCAAACAAACAGCTGTAGTGGGCCATCAGCAGTCAGCCCCGGCTCGCGTCGGGATTTGGGTGGAACCTGATACGTGGGAGCCCTGAATCCAAGTCATAACAGAGGAACAAGCAGTCCTCAGATCACTGACAGTCAAGACACACATGCTTACAGCGCTGGGCGTCAATCACCCAAGTGCAACACGCTCATTTTGAGATGAGAGGAAGAAGACAGCAAGGAGAGGAGGCTAGCCTATATTATTTGGAGGGACCCACAGGAAGATGAAGAGGAAGACTGAATAGAAACTGGGTCATTACTACAACACACTTTGCCACTGCTTGTCCTCATTAGTTGTGCTGTTGTGCGGCATTTCATTTTTTATTTTAGGGGTTCGTCTCGTCACTTCCATCGTGATCCAGGTTATGCAACGCGGCAGGATGTACAAGTAACACGAGAATGTGTTATGTTCTGGCTTCAGCCCTGGAGACCAAAACAGTGTTGGAAACGGTTTGACACTTAACTTAGCGTTTGCGTCCTGGAGCGAGGCTATATTCTTCCACTCGCGCATTTCCTAGGAATTGCTGTTCCGCTGAATTCTGCTGTTTAAAATCCAATTCCGAAGCTATGGTCTCATATAAATACATATTATCCATGTTTTGACATGGTCAATTTCCTAATTTCAATATAGAATCTTACTTTAACTAGTGTCAACTTCCTCACCAAGCATAATATTCAAAGTCCTGTTTCTGATCAACTGCGCAAGCGAACCCATGATGGCATTTATATTTTCAACAACTCCTAGTTTCACACGGTGATGCAGGTGTTTTTGAACTTGGGCAACTGCCTGCACACTTCCAAACAACATGCATATAGTTTATTTAATGTATTTATATGAGACCATCGCGTCAGAATTCGATTTTAAGCAGTGGAATGGCACTTCCTGGGTAATCTGCTAATGGAAGAATATAGGCTCAATCACTCCAGGACCCAAAAAGGTTAAGTGTCACACTAAAATGTGTGCAGCAGGCATTGGTCGTGTGCATTTAGTGCCGCTGCTGGAGGTCTGAGGTTTCCTCCGATGGGCCCCTCCTTTGCTACCCTAAATGCGAAAGGTCTACTGTAATTACACTCCTTAAGAGTAGGACTGGGGAACATGTGGATGCGGCCATGCTCCCCTTGTTTCCATTCATTCCCAGCTCATTCTGAGACTTGAGTAAAAAAAAAAGATTTGGTGATGCTCCAGTGAGCTAATGAGGGACGGGGAGGGCTTCCTGCTGTATCCTATGTGCTTCAACTGTGGCTTCATGTAGTGTTCAGTGCTGCTGGCCTTTCTTCAGAGGTCTGTGGACGGCTGGGCCCCGGGCCCCAGAGAGTACTCCAGGCAGCTTGCCCGCCGCCCGGCATGAAAAAAAAAAAACGCTAAACACTTCACTTCCTCCTTGACTGACTGGCCTCGACTATAGCACGCTGGGGTCTCTCCCAGTGGTGTAAAAAGTACTAACATTTTAGCACTTAAGTAAAAGTAGCAATACCACAATATAAAAATACTCTGTTACAAGTCCAAAGGCCTGTGTTCAAAATGTTACTTGAGTAAAAGTACAAAAGTATTGGCATCAAAATATACTAAAAGTACCAAAAGCAAAAGTACTAAAATGTTTGAAAATAGGAGACCTACAAGCGCGACACTTTGTGAGCTTGTAGATAGGCTATTTTCAAATAGCCTACATATAAAATAGGGCTAAAGTAGTTAATGTATGTTTTATAATATAATGATTTATACCTGCAAAGTAACTAGTAACTAAAGTTTTCAAATAATTGTAGTTGAGTAAAAGTACAATATTTGCCTCTGAGATGTAGTAGAAGTAAAAGTACTGAAAATTGGAAATACTCCAGTAAAGTAAAAAATACCTCAAAACTGCACTTAAGTACAGTACTTGAGTGAATGTACTTAGTTACTTTACACCACTGCTGGCCTCTATAGCACGGTGGGGTCTCTCTCCCGCTCCAAAGCCGGCAAAAGACGTGTGTCACACAAGCGCGCAGTGTGCCAGCAGAGTTATTGGCTACAGATCTTAAGAACATCCGTGGGGATGCAGGAAGTCAATCATTTGCCAGTAGTACTCATCTGACTCATCTGTTTAAACTGGTTAAGTATTGTCGGCTCACACAACACACAACCACATCGGAGCGTCCTTCACTGCCCTACAAAGGAGGCACAGTGCTGTTGGAAGAGCACGATTTGGTGCAAAAACAATGACTCCTTTCAACCAAAACAAATATTCGAGATGTTGCTTGTTTAGTGGTGGCTTTTAAGACTACATGAACTTAGATAAGAAAGCAGCATTACATTCAACATTGATAATAACTTTTGCAGGTGCACAGAGAGAGCATAAAAGTTTTTTTTTGCAATATTAGGGAATTTGACAGGGATCTGTTTTCTTACACAAGATTCGCCTCAGTGAGCCCATTTTGTTTCCTGTCCATTTATATGACATTGGAGAATTATTGGAAATGTTCTAAGGTTTATGTTTTATTGAAAGCAAGAGGAAATCTGAGGGTCTTGCTGCAACCCAAGTCTCCCACATTCCTCTCGTAGTCCAACCTGAGAACATAGCCTAGCCATAAATCTCATAATATCCTCCTCATTGTTGTTGTAACATGCTGCTGCAGAAGCCCAAATCCATGCATGTGAGAAGCTTCAAAGCCACTCGACAAACAGAGTAAAACTGTAGTGTAAATGACAAGATGAATATCCATTAACAGACAGCCCATATATGTGCAGTGGGTTGTGCGACGTTTCTTTTGACAGAAGTGCCCGCATGTAGGATTACCGTTGGGCATAGACCATAACTCACTGGTTCTCAATGTGGTGTCCAGGGACCCCCAGTGGTCCTTGAGGAGGTGCCACTTCCAGGGGGGTCCCTAGCTAAATGATTGATACTTAACAAACCAAATGGACCCTTTTATGGGTCTATAGCTCTGATAGTGTAGTGTACACACTACAAACTGAACCAAATGGACCCTAAGAGGTTCACCCATAAAAAGGTCAATTTGGTTCCATTTGTACTTAACACCTTACAAGCTCACAACAAGGAGTTGCGTTGTGAGCTTGTAGATCTGCTATTTTTGGTGACTTGATTTATTTTGTGTAGAGTGAGATAAGAGTGTACCAAATGCACTCTTTACAGTCCGTTTTATCAAGTATAGAGGGTTATCACTTAAGTGGCACTGAATTTGTTTGACAGAGGACAACAGAGGTCAAATCTCCACTATACGATTATTGTGAGTGTTTTTTTGTCACGATATTATTGTCCCATTCCTAACTGGCATAGCCAGCTTCAAGAGTGGCTGTAAACTTGAAAGGCTTAAAGGAAGCCAGGAACTCTGGTACAGTACTCTTGAAATGTTACACCACTGAACAATTGAGTTCACACTGGTGATGTCAGTGTCTCCACAACCGCAGAGCTGATATGACAACACACACCTGTCTGACCACACCTCGTACAGAGAGACAGAAAAGGCCTGTGTGTCCAATGCACACAATGGGGACCAAAGCTAGCCTTGGATCAAGACTATCATAGATGTATTTGATCGATTTTGACATTTGCATATCTATCATAGATACGAAAGTAAAAGTCAAGACTCGATCAAATACATATTATGATGGTCTTGCTCCAAGACTAGACCAAAGCTAACATCGAGCCAGTTTTGACTTCAGTAGTAACCAGGAATACTGTTCAACCCATACTGCACTGTTAAAAATGTGAATGAATGAAGCATGAACCATTATGTTCTCTTGAAACTAAACATGAACACGCCTGTCGAACGAGATACATAGGCTATAACAGCCAGCCAAGCCTGCGGCCAGTCAGTCAGTCAGTCAAGACAGTATTCGTTAAAGTAGTCAGTGATTAACTTCTTAGCGATTTAATAACACGATATTTGTCCCCCAAAAACTTGAACCCTGGTGCTGCTGCGACACCAGTGTCCAAGTTCTAACGTGATCTTATAACGGCTCGAAAAGCTGCAGCTAAGAATAGCAGCGACCTAGTAGCTCACAGTACAGTAGCTGAGCAGCTAATCCCACAAACTTGTTCTACAATGGTAGGTACAACGGCCTGTATACCTGTCTGCCACAACGGTGCCATATCTATTACCACCAGTGGTGGAAGAAGTACTCTCACGTTTCACTTAAGTTAAAGGCCGGAATTCAAAATGTACTCGAGTAGAAAAGTACGAAAGTATTGGCATCAAAATGTACATAATGTAAAAGTACCATGAGTAAAAGTACTCATTGTGCAGAATGTCCCATTTCACAAGTCAAAATGTATACAATGCGTCGCATATGAGCTTGTATATCGGCTATTTTTAAATGGCCGAAATGTATATAGGGCTGAGGTGGGTAATGTACGTAACTAAAGTTTTCAAATAATTGTAGTGGAGTAAAAAGTACCACATTTGCCTCTGAGATGAAGTGGAGTAGAAGTAAAAGTACAGAAATACTCCAGTAAAGTAAAATATGCCTCAAAATTGTACTTCTTTAAGTACAGTACTCGAGTAAATGTACTTAGTTACTTTACACCACCGCACCGAAACGCCTGTGTACCTGCTGCCACAACGGTGCCATATTTACCAGTAACCACCTCAACAACAGTCTTCTCCCCCCACTTGTGAGTGTGTCGAGGGGTACGCCTGCCCTAGTAGTGCCCTGTCCTGGGGTCCGCGGGGGGGACCTTATTATTGGGGGTCCGCGGGGTGACCTTATTATTGGTGTCTCACCTCGGGTTCAGTGTGTAATATGTCCTTCTGGTGGGTTGTTTCTTCACCCAGCCATTAGGGAATTCATGCGGCTTCTAAGCTGCTGCTCCTCTGCTGTTTGTATTCACACACACAGGCCCATCCCCCATTCATTGGGTTTAAATAAGTAGTACAACAAGCGAGGAGAGAAGTTGTTGGAAGGAGAAGGAGGTCCGTCCGTGTGTCTCGCTACCCTTTCTCTCGCTTCTGTCCGTTTCTTTTAATACGAAAGGTCCTTCGCAATGAATAAATAATGCAGGCGGTATTCCATTCCACTCTCTCTCTCTCCGTTGGACTTGTTTCCTCTTTCCTCCCCTTGTTCCGTGTGCCTGACGCTGTGTGTGTGTGTGTGTGTGTGTGTGTGCCCAGTCCGTCCCAGGCGTTGCCAGATTTGCGGGATAAATAAGCAACCATGTCTTGGAAATAAGCACTTTGCATCGGATATTTGAAAATTACCGATCTACAAGCTCACATGCGATCTTGTAGATCTGATATATATATATGTTTTTAAAGTGAAACATTTTGAATATATATTTTTTTTAACATTTTAACACAAATCTGACAAAAATATTTTCAGATGGCCGGTCCAAGTGGACAAATACGTACTAATTTGTCGGGTCCTTGATTTGAAAAGGTTTGAGAGAGAACCAGTGGTTTAAACAACATTAGGAAGCAAGCCCAAATAAGCAACTACACTTTAGAAACAAGCCACACACAAAAAAACGCAACCCGCAACTACCAAAATGTTACAAGCAACTTTACAGAAAAACAAGTCCAAAGTCGCTTATAATAAGCAGGCTTGGCAACACTGGTCAGTCCGCTGACATAGGATTGGAAACGGGGCAGGAGGAGGAGGAGGAGGAGGACAGCAGCAGAGCTTCATTCGCCCGCCGAAAATAGCCGATCTACAAGCTCACTGTAGATCGGCTATTTTTGGGCTAATAACGCAAAGAAGTGGCGCCCCTGAATCTGAATAGTCCTCCTTTTTTACAGTAAGCCTTATGGGCTTACTGTAAAAAAAAAAAAGAAAAAAAAGGAGGACTACATGAAGGACTGTCCTCATTTGCAGTCCACAGGGTGCAACTGTTGTTACACGAATCAAGCTATAGCTTTAAGAACAATATTATTTATTATTAACAATATATAGTATATTTTCATTTGTCAATAGTTATTTATTGTCATGATGCTAACATTTTGTTGAAGACCTATTTCTTTTGGTTTGTGACAATACCAGGGGCGTAGCCACCCACATAGAAAGCTGGCCCACCGAATCGATTATTATTATTTTTTTAATAAATGGATTTTATTTTTTTAATATATATTTTTTGATTTAAAATCAGGCAAAAATAAGAATTAAATAACATAGCCCTAACCTAACCCTAAAACCAAAATAAAGTAACCAAAAAACGTAAAAAATGTAGCAAAATCTGCCCAAAAAACGCCTATACTAGCGTTCTGGCTATGCCACTGGACAATAGAGACACACGGGCGGAAACGGAAGGCCTACAAATTCACGCCCACTTTTGGGATAGCGCCGCTACTCGAGGTCCGTTAGAACGACGAACTGCAGCTCTCAATGCATTCCCTATGAGAGGATATGAGAATTAGCCTACTTTTAAAATTATCCTGCATTAACTGGAGACGATATTGATTTGAATAAAAATATGTTTCCAAATGTATGGAGTGTCTTTGTCAACATATCTTCTTGTTTTCTTAATAGTTGATGTGTTTCACATTTAATTTGCCACTTTAACGAGTTACCCATAATGTTAACACAGCAGAGGGTAGACGGCAGACAGACAAGTTGTCGCATTTCAGTGACATCACTGTCTTTACGAGCGCCGAGCGCCGACCAGTGGTGTACACTGTAGAGGCAGGACAGGCGGTCGCCTGCCCAACTAAGATCTCGCCTCCCCTAAAAAAAAACAAATAACCCGAAAATGTGTCATTGCGTGCTTAATGTCCTCAACGTCACGCACCCAACAAGCTCTGAACTGAGCAGATTGGACCTTCTGTTCCAGAGATAATGACCAAAACATATTGAAAACGTCCACTTTCGCCAGTTTTCTGGGTATTGAAAACCTCAAGGGATGCGTCCGTGACGTATATACCATGCGACCACTTAAAGTCTAGATCTCCGATGCTAGCGGTTTTGACATACTGATGGAGTATATTATAGTATATTGTGGGTAGTATATCGAGATGACAGATATGGGACATTAAAAAGGACAAATCAAACAAATGGGACACTTTATTAGAACACCAAAAAAGTCGCTACAGCCTCAGTAGTTAACCAATGAAATGACGGTATTTTACAATGCCTCTCATAAAGATTGCATTGAGAGCTGCAGTTCATCGTTGTAACGGACCCCGAGTAGCAGCGCTGTCTCAAAAGTGGGCGTGAATTTGTAGGCCTTCCGTTTCCGCCCGTGTGTCTCTATACACTTAGAAATGATAAATTATAAGAAAAGGCAAGAATCTGAATTAACATCACCATGTTGATCCTCAAACGACTTGATTTTTACACAGGACCCCAATGGAAACAAGTCATAGTGCTTTCTTGGGTTTAATCCGTTTAGCATCCTTTTGTATAGAACTGTACGATCTGTGCTTTTTATGCAAGCTGTTAATAAAGTATTCAATCAATCAAAATTGCTTTGTTTCCAAAGAATGATAAAGAAAATGATAAAAGGCCTTCCTTGGTTATAAAGGAATAAAGATCAGCATTCTGTCCGCCCCTCAGAGACTTTGATTTTGAACTGCAAACAATGGATAAGTCCATTGTTCTGTGTTTTTATATTAAACTAATAATAATATTACTAGTTACTGTGTGTGGAGTGAGTGGGAGTAGGGTAGGCCTGTCACAATTATTACATAATTGTAATAATTAGGTAATCACAATTATTCGAGATAATCGCAATTATTATTTTCGGAATCGTCATAATCATTTCCATTTTGAGGAATGTTCATTTATTTTCCATAAAAATCAAAAATAGCCGATCGACAAGCTCAAAACGCGTTGCATCGCAATGCGTTTAGTAGATCTGCTATTTCCAATATTTCCAAGTTTTTTTTAAAGTATAAAGTTATTAAATATGTAAGTTATTATATCTGCCCTGTGCAACTTTAGTTCACAAAGCCTAAAAGTCAAACAGAAATGTAATATCTATTCATAATGTTCCAATGTTCAAGACAGAAACACAATTAAATCATTAATCGCAATTATTTGAGCGACAATTAATCGTCAAGTAAAATGTCATAATGGCGACAACCCTAGAGTAGGGGTGCTCCCGATATATTATAACTCTATGTGTGCTCCTCAAGCCCCCAGAGCCACGGTAGAATAGTGAAGCGGCCGTCGCCTGGTGGTGATTGATTGATTAAAATACTTTATTTAGAAAGACATGGAAACAGTACATGGAAGTACAATTCACAATACAAGGTCCTCTAAACTGGATCGCCCATAAAAGCACAACGGCTTATTTAAAATGAGATCCCCACACACTCAAACCATGATGACATTTAAGAAAACAGACAGATATGCACTACTATGCAGAACGTTATACAATCAGCGTACAGGTTACTGTACTGGTATGAAAAACAAGAAATATGGGGTTAGGTTAAGACTTTGACAGGGGCCAGTTTGGAATTGCAGCCTCCTGAAGGTGTATCAAATATGGGATTGCAATACTTCCACATTTAAAACACCACTGCGCATGCTTCTACCGTGTGAAACCCTTGTGCGCCTGCTCGGTGCTCAAGACGAGCGTTGAGCGTTCTTCCGGGTGCTTCAAACGCCAGTGAGCAACTTTCATTGACATGAATAGCTGGGATAAATTATAACTCTATGGTGCTCCTACCTTCAGGCCGGTACTGGGCGATAATGGTGACAGTCTGTCCAGCCCTCTTCAGTGCTGCGGCTGCCTGCTCATGGGTGGCGTTCCGCAGGTTGACCCCATTCACCTGAATCAAACCACGCAGACATAATCCCCCATAAATAATTATATGTATAATAATATGACAGTGTGTTGCACACCGAATACCTGTCTACCTGCTGTGCTTCAGTGCTTGCGTTCACTGTTGCAATAAAGTGTCATAAATGTCGAGTGATTTCTTTTTTCTTTTCTTTTTTCCATCCTTTTTTTTTACACCTGTCATTTACTGAAAGAAATACAGTACTGTACAATGAATATCAATATTATCCAGATTCCAGACTATGTCTGGATAAAAAACCCAGAGGAAAGTCTGATTTGTTTATGGAGATCCGCAGAGGAAATAGGCTGTCTGTCATGACCACTGGATCTCCAGTTGGAAGGTTAATTTAAGTAAGGAGAGATAAAGACTCTCATGTACATGATGAAGAAACTTGCGACAAAAAAAGCCTGCTCTACAAAGGTACTTATCTTTCATCATGGAAATGTCAGCGTCTGTCATAACCTATGTTTATACTATACTTAAAATTTTAAAATAATTGGCTGACCTTAACTGTTAATTAAATATCATTCTCTGATTCTGTCAACTGTTCTTGTTTTATCACAATACGGCACCATACTAGATGTCATTTTCAGCGAATTCTTTAAGTCCAATTTGTCAGTCATCTACTTAAAATACCAATCTGCAATTACATTATGATAACACAACATCCACCATCTCAGTTTTCTGAAGACATTCTTTCGCACTAAAAATTATTTAATGACCTTTTCAAGTGAGGTATGTGTCACAGTTTGAAGTTTTCCATGTATTTAGTGGCTGCAGAATGTTTGCTTACATTAGCAGTATTTGTACAACATTGAAGTAATGCAGACCTGAGTATCAAGTTATGTTGGATTCTGAAGATTGCCAAAAGCCCATTTTCCATGTCATAAATCAAACTTGCACAGAATTTACAAGTTAAGGAGTTAAGTTTGTATGACGATATAGTTTAAATATTTATTAGGGCTTTAAAATCTATTACCAATGCTGTAACAGTGGTGGACTCTCATCTGTTAAGGTCCCCACACACCGGCCCGACTTCAGTGTTCATAAGTGTTGGAAAGCGTGTGTAGACTGTGTACTCAGTCGTGTGTACATCAGTATAGCCTTGTGTCTATGTCCCGTAAGCCCCCTGTTGTGCAGTGGTCATATTTGTATTTTGCAATGATTTGCTGTAAATTCATGTGAATGTACCATATCACTGCTTTAAGACATTCAATGGAAACGCTAACCCCATCCCCATCCCTCACACCTCCTCCCTCCCCTGTTCCTTTCTTGCACTTTAATATGCTTGAACTGTTCCTACCTAAGATGCTGTATATAGAAGATAGTGTGAAGTTGTTTACATAAAGTAATGTAATCTGATTTCCCAGCAATTCTCGCATAAAAACGGGAAGTTTTACTCTTATGTACCTGTACACAAGATAACGATAAAGCACAACCTTGAACCTTGAATGTAGAGGCTCAAACTGGGTGGAAACGTTTCAGAGAATAAAAAAATTAATGCATTCGAGAACCAATACATTTAGGGCGGTCCTTCATGTTGACACAGTATCAGGACTGGTTTCCAAATGCGTAGGTTTGTTAGCAGAGGTTTTCTCCACTGTCCTCCTAGCCCCTACATTGAATTTAGATTTCCCCAGACATATTGGGTTGGCGGAGATCTCGGCTACTGGCTACTACACGAGACTATTCATCTGTGCACTCCCTCACACAACAAGTTATGATCAGTGAGTAATTGCGGTTAAATTGGTGGGACGAAAATGAGCGAAATCACAGACCGAGAGGATCCGGTCGCCCCTCCGCAGCTCGCCACTCAGGTCTGCTGGTCCTCCTGCCAGGATGAAGGAGACGAAGATACCCTCTCCGTCCTCGCCGCCGACAATGTTGAAGCCCAGGCCTGTGGAGCCCTTGTGCAGCAGCACCTTCCGTGGCTCCCTGCCAAACAGAGCAACAGCATCAGGGCGCGGGGCAGGACTGTGAGCACAGGAGAGGGAGAGGACAAGAAAGAGACATAGCCAAAAAGAGAGAGAGAGAGAAAAGGGAAGAAAACAGATAAAGCCACGGACACAGATATATTTTAGGAAAATAAACAACTATCTTCTAGCTGTTCATCATGTTCATAATCCCAGCTTGTAGGGGTGTGTTCTAGTTAAACAGCCACATAACAGTAGGGTAACAGCTTTATACAGTGGAAGCCATTCTGTATGCTGTATCTGGAAGTGAATCGTTTCCGATGACACATTAAAATGGCTACTATACCACCATTCCCAAACAAAACGATTAAAATGTGAATTATACCTGTATTGGTATTGGCATTAATACCATATGTAATGTTCCTGTTAACTTACAGAAACACTTGTATCTGTCCATTTAGGGGAATTAAGGGTATTTTCATATTGTATAACAGCCTCCTGGTGGAAGGGACTGTGGCTCTGAAGCCTTGTATCCCATTGCTGCTGCCATTTGCCACATCCCACCATCATCTGCAACAGCATCTGAGCGCAACTTGTCTCTTTGGGATCACCCACAGCAAGTTACTCAGCACACTCACAAAAGCAGGAATGAAATTGGTAACAAACTGAACCCTTTAACTGTCTGACCAAGAGAAAACGAAGACAACACAGTTGAGTGACTCAGAAGGACAGTATGCGGTCAGGATAGCATCTGGGTAACGTGGGGTAAAGCAGTGGTTCTCAACCTGTGGGTCGGGGCCCCCAGGGGGGTCTCCAAATGATTTTGGGGGGTCCTCAGGTGATGTGCTTGATGTGCAACATTGGTTTCTTTGAAACAGTAAGTGTATACAGGGTATCTGCACATTTCTAAAGTGTCAATTTAAGGACTTTTAAGACCTTTTTAATACCTCTAAAATGAAGAGGAGAAAAAAAGAAGACCATTAGGCTACTGCGTGAAAAGTAACCAACAAACTATACTACTATACCCAAATTGTCAAATTACCTAAGAAAGAGGCAAATTGTGAAAATAGCAGATCTACAAGCTCACAACACCTCGTAATGCGAGTCGTTGTGAGCTTGTAGATCTGCTATTTCCACAATATGTATCTGTGGAACTGAGACAAAATATAATGCCTCAACTCCTACAAAAATGTGTCAGAGTGTGGGCGGGGGGGTCCCCAGTTCAAATATGATTATTTTGGGAGGTCGTGTCCTTAAAAGGTTGAGAACCACTGGGGTAAAGTTCCTGCCCACCACCGGGGATAGACTGGGGTTGGAGAATCCTCCACGGTCCATCTGTCTTAAAGGCCAGTGCATTCCAACAACAAATACTACTGGCTGTGTTCACGGGTGGGTGATCTCAGCAGGAAGCATATCGGGGGAGTTAAAGTGTGTTTCGAGATTTACGAGAAACTCCTCACTGTCATGTGAAAAGAAAAGGCTGGTGATGTCAGGTGTCAGAGGACAAAGAGTTATTAGATGTTAATGTTTTAATTTTATTTTCACTGGCCCCCGCGGGCAAGTGCCCACAAGGGCAGAAGTGCGTTCTGCTGGCCTGGACGGTTAGGTACATCCGGGCCACTGGGACATATTGTCAACCCCTGATTAGGACTTGGCATAACTACTAAATAAAAAAATATGTTGTCAGAAGGTTTCCTCATCAGAGAGCTACCAGAAAAAATATTGGGCACTTTTTATGTTGTATATTTCATTTACCAATGGTATTGGAGAAAGCTGGACACTTCGGGAGGATCGGGAGGACATTATCCTCCCGATCTATCCGTCTGTCCGTCTATATCTGTCTGTCTGTCTGTCTGTCTGTCTATCTATCCATCCACACACATATGTCCATAGACACAATGAGTGGCCTCATGCTTGAAGGGCTAATGGAAGCTCTGTTTTAGCGTTAGCCTCTATGACTCATCCTCCGACAGACTATTCAGACTGCTTTGGTTTTATGATGCTAGTGAGGCCAAAACCACTGCTATGGGCCATCAAATGCCTTGAGAATGTTTCACACAAATGCAAAAATATACTCTAGGAGGCCCTACAAAATGTGCAAACACACACGCTCGCACACGCTCGCGCGCGCACGCACGCACGCACGCACACACACACACACACACACACACACACACACACACACACACACACACACACACACACACACACACACACACACACACACACACACACACACACACACACACAGTTTAATGTATTGCTAAACTTCTGAGGACTTTCAACATGGCTAATGTTACATGATGTACTAGCTCTGCGTAAGTCCTAACCCTATAACCACCTTGAAAAGTGAGGACCAGCAAAGCGTATTTCTATCCTTATGAGGACATTTAGTTCTCACAAAGATAGCAGTATAAGTACACACACACACACACACACACACACACACACACACACACACACACACACACACACACACACACACACACACACACACACACACACACACACACACACACACACACACACTTTACGTACTCTCATGCACAGTCTCCACACTTAACAGAAAACGCAGCATGGTTCCCATTAGTGGTCTTCTCTTGCAGTACTCTGCCTGCGGTCTACAGGAACAATTCCTACTCAATCCCTAATGGCTGTGCTCTAAGTTGCCGTTGAGACCATTTTCCCATCGATGGCAGCACAGACAGCATTAATAGAACTTTGAGCATCATACTCATGACCACATTGGAAACAGCCCTGATCACTCCACTAAAACAGCTGAAGAGCCATGGAAAGTTCTAAATGGTTTGACTCCACGAATAAAAGGGTTCTCCAGCCAAGTTAGATGGCATCAGTATTGAATATTTATATATGTTGAACACAGGACGTTGAGTTCTGACAAAATGCCTTTTAAATTAAATCTATTTCAGCCTTTTATGGTGAATGCGAAAGAATTCTAGCAGTGGAAAATAGAACAATCTGGGCCAGAGTCTAATTTGAACTCCTAGAAAATATTGCATTATCGTTCTTTCAAGATGTAAGGTCCAGTCATTCAATATCCTCATTTTGACTAGACATGTTTTTGTTTTAACCTTGGACAAAAAACCTCTAGGAACACAGGTAAAAGCTTTATAAATAAAAGTCAAAAAGATATTTCCAGGAAATATTGTGAAACAGCCGATTTGTCAGTTCAACATAACCTTGCATGTTCCACAAGCTCCTCAAGGCACACAGATCTCCATGTTACCTTAGGTTTGTGTGTCTGCTCCCGGAAGACTGTCTCCTAAACGAGCGTTCAGGCGAGCTCCTCACCAGCGACATTGAGGACGAGATGTTGACCGTGAACATGACAATCGCTCCTAATCTACTAAGGCGACACCGCATTGCTCCGTTCCGAAGCGCTAGTGTTCTCTGTGCCGCGCTCTCTCCGTCTCTGGCCTGCCGTTGAGAGAGGCGACGGTTCCAGAACCCCTGTATATGCATATGAAGAAGCCCTGGCGTTCCCTATCTCGGCCCTTTGGCCTGTGATGGGAAACAGCCTCCTCTTTGGGCTGTCATAAACACTCCTCTCCTCATCCTTGCTAGCGAGGCGAGACTTAACCCTCACACACCCACCACGGATCATCTCTACTACATCCGTTAGGGGAAGCTGCCAGGATCATCCGCCACCCGTCTCGGGCCAAACTTCCTCCACGTCTATTCTCCCTTTCAATGGGCGGTGTGTCATATCAGAAAGCAGTGGGTGTGCAATTTGTAAAGTTGGAGGTCATCCCAGGTTGGTCCCTTACTGCCATTGGATCTGACCCCCCCCCCACACACACACACACACACACACACACAAACACACACACAGCACACCGGCATTCCTGTCCATCAGCCCCGGCCCCTCTGTAGACCAGGCAGATGGATGTTCCCTGCTAATATGTCAGTCAGTGTAAACAAAAATAGAGGAGTTTGTGAATTAAAACGTCTTTTAATCAGACCTTTGATGTCACTTCCTCAGAGAGCCGTAGCAGGACTGCACGCTGGGCGGCTGGCTGCGCTTCCTCTTGAGCAAAGACTGTAAAGGGGCAACGGTGGAAGTGACTGTTTACTATGCTATTGTTGGAGGTATTCTCTATGGGAGAGGAATTACTGTGCGCACACACACACTGTGCGCGTGTGTGATGTGTGTGTGTGTGTGTGTGTGTGTGTGTGTGTGTGTGTGTGTGTGTGTGTGTGTGTGTGTGTGTGTGTGTGTGTGCGTGCGTTGGAGGGAGCACTATTTGTACCTGTGTGCACAATAAAGCAAGAGAAAGGCATTAGCAATTCCTTGAAAAGGAGTAAATTCCAAAGGTTTTGCATACAGGGATCAAGCACTCCTTATCATGGGAGGTGCTTTGCCCGTTGTCTTTTCATCCATGCCTGGAATGTAAACAGTTATATTGCAGTAAAACCCCTCTATCAGTCTCTCTCTCTCTCTCTCTCTCTCCAGCCATGTCTCCTGTGACTCTCTTTCTCTCATCCAGTCTCTCTCCTAATTCTCGTTTGCCTCTATGTTGAGGCGCTAGCAGCTCAGTCCTAATGCTGTGAATGAACACGTGGGCGGTGTGGGTCAACGGGTCGTGCTGCCCTGGGCTCAGCTTGGTAATTGGCTCTGCTTGGCTGATTAATGGTGGACACTGCAGATGGACGCCATTTTCCCCACAAACAGACACCGCCTCTCATGGCATTGTATTTCTCCCTTTTTTCCCCCTGGCAGGATAACAGGCTCATGGCTCGCAAGTACAGATGAAAGAGGGAGCACCCTATCTCTCTCTCCCCTTTCCTCCAATGTCACCGCTTAAATTTTACCAGTGGATTTTTCTGTCACTGCCTCCCCTTCACGACCTGCTATTTCATTCTAATTTGACATGGGGAAGAAATGTATTCACTGCTAAGGCGACAGACGCCTTAAGATATTTCAAGCCTCTCAGTGCAGCTGAGAATAAAATAGGAGCGATGAATAATTAACAGTTCAGACTCTTAACAACTCAGCTAGATCTGCCATGATCACCCTTTTTCACCCAACAGCGCTTAGAAACGTTTGTCCTCCTAGGGTAATCAGTGGACCAAAGTGCCCCCCTCCCCCAGAGTCCTGGTTATCGATGCGTGAAGTTCTCAGTCAAAGCTCAAAGTTGAGAAACACGTGAAGTTACTGATAAGCTCACCTGCGGCTGCGGCAGCGCTCCTGCTGCTGTATTTACACAAGCTGTTCTCTGAACACACATTGCCTAGCTGTAGCAGCGTTGTTCCCGTAACAGGAGGCAGGATTCTGTTTGGTGGTGAATGCATCAGAAACGTCGTCACCACCACCACGTGCACAAAACACAAACACAAAGCGGTTTCTGTCTAAATTACGATAGACAAAGCGAAAGCAAGATACAATCCCCAAGGTGCATTCACACTAGCGGCGACAAAGCAACAAGTCATTTTCAATGGAAGCCTCAGCAACATGAAGCTACAACTGACGCCTGCCACTTGTTGCTGCGTGACGGGCATTAAGCCCTGCAAAAATATGAGCTGCCTTCAACTTTTCTTTCAGCACTCCATTGACGCAGTGAAGCGCCGATCAACGATATGTTTTTGTTTTTGTTTCAACATTTCCATTCCCATTCTCTCCACACAATTCCTGTCCCGTTCATAAAACGAAGAAAAACTAATTCTTGCTGTTAACCAGTTACCTGTGCTATTTAAGCCTAACCTTTTCATTTACACAGTGTGGCTTGAGCAACACTTCAACGGCGACTCAGCAGCAGCAATATAGCTGGGGTCACAGGAGGCATTTAGGGGCAATGCCCCCCGTCCAATCCCCCCCGTCCAATCGGACAAAGTCAGTACTCCAACAACATTTTAATATGTATTTTACATATATATTATTCATAGATATTATAAATATATCCAGTTGTATTTGTTTTGATGCCGTTCTGGGAGAGATAAGCCTGGTTTATACTTGGTTGCACTTGGCGTTGCACACAGTACATAGCAGATATACAAGCTCACAACGCATCACATTCGTGACACGTTGTGAGCGTGTAGATCCGCTATTTACTGAGCACGACACTGGCACGCAACTAAGTATAACTGAGGCTACAGATAGACGTTCACTTCAGCGAGCATAGTGTGCCAAAATGAATGGAAGGACGCCGTTCTCAGGAAGTTTAATGCAGACACCAGTAAAGGTCCATTTGGTTATCTTTGTGCGCTCTCAGAGTTAAATGAACACCCAGGATTTTACATTGTAACAATTGTGCGACATGGCTGTAGGAGGCATCGATGGGCAGAATGGTATCTGAGGTACGTAGTTTGTGTGTGTGTGTGTGTGTGTGTGTGTGTGTGTGTGTGTGTGTGTGTGTGTGTGTGAGTGTACTATACTATACTTATGAGGGCCAAATGTCCACCCAAGTATAGTAGAATTTGATAAATAGACATTGTGAGGACAATTGTCCTGGTACTCACAAGAGAAATGGTTGTTTTATTTATATTCAGATTGGGGTTAAGGTTAGGATTAGGCATTTAGAGGTTAGGTTTAGCGATTATTAGAGTTGGAGTTATGCCTGATTTATGCTTAGTTGTACCGCAGGTGATGCAAAAAGCAGATGTACAAGCACGGCGCACATCTACAGTATATATAACTCAGGCTTTAGGGATAGGTTTAAAAGCGCTCAGGTGGGGCAGCGGTAAAGAAGCTGCCCACCACGGCGGAGTCTGGAGGTTCGAATCCACTGCACTGCATCCTGCTTTGTTGAGCAGAGTACACCTGTGGTGTTCAACCTTTTTAATGCCAAGGACCCCTAAATTGATATACATTTGACCGCGGATCCCCATCTAAAAACGTGTTATGCCAGAGAAGAGATTTGTGTTAAAAAATGCAAAATTCTATACAATTCTTCAAACACTTTCAAGATGTTTCAAAAAGGTAAAAAAAATAGCAGATCTACAAGCTCGCAGAGTGGCACGAAGTGACGCGCTGTGAGCTTGTATATCTGCTATTTTTTAATAGCCAACGTATACAATATGGATAAAGGGGTGAAAATGTATTAACACCTTTTGCTGGGGACCCCCTCAAGGACCACTGGTGGTCCCCGGACCACCGGTTGAGAACCACTGGTCTACACAAACACAATTGGTGTGTTTGGGGGAGGGAAGCCGGGGGGGGAGGGTGATATTAGTCACTGCACGTACTCCTACGGTCTGGGGGGGGGGGGAGGCGGCACCTGTCAGCAGGAAGGGTTGGGCGGGAGGAGTAGGACAAAGGGCTCTACGTCCTCCCGGTGGGGGCTCCTTCACTTGCAGGATACAGCAAGCAGTGACAACACACAGAGATGTGTGTGTGGGGAGGAATCATTTGGCATAACGACAAAATTGGAGAGGAAAAGGGGGGGGGGGGGAAGAAAGAAGGTAAAAATGGAATTTATAAAATCCGTAAAATTTTGGAGCCCTCAAAAGCATAGTGTGTGTGTGCGTGTGCGCGCGTGCGTGTGTTTGTGTTTGTGTATCTGTGATGACACCACTGTGGGGGATGCGCAGATGGGCAAAGGAGCGATCTGAAGGCTGAGTCATCCTGGCGACCAGTCTGCACCACTTTCTTGGGAGAGGCCTGCTCCAACTATAGAATCCGTCTAAAATAAGCCCTGCTCA